>NW_027255905.1:353750-707500 GCF_043229965.1 Drosophila suzukii | reverse complement strand
GTCTGTCTGTCTGTCTGTCTGTCTGTCTGTCTGTCTGTCTGTCTGTCTGTCTGTCTGTCTGTCTGTCTGTCTGTCTGTCTGTCTGTCTGTCTGTCTGTCTGTCTGTCTGTCTGTCTGTCTGTCTGTCTGTCTGTCTGTCTGTCTGTCTGTCTGTCTGTCTGTCTGTCTGTCTGTCTGTCTGTCTGTCTGTCTGTCTGTCTGTCTGTCTGTCTGTCTGTCTGTCTGTCTGTCTGTCTGTCTGTCTGTCTGTCTGTCTGTCTGTCTGTCTGTCTGTCTGTCTGTCTGTCTGTCTGTCTGTCTGTCTGTCTGTCTGTCTGTCTGTCTGTCTGTCTGTCTGTCTGTCTGTCTGTCTGTCTGTCTGTCTGTCTGTCTGTCTGTCTGTCTGTCTGTCTGTCTGTCTGTCTGTCTGTCTGTCTGTCTGTCTGTCTGTCTGTCTGTCTGTCTGTCTGTCTGTCTGTCTGTCTGTCTGTCTGTCTGTCTGTCTGTCTGTCTGTCTGTCTGTCTGTCTGTCTGTCTGTCTGTCTGTCTGTCTGTCTGTCTGTCTGTCTGTCTGTCTGTCTGTCTGTCTGTCTGTCTGTCTGTCTGTCTGTCTGTCTGTCTGTCTGTCTGTCTGTCTGTCTGTCTGTCTGTCTGTCTGTCTGTCTGTCTGTCTGTCTGTCTGTCTGTCTGTCTGTCTGTCTGTCTGTCTGTCTGTCTGTCTGTCTGTCTGTCTGTCTGTCTGTCTGTCTGTCTGTCTGTCTGTCTGTCTGTCTGTCTGTCTGTCTGTCTGTCTGTCTGTCTGTCTGTCTGTCTGTCTGTCTGTCTGTCTGTCTGTCTGTCTGTCTGTCTGTCTGTCTGTCTGTCTGTCTGTCTGTCTGTCTGTCTGTCTGTCTGTCTGTCTGTCTGTCTGTCTGTCTGTCTGTCTGTCTGTCTGTCTGTCTGTCTGTCTGTCTGTCTGTCTGTCTGTCTGTCTGTCTGTCTGTCTGTCTGTCTGTCTGTCTGTCTGTCTGTCTGTCTGTCTGTCTGTCTGTCTGTCTGTCTGTCTGTCTGTCTGTCTGTCTGTCTGTCTGTCTGTCTGTCTGTCTGTCTGTCTGTCTGTCTGTCTGTCTGTCTGTCTGTCTGTCTGTCTGTCTGTCTGTCTGTCTGTCTGTCTGTCTGTCTGTCTGTCTGTCTGTCTGTCTGTCTGTCTGTCTGTCTGTCTGTCTGTCTGTCTGTCTGTCTGTCTGTCTGTCTGTCTGTCTGTCTGTCTGTCTGTCTGTCTGTCTGTCTGTCTGTCTGTCTGTCTGTCTGTCTGTCTGTCTGTCTGTCTGTCTGTCTGTCTGTCTGTCTGTCTGTCTGTCTGTCTGTCTGTCTGTCTGTCTGTCTGTCTGTCTGTCTGTCTGTCTGTCTGTCTGTCTGTCTGTCTGTCTGTCTGTCTGTCTGTCTGTCTGTCTGTCTGTCTGTCTGTCTGTCTGTCTGTCTGTCTGTCTGTCTGTCTGTCTGTCTGTCTGTCTGTCTGTCTGTCTGTCTGTCTGTCTGTCTGTCTGTCTGTCTGTCTGTCTGTCTGTCTGTCTGTCTGTCTGTCTGTCTGTCTGTCTGTCTGTCTGTCTGTCTGTCTGTCTGTCTGTCTGTCTGTCTGTCTGTCTGTCTGTCTGTCTGTCTGTCTGTCTGTCTGTCTGTCTGTCTGTCTGTCTGTCTGTCTGTCTGTCTGTCTGTCTGTCTGTCTGTCTGTCTGTCTGTCTGTCTGTCTGTCTGTCTGTCTGTCTGTCTGTCTGTCTGTCTGTCTGTCTGTCTGTCTGTCTGTCTGTCTGTCTGTCTGTCTGTCTGTCTGTCTGTCTGTCTGTCTGTCTGTCTGTCTGTCTGTCTGTCTGTCTGTCTGTCTGTCTGTCTGTCTGTCTGTCTGTCTGTCTGTCTGTCTGTCTGTCTGTCTGTCTGTCTGTCTGTCTGTCTGTCTGTCTGTCTGTCTGTCTGTCTGTCTGTCTGTCTGTCTGTCTGTCTGTCTGTCTGTCTGTCTGTCTGTCTGTCTGTCTGTCTGTCTGTCTGTCTGTCTGTCTGTCTGTCTGTCTGTCTGTCTGTCTGTCTGTCTGTCTGTCTGTCTGTCTGTCTGTCTGTCTGTCTGTCTGTCTGTCTGTCTGTCTGTCTGTCTGTCTGTCTGTCTGTCTGTCTGTCTGTCTGTCTGTCTGTCTGTCTGTCTGTCTGTCTGTCTGTCTGTCTGTCTGTCTGTCTGTCTGTCTGTCTGTCTGTCTGTCTGTCTGTCTGTCTGTCTGTCTGTCTGTCTGTCTGTCTGTCTGTCTGTCTGTCTGTCTGTCTGTCTGTCTGTCTGTCTGTCTGTCTGTCTGTCTGTCTGTCTGTCTGTCTGTCTGTCTGTCTGTCTGTCTGTCTGTCTGTCTGTCTGTCTGTCTGTCTGTCTGTCTGTCTGTCTGTCTGTCTGTCTGTCTGTCTGTCTGTCTGTCTGTCTGTCTGTCTGTCTGTCTGTCTGTCTGTCTGTCTGTCTGTCTGTCTGTCTGTCTGTCTGTCTGTCTGTCTGTCTGTCTGTCTGTCTGTCTGTCTGTCTGTCTGTCTGTCTGTCTGTCTGTCTGTCTGTCTGTCTGTCTGTCTGTCTGTCTGTCTGTCTGTCTGTCTGTCTGTCTGTCTGTCTGTCTGTCTGTCTGTCTGTCTGTCTGTCTGTCTGTCTGTCTGTCTGTCTGTCTGTCTGTCTGTCTGTCTGTCTGTCTGTCTGTCTGTCTGTCTGTCTGTCTGTCTGTCTGTCTGTCTGTCTGTCTGTCTGTCTGTCTGTCTGTCTGTCTGTCTGTCTGTCTGTCTGTCTGTCTGTCTGTCTGTCTGTCTGTCTGTCTGTCTGTCTGTCTGTCTGTCTGTCTGTCTGTCTGTCTGTCTGTCTGTCTGTCTGTCTGTCTGTCTGTCTGTCTGTCTGTCTGTCTGTCTGTCTGTCTGTCTGTCTGTCTGTCTGTCTGTCTGTCTGTCTGTCTGTCTGTCTGTCTGTCTGTCTGTCTGTCTGTCTGTCTGTCTGTCTGTCTGTCTGTCTGTCTGTCTGTCTGTCTGTCTGTCTGTCTGTCTGTCTGTCTGTCTGTCTGTCTGTCTGTCTGTCTGTCTGTCTGTCTGTCTGTCTGTCTGTCTGTCTGTCTGTCTGTCTGTCTGTCTGTCTGTCTGTCTGTCTGTCTGTCTGTCTGTCTGTCTGTCTGTCTGTCTGTCTGTCTGTCTGTCTGTCTGTCTGTCTGTCTGTCTGTCTGTCTGTCTGTCTGTCTGTCTGTCTGTCTGTCTGTCTGTCTGTCTGTCTGTCTGTCTGTCTGTCTGTCTGTCTGTCTGTCTGTCTGTCTGTCTGTCTGTCTGTCTGTCTGTCTGTCTGTCTGTCTGTCTGTCTGTCTGTCTGTCTGTCTGTCTGTCTGTCTGTCTGTCTGTCTGTCTGTCTGTCTGTCTGTCTGTCTGTCTGTCTGTCTGTCTGTCTGTCTGTCTGTCTGTCTGTCTGTCTGTCTGTCTGTCTGTCTGTCTGTCTGTCTGTCTGTCTGTCTGTCTGTCTGTCTGTCTGTCTGTCTGTCTGTCTGTCTGTCTGTCTGTCTGTCTGTCTGTCTGTCTGTCTGTCTGTCTGTCTGTCTGTCTGTCTGTCTGTCTGTCTGTCTGTCTGTCTGTCTGTCTGTCTGTCTGTCTGTCTGTCTGTCTGTCTGTCTGTCTGTCTGTCTGTCTGTCTGTCTGTCTGTCTGTCTGTCTGTCTGTCTGTCTGTCTGTCTGTCTGTCTGTCTGTCTGTCTGTCTGTCTGTCTGTCTGTCTGTCTGTCTGTCTGTCTGTCTGTCTGTCTGTCTGTCTGTCTGTCTGTCTGTCTGTCTGTCTGTCTGTCTGTCTGTCTGTCTGTCTGTCTGTCTGTCTGTCTGTCTGTCTGTCTGTCTGTCTGTCTGTCTGTCTGTCTGTCTGTCTGTCTGTCTGTCTGTCTGTCTGTCTGTCTGTCTGTCTGTCTGTCTGTCTGTCTGTCTGTCTGTCTGTCTGTCTGTCTGTCTGTCTGTCTGTCTGTCTGTCTGTCTGTCTGTCTGTCTGTCTGTCTGTCTGTCTGTCTGTCTGTCTGTCTGTCTGTCTGTCTGTCTGTCTGTCTGTCTGTCTGTCTGTCTGTCTGTCTGTCTGTCTGTCTGTCTGTCTGTCTGTCTGTCTGTCTGTCTGTCTGTCTGTCTGTCTGTCTGTCTGTCTGTCTGTCTGTCTGTCTGTCTGTCTGTCTGTCTGTCTGTCTGTCTGTCTGTCTGTCTGTCTGTCTGTCTGTCTGTCTGTCTGTCTGTCTGTCTGTCTGTCTGTCTGTCTGTCTGTCTGTCTGTCTGTCTGTCTGTCTGTCTGTCTGTCTGTCTGTCTGTCTGTCTGTCTGTCTGTCTGTCTGTCTGTCTGTCTGTCTGTCTGTCTGTCTGTCTGTCTGTCTGTCTGTCTGTCTGTCTGTCTGTCTGTCTGTCTGTCTGTCTGTCTGTCTGTCTGTCTGTCTGTCTGTCTGTCTGTCTGTCTGTCTGTCTGTCTGTCTGTCTGTCTGTCTGTCTGTCTGTCTGTCTGTCTGTCTGTCTGTCTGTCTGTCTGTCTGTCTGTCTGTCTGTCTGTCTGTCTGTCTGTCTGTCTGTCTGTCTGTCTGTCTGTCTGTCTGTCTGTCTGTCTGTCTGTCTGTCTGTCTGTCTGTCTGTCTGTCTGTCTGTCTGTCTGTCTGTCTGTCTGTCTGTCTGTCTGTCTGTCTGTCTGTCTGTCTGTCTGTCTGTCTGTCTGTCTGTCTGTCTGTCTGTCTGTCTGTCTGTCTGTCTGTCTGTCTGTCTGTCTGTCTGTCTGTCTGTCTGTCTGTCTGTCTGTCTGTCTGTCTGTCTGTCTGTCTGTCTGTCTGTCTGTCTGTCTGTCTGTCTGTCTGTCTGTCTGTCTGTCTGTCTGTCTGTCTGTCTGTCTGTCTGTCTGTCTGTCTGTCTGTCTGTCTGTCTGTCTGTCTGTCTGTCTGTCTGTCTGTCTGTCTGTCTGTCTGTCTGTCTGTCTGTCTGTCTGTCTGTCTGTCTGTCTGTCTGTCTGTCTGTCTGTCTGTCTGTCTGTCTGTCTGTCTGTCTGTCTGTCTGTCTGTCTGTCTGTCTGTCTGTCTGTCTGTCTGTCTGTCTGTCTGTCTGTCTGTCTGTCTGTCTGTCTGTCTGTCTGTCTGTCTGTCTGTCTGTCTGTCTGTCTGTCTGTCTGTCTGTCTGTCTGTCTGTCTGTCTGTCTGTCTGTCTGTCTGTCTGTCTGTCTGTCTGTCTGTCTGTCTGTCTGTCTGTCTGTCTGTCTGTCTGTCTGTCTGTCTGTCTGTCTGTCTGTCTGTCTGTCTGTCTGTCTGTCTGTCTGTCTGTCTGTCTGTCTGTCTGTCTGTCTGTCTGTCTGTCTGTCTGTCTGTCTGTCTGTCTGTCTGTCTGTCTGTCTGTCTGTCTGTCTGTCTGTCTGTCTGTCTGTCTGTCTGTCTGTCTGTCTGTCTGTCTGTCTGTCTGTCTGTCTGTCTGTCTGTCTGTCTGTCTGTCTGTCTGTCTGTCTGTCTGTCTGTCTGTCTGTCTGTCTGTCTGTCTGTCTGTCTGTCTGTCTGTCTGTCTGTCTGTCTGTCTGTCTGTCTGTCTGTCTGTCTGTCTGTCTGTCTGTCTGTCTGTCTGTCTGTCTGTCTGTCTGTCTGTCTGTCTGTCTGTCTGTCTGTCTGTCTGTCTGTCTGTCTGTCTGTCTGTCTGTCTGTCTGTCTGTCTGTCTGTCTGTCTGTCTGTCTGTCTGTCTGTCTGTCTGTCTGTCTGTCTGTCTGTCTGTCTGTCTGTCTGTCTGTCTGTCTGTCTGTCTGTCTGTCTGTCTGTCTGTCTGTCTGTCTGTCTGTCTGTCTGTCTGTCTGTCTGTCTGTCTGTCTGTCTGTCTGTCTGTCTGTCTGTCTGTCTGTCTGTCTGTCTGTCTGTCTGTCTGTCTGTCTGTCTGTCTGTCTGTCTGTCTGTCTGTCTGTCTGTCTGTCTGTCTGTCTGTCTGTCTGTCTGTCTGTCTGTCTGTCTGTCTGTCTGTCTGTCTGTCTGTCTGTCTGTCTGTCTGTCTGTCTGTCTGTCTGTCTGTCTGTCTGTCTGTCTGTCTGTCTGTCTGTCTGTCTGTCTGTCTGTCTGTCTGTCTGTCTGTCTGTCTGTCTGTCTGTCTGTCTGTCTGTCTGTCTGTCTGTCTGTCTGTCTGTCTGTCTGTCTGTCTGTCTGTCTGTCTGTCTGTCTGTCTGTCTGTCTGTCTGTCTGTCTGTCTGTCTGTCTGTCTGTCTGTCTGTCTGTCTGTCTGTCTGTCTGTCTGTCTGTCTGTCTGTCTGTCTGTCTGTCTGTCTGTCTGTCTGTCTGTCTGTCTGTCTGTCTGTCTGTCTGTCTGTCTGTCTGTCTGTCTGTCTGTCTGTCTGTCTGTCTGTCTGTCTGTCTGTCTGTCTGTCTGTCTGTCTGTCTGTCTGTCTGTCTGTCTGTCTGTCTGTCTGTCTGTCTGTCTGTCTGTCTGTCTGTCTGTCTGTCTGTCTGTCTGTCTGTCTGTCTGTCTGTCTGTCTGTCTGTCTGTCTGTCTGTCTGTCTGTCTGTCTGTCTGTCTGTCTGTCTGTCTGTCTGTCTGTCTGTCTGTCTGTCTGTCTGTCTGTCTGTCTGTCTGTCTGTCTGTCTGTCTGTCTGTCTGTCTGTCTGTCTGTCTGTCTGTCTGTCTGTCTGTCTGTCTGTCTGTCTGTCTGTCTGTCTGTCTGTCTGTCTGTCTGTCTGTCTGTCTGTCTGTCTGTCTGTCTGTCTGTCTGTCTGTCTGTCTGTCTGTCTGTCTGTCTGTCTGTCTGTCTGTCTGTCTGTCTGTCTGTCTGTCTGTCTGTCTGTCTGTCTGTCTGTCTGTCTGTCTGTCTGTCTGTCTGTCTGTCTGTCTGTCTGTCTGTCTGTCTGTCTGTCTGTCTGTCTGTCTGTCTGTCTGTCTGTCTGTCTGTCTGTCTGTCTGTCTGTCTGTCTGTCTGTCTGTCTGTCTGTCTGTCTGTCTGTCTGTCTGTCTGTCTGTCTGTCTGTCTGTCTGTCTGTCTGTCTGTCTGTCTGTCTGTCTGTCTGTCTGTCTGTCTGTCTGTCTGTCTGTCTGTCTGTCTGTCTGTCTGTCTGTCTGTCTGTCTGTCTGTCTGTCTGTCTGTCTGTCTGTCTGTCTGTCTGTCTGTCTGTCTGTCTGTCTGTCTGTCTGTCTGTCTGTCTGTCTGTCTGTCTGTCTGTCTGTCTGTCTGTCTGTCTGTCTGTCTGTCTGTCTGTCTGTCTGTCTGTCTGTCTGTCTGTCTGTCTGTCTGTCTGTCTGTCTGTCTGTCTGTCTGTCTGTCTGTCTGTCTGTCTGTCTGTCTGTCTGTCTGTCTGTCTGTCTGTCTGTCTGTCTGTCTGTCTGTCTGTCTGTCTGTCTGTCTGTCTGTCTGTCTGTCTGTCTGTCTGTCTGTCTGTCTGTCTGTCTGTCTGTCTGTCTGTCTGTCTGTCTGTCTGTCTGTCTGTCTGTCTGTCTGTCTGTCTGTCTGTCTGTCTGTCTGTCTGTCTGTCTGTCTGTCTGTCTGTCTGTCTGTCTGTCTGTCTGTCTGTCTGTCTGTCTGTCTGTCTGTCTGTCTGTCTGTCTGTCTGTCTGTCTGTCTGTCTGTCTGTCTGTCTGTCTGTCTGTCTGTCTGTCTGTCTGTCTGTCTGTCTGTCTGTCTGTCTGTCTGTCTGTCTGTCTGTCTGTCTGTCTGTCTGTCTGTCTGTCTGTCTGTCTGTCTGTCTGTCTGTCTGTCTGTCTGTCTGTCTGTCTGTCTGTCTGTCTGTCTGTCTGTCTGTCTGTCTGTCTGTCTGTCTGTCTGTCTGTCTGTCTGTCTGTCTGTCTGTCTGTCTGTCTGTCTGTCTGTCTGTCTGTCTGTCTGTCTGTCTGTCTGTCTGTCTGTCTGTCTGGTAAAGTGTTACCTACACGTGATTTCAATATTTGGTACGACGGTTGCTAAATATATTTCTGGCCTAATAACGAAAATGCCAATATTTATCATCAAAAATGGATTTATTGATCCTTAAAGTATTCTATAGCAAGATTTGTACACTATTGTATGCGCTCAAACCAATTGTCGAGGCACTTTTTCCACTCCGATTGAGATATCTCTAAAAATGGCTTTTGAAAGCTTCAACCACATCTTCTGGCGATGAAAATCGTTGTTTCTTTGTGAAAAATGATTGCATTTTTCTGAAGAGGTAAGCTTTTGTTTATTTATTAATCGATATTAAACGTAATCAGACATGAAAAAGTTGTATGCAGCTTTTATCGATAAAAGTCCGAACCTGTTTTGGGAAAAGTCCAATTGAATATGTAGTAGCCGCAGTAGAAATTGGCATGATCGCGTAACCTACTTGCGGTGCGTACAAAGATAAGGAATCTAAATCAGAAATCTCATCTCTTTAACTCTTAAAGTTTTCAAGATCCCAGCGTTCACACGGACATACGGACATAGTATACCCTTATACTCTACTAGTTCTGGATATAAAAATTAGTTTTTTATACTTGACTCATTTTTCCTGCAGCACTAATGAATGAAAAAATTTAACTTTTTAGGTACAATTTTTCTTTCAATTTGATATATCGGTCCAAGTAATTTTGAACACCAGAAAAAAAATACCAGAAGTGCATATCGGATTTGTCAGTTTTGCTCATTAATAAGAGCTGACATATGTCTGTCTTGCACGTAACCAAACGTAACAAGGAAGAACGCTATATTCGAGTACCTCGACTATCAGATACCCGTTACTCGGCTAAAGGGACCAAAGGGAAATGGAGATATGCAACCCGCGATCTCAATATATGGTTATTTGAGCGGTTCTTAAATTGATTACCTTATCATTAGAATCTTCACAATTTCCCCGTATGTGGAGGGAATCGTTTTTAATTCCTCTCCACAAGAAGGGTAGCAAAGTGGAAGCAAAAAATTAAAGAGGTATCTATAATTTGTCAGCGATCCTAAAGCTCTTTTAAAATATTATTACTCCTCATTTGCAGCACATCTGTAGGTCAGTTATTAAACGTAAATCAATAACCAACTAACCATTTGTGATAAGGGGATTTAAAAATCACCTTCAAACGGACGTCATTTACACTGACTTTAGTAAAGCATCGGACACTGTAAATCACATTCTTCTGTTTAGAAAATTTGATTTATTAGGGTTCCCTGTTGATCTTTTAAGATGGATCTTAAGTTATCTGAATTGTAGAACACAAAAAGTACTGTTTAAAAATTTTCTCTCTTGTACACTGCACGTTACCTTCTTACTTTATGCATAAAAGATCTTTCTTCAGTTATAACTCATTCTCGTGTACTAATGTATGCAGATGATATTAAATTATGCCTGCAGTAAAAGGATACTTCTTGCCGATATGACTTACAATACAATTTTAATAATGATCATATATGGTGCTCTGAATTTACTGTATTTAAACGGCTCTAAGTGTAAGGTATACGCTGACTGAGGGCTCACTAGACAGAATAACTCTAGTAAATGATCTTGGCGTTCTTTTAGACCCAAGACTAAAATTTGTTTATCATATTTCGCCATGTTTAGTATGTTGACAATCGAATCTGTACAGAAGAATTTTTTGTTATTTTCTTTAAGGCGCCAAAGCTGGGATGCAAACCTCATTTTACCTTCTTATTCTCGTAGATTTCTTTAAATTAACTTAACCTCCCTAGCCGACCGCAAGACGATGCTTGGAACAATCTTTATTTATAAACTTCATCGAGGTGAAATTTATTGGTTAGCCAGCTAAGAGTAACTTTAATGTTACTCCTCTTGGTAAAGAGAGTATTCACGAAACACAACTTTAAACTTAAACAGAAAATCATTTCCGAGGCTAAACCAAATACCTGAATGAGCCCAAAAAACCATACTACACGTATCAGCTCAAGATCACCATGGGCTTGCAAGTAGTGTTTAAGGGCAGAGAGCCCGACGTATTCAACTTTGAGATAGTAAAGGCTTTTAAAGAATTTTTTTCACCAAAAATATTATAAATATAGTCAACATAACAAAAAGCCTCAACCACTCCTTAAGTTTGAATTGGAGGCAGAGAACAGAGCCTTGAAGAAAAACAAAGTACGTCTGATCTATAAAATGCAATTCCTGTTGCTTATAGGGCTTACTGTTGAGGAACCGCATAAACGGAACAACCCCTTGCAATGCACAATGGCCGATTTGTCGATTTTGGCGGCATAAAGTCTAAAAATAAAGCTAGAGACATATTTTTTTTTTTAAATGTTCGTTATATTTAACTGTAATTTCGGATTTTTTTTTTCGACAATTGGGTCACTCCTTTTTTTCCGCCAATAATAAGTGCATTTATTTAAGAAAAAATTAAAAATGTTCAACTAAAATTGAAAGAAAATAAAAAGCTTTATTTTATTATACTTAGACATAATATTAAATAAAAAAGATTACAAATTTTTATTCATATATGTAGTTATATTATTAAAATCTTTACAAATAAGCAGTTAAAAATCTTCCTCATCTAAAACGAACGAATATTCATTGATGTTATCATAATCTTCTTCGTCATCTGTTTCACTATCCATGTTATTATTATTATTAAAATTAAAATTTTCATTATTATTTTCTTCAGATATATAGCATGAACTTATATTTAAGGTTGGAGTTTCCAAAAACGCAATAACTTCTGCAGGAAGTGATTTTTTTTAAGCAGTTTTGGAGTATTATGTATATTCAAGCTTGAAATTAGAGGGTCGGATGAGTCAATAGATCTATAAAAAACGTCAGTTATATTATTTAGCCTGCAATTTTTTCTAGCATGGGAACGTCGGTCCATTTTATAGAGTTTGTTGCGTGCCTCTGATGCATTTTCGCCCAGGCACCCAACAGGAACTACAAACTGATCCATAATATCTGATCCGTGAACTATAATCTTGTGAACTGTTGGGGACATTGGGTACCATGGATACGCCTGCATATACAATAAAAATGTATCGTTGCAAAAACTTCGAAATTTGTCTGTGTTTATGGCAAATTCACACGAAATTGCTATTAATAAATGGTGGAATTTATTTAATAGGACCTCGTCAAACAATGTGATTTCTGCAAAAAGTTTGGTATTTGCAAAGATTCGCCTCGCCGTATTCCCATCGTTGCTGTTACCAGATCCATTCTGTTTTGGTATGCTAATATGTAATCCCATTTCCTTCCATATTCTTTGTTGGATTTCCTTCTTCCGCGATATCATTTTGTTTTTATTCTCTCCTTTTACGTGCCAAGTTTTAATATCGATTCGATATGATATGTTTAAAACGAATTCCATAATCCTGATCCAGGCGTGTAACGGACTAACGCCGTATTTCAAAGAGTCAGGTTTAGGTTTAAAAATTTTAGAACTGAAATCATTAATGTGCATAAGCGCTTTTGGATTTATAGCACATATAGGACAACATTGCGTAGATTTCGTATTTGTTAAAACATTAAGTACCTTGCCGTCAATCAATGTCATATATGTTTTAAAATTAACCGAAATGTTTGCGCTATGTGATTTAAAATTGTGCAAGTTTGCTACTTGCATATCTAAATTATGCTTTTCTTCTTGGATTTTTGCAATGCTTTCTTTAGCGTATTCAATTTTAATCGGCCTGCAGAAGCGTACAGACTGGGGGCTTTTGTTTACCCAAATTAAACGATTTAAAGAATCCACTAATCTTATTGGAATCATAGTTGCCACGAATAGAGAACTGTCGGAAGAATCGGGTTCATCAAAATCGAATTTCTGTTTATAGGAACTTTGACCGGTCGACCCATCAAATCCATAACATGCAATAAGTGTGCACTCTGTAACATTTTCCATTTGTTCCAAAACTTCCTTTTGTAAAACTAAAATTCGTTCAGCCGTATGGCTTAGCAAATCCTGCAAAGAAACCTTTGCAACAGATTCTGTAATTTGTACTCCTGTTGGTCTGCACTGCATCTTCGTTTGTTTTATTGCATCATAACCAGGATATATGTCGTTCCCGTACGCCTTATTTAGTTTCTTAGTATTAATATATTGTTGTTTTGTTAGCCCATTTTCCAATATATAGGCTAAGGCTACATTATTTGACATTTTTAAAGGCTCTTTGTTTGACACATTCTTAATTTTTTTTTCTATATTGACTTCCTGCTGCACGCCGACTGCTTCATTATTTTTTCTTTTTCGCGCAGATGTTGAGGCTGCATGCAGAAGTAAAGGAGTTGACATGTCATTTTCTATGGCAACTTCTAGAGCCATTTTCCTTCTAAGCCTTGACCCGGCCTCTGTATACCCTAATTTTGGGCGTCCTATTTTGGAAGGTGATGAATTTTTGGTATCCTCCATATCGATTCGTATTTCAAAACTTTTTGAAAACCATTCTGAGTAAATCGACTTAATTTTATCCAGATCTGCGTGATGTTTGCGTAAATACCGTTTAATATGTTTTACAAAAATTGATACTTTGGCTTCTATTGCATTCATGTGCGATATGCTCAAATCATCTTTATTTATTTTTGTTAAAATAAACGACGTTACAGCGCTTGCGTTACGATTGTTGCCGTTCCAAATATCGGCAAGCTCGCTGTTGGTAATCGCAACAACAACTACAAGTGCATTTTTTGTATAAACGGGGGAAAACGGGGAAATGAGATTTTTACCAAATGAAAATAGACATTTAAGTTAGTAACTTGCCATTATTAGTTGCCTGCTCTGGCTTGCTCTTGATATAGAAATACTTCACGGAACACGATTACAATTGTTAAAATTTTAGTTCAAATACAACCAACAACAACACTGGACAAAAACAACAACACAAATATTTATGTACTTTTGCCATAACATACCTTGATCTTTGTTTTCCATACTAAATATATATATTAAACTGCATAAAAACATACGCACACTGATTAATTGCAGAAGTAAAATTTTCGCGGTAACTTTTACAATCGAAAGCTGCTTGCCATCAGCTGACTTTAAGAGGCTGCCACATAAAGAGAGTTGCCACCCAGCAAAAAACAAAAATTTTTTTAAGCTTCCTGAAGTGTTTACTATTAATAAATAACAAGGTTTTTTTAATATTCTATCATACATTTTTTGACTTTATGCCACTTTTTTGGGAAAATCGCCCAATGTGCAATGCACAAACTACCAGGAATATGGAAACACTAGAAACAACTGCGACCTTCAGTCAGTATGCGTAGTTTGTGGGGGCTTCCACAATTCTGAACCATGTCCTGCAAACAAAGAAGAAGCCAAAACGAAAAAATGCGCCGAAAAACGCTGCCCAGCCTATAACGAGCTAAAAATTCGTGTTCAACGAATATACACAATGAGTTAATTTGTTGTTGCGTGACTGTGTTAGCTCCTTTCTTTCTAAGAGGAAGGCTGTCGCCAGACTTCTTAAAAGTGCATCGGGGATCTATTGCAAACTGCTCATTTGGTCGCGAATTTTGGTTGTTACTCTGCAAATAAATCTCGTACTTGGTACTGCGTTTGGCCACAGGAATGGCAGCTCAAATGAATGATCCGCGCGTTTCGGGAACTTCGCTGATTTTCGTAGCTTAATTGGCAGTAATAATTCAGCAGCAAATTTTTTTTTAGCAATTGATAGAATTATGGGTTTTTTCTGTTTTTACATATTAAAAGCAACTATGCTTAGGACAGAAATTATACCTAACAATATGTTTAATGGTAAACATTATACTTAATTTGTTTTAGTGGTAATCGTAAAACGCTTATTGATTGAACATATTTGTTTTGTTATTTAGATCGAAAGCATCGGGAAGGGTATTGACAACACTTGTGGTTTTATCTCAAGAATCAGAGTTCGGATCCAGGCAGTGAGTGCTATGTACTGGCATTATGTTGCTTGTTTGCTCCCTTTTTATAATAAGAAGATGGTATCTCCTTATGATACGTCTGATTACGTGGATCTTCACTTTTTGAAATCACTAAGGTATAGCATTTCATCAACTACCTTTAACCTGGGCTAAAGAGGATATATTGATATTCAATGCTCCTAACGTAAACTATCTTCATGAACGACCCTCTCTTTTGCAAGGACCGTTGTCCAGAGGTCTGCTTCGATTTTTTCTTCCCTATACGTGGGGTAAGTTTATTTCCCAGGCGGTTGGTTAATTTTACGATAACGGTTTCCCCCACCTCAAAGGTTCTGTCTCGTATGGTTTCATTTTCTCTTCAAAACCAGTTTTTCTTGAGCTTCATAAGACTTTTATAAGATTTCGTTTGCGAATTCGGAGGAAATTGTATGAATTATGTCGATTGGCCGTTTATCGGTGACTAAGTGGTTTGTTTTTTTGTACTCTATCGTTGCCTGAAGAATGAGGTTTTCCGTATCATTTATGCCTCCTTCAAGTACTTTCTGTCCGTCGAAATAATATCGATGTGCAATGTCTTGCCTACGTGGTAGGGAACAGGTGTTCTCCCAATAATTTGTTTTTTAGATGACGGTCGTACTTGGATTTTTGAAAAACCAATTAAATACAATACTAACATCTTATTGTGACATTTTAGGGAAAAAAAGGTACTGAAGAATTTTCTTAACGTTCTCCTGCGCTGCCCTGTGCGCTCTGTTGTGCTCTCGTGTTTCGAAAAGTCGTAGTCTCATTTATGAGACTGCTTTGAATGAAAGCGAATACAGGCAATTAGCAGTGTAGCACATTCACTACATCTTGTTTTACTACATCGCGAATTCTCCCAAGTAAAGTCTCTTTGTTTTGAAATAGTATGATAGGCCTTGACTTATTCCCAAAAATAATATAAATCCAATCTAAATCTGCTGTGCCCTCTTCTATCATTATCTGGTTCCTAAAACAATTAACCGGCTTGTCGGAAGTTTCGATGGTATATGTCAGTGAAATTTCGCTATGTATTGTTGCTCTGTATGACTGGGGGTCCTTTTCTAAGACATGAATGGCCTGCCTGGAAAATGAATCCGCAAAATAATTTTCCTTCCATGTCTTATGGAATATTTGAGCATTGTGTTCGTCTATAAACGCCTTCCACCTTGGATTCCTGTCTGACACGGCGAACGTTAGCAGTACGTGATCCATATAAATGTTTAGTTTTGGACACCATAGAGATAGTTTTTAAGAGATTGTAAGGTCCAAACGATGACCAAAAGCTCTCGCTTATTGGTTGCGAAATTAAGCTCTTTATCCTGTAAAGTCCTCGAAATCATTGTAATAGGCTGGCCATCTTGAGATAGGACAGCACCCAGACAAAGAGCTGAGGCGTCCGTACTTAAGGGTTTCTCGTAATCGGGGTACAGTAACATTACAATCTCGAAGGCGAGGTCATCTTGTAGTTTCTCAAAAGCAGAACATAGTTTTTTGTAAAAAGAAACTTGTATCGTTTTAGACTGGCTGGAGGAAACTTTTCCGTTATCTCCATTCAGAATGTCAGTCAGGGGTCTAGCAATCGAGGCGAAATCATTAGTAAGGCAAAAAGGATCGGACACTAAAAAAAATGTTCCGTTGCTTATAGTTCTGGAAAGCATTTACTGCATAAGGACTAGTTGTAACACCCCCGCTGGATACCATACGTCCGATATATTCTACGGTTTCTTTAAAGAAAAAGGATTTATCTGTAGAGACCCTCATGTTGGCCTCAAACAGTCTATCCAGTGCTCAAGCAATGTCATTTGCGTAGTCCTCCATTCCTTTTGAAAATATTATAACATACATACATAACATAACAGGACTTTCCTATTTGGTCTTTAAGGACATAATCTATGGCACGTTGGAATATACTCTGTGCATTTTTTGGGCCATACGGCAATCTGGAAAAGTTATATTTTCCATTTCCCACCGAAAATGCTTTTTTTTCTATATCCCTTTCCGCAAGCAAGATTTGGTGAAATTCCGATTTAAGGTTCAAGGTTGTAAAAATCCTAGTCTTCCCCAAATTAGACGATTAAAAGATGATGCCACTTTTGGTATAATGTACTTGTCGTCGACGGTTTTTAAATTAAGCTTCCGAAAAGCTATCACCAACCTTCTCTTTGAATTTCCCTTTTCATCTGTACCTTTTTTGTCAATCACCCAAACTTCCACAATCCCTCCTTTAACAAAGCATTTGTCTCCTTATTTACGAAATTCGCTACGCCAATGGGGTACGGATACAGTATTGAGTATATGGGCTGGTCGTCTACGGTACGTATTGTGGCTATGATATTGGTATTATACGGAAGTGCTTTATCCGGTACTACTTATTGGATATCTAGTTTGGTACCACGATATAATTAACATTGGTAAAATTTACGCTGTCACATTTTCAAAACCAAATTGGTTCGACTTCATTGCTGATTTTTTAAGTTTTGTTCCGGAAATCTAACATTGCATTTGTCTGTGTCAATAGGTCAAGTCCTATCGTGCTGTAAAAACTGGAACGGTTTGTGTCGGGTCACGCAGCCGCAGCAGCTAATTAACGTCTTAATTCGATCCCTTATATTAATTGCATCGCGAAAGGTATCTTTCTCCAGCCCTTGCGAGATTGAAGAACGGAACATCTGTATTAAAGAGCTTTGTAAAGCATTTGTATTTTACGAAGTTGCAACCATGTAGCGACTTAATCGTGAATTTTTTTTGGCACTGGTACTACGTATTTTAATTATAAATTAATTATAGTATAAAGTAGCGGCTGTATGTAGTTTTTTGAAGCCCCGGTGTCGATCAAAAGTTTTATGGTTCTCCCTGCTATCTCTCTCTGAATGTATGGTAGCAGGGATCTATGGCTTAAAAATTAACATGATCGTATGCTTTTAAATTATCCTCAACGTCCCCAACCTTCGCTTCTGCCTCCTGTTGATAGTCGACGGCTTCTTCCCCACCTTGAACATCCCCATGAGCTAAGTGGTTAAGCCTTTGCTGATTTGGCCCTTTAAGCCTTGCATCGCCACTATTTGGTCTTTTTGATGCATGTGCATAACCAACATGTGCATGAGCCTGACTAGCGTTTTGAGGTTGCATTGCGTATTGGTTTTGTGTTTGCCATGTATTTTTTGTTGAGATAGCGAAATATTTTGCTGTTAAGGAGGCCAAAAATTTCACTGAGTTGAGAATGGGGCATGCCTAAGCTGATTTTGACCTGTTCGTATAGGGCGCATAGATACATTAGAATCCACCAAAGGGAGTGGATCTTGCCTTTCCTGGTTACCGTAAATACGTACCTGTCGCTTGCTAAGATAAAAGTTTTTGTTTGGTATGGGCATAATTGCCGGTTTTCTGAACTCTTTCTCCTAAGCTTCTGGAAAAATGAAGGCCAAATTAATAACGCTCGTGGTTGTATTCAACCGCTAGGGCGAGAGCTGTTGGTAGGTCTTTCGAGCTTTTCGCTCTTTGCTCCAGTTAGAATCACACGAAGTGCATCCATCCTGTACTTTTCATTCAGTGACATCGTCAAGGCACCATCGAATCTCGTTATTGTCTTGTTGGTAAGCAAGGTAAGTTTTTTCTTTACTTCGTCGTAAAATTCGGTAGTATTCAAATCGCCCTGTCGTAATGTTGATAACTCTAGTTCGATTAAGTAGATCGGCCTTTTGTCAGCATATGTGAAATCAAGATGGCTGATCATTGCTTTGAAATTCAACGGATTAAAAAATAAAGCCAACACTGTGTTTGCTGAGCCTTTTACTTTGTTTCGCATAATACCAAGAGCATGGTTAAACGTTAAACTGCCCGCGAATTTGTCAAAAACTTTAAAAGCGACATGAGCCGCTTTTCTCCACGACACATAATTTTCACTTTAACCTTCAAAGTCCGGCAGAGACTTTAATAAACAAAGCGGTTCTTCTCAGCATCTGTGTAAGTTTCCACCACTGGGGTTTCAACCGCTAACTTCTGAGTTCGCTTACTAACGTCTTGTAATTGCCTTTCAAATGACTGTTTTTGAAATGCAAGCGCGGCGGCAATATCACTCTTTACGATCGTTTTTGACTGTGCTGCAGTCAGCGCCATTTCGCTAAATTGTTTTTTTCCTGACCCCCAATTATTTTCTGACGAGTTATTTCCTTCTGTATATCTGCCTTGCCTGATGCGCTGACCAATTATTCAAATTTGGCACGAGGTCTTCTAAAATATTATCACTGTTACTCATGTGTTTTTGTCATTAATACTCTTTGTACAAATGGGCGCTATACTTACAATTTATTAATAGCGCTTAAGGAAAAGTTGCTAAAATATATAAATGGTAAATTGGTTCTTATGTATTAGTACTTAATTCTATGAAAAATAAAAAAAAAACTATAGTTGAGGTTAAAAGTAGCCGCTGCTGGTGTTGTTGTCTCTGGCAGCTCCAGTTGTGGTTGTCTCTGGATACTCCAGTTGTTGTTGGCTTTTATCTATAATTAGTTAATTATCGTAGGCTCGAATATCCATTTGGGAGCCAATTAAGAGGTTTCTTAATTGTTGTTTAGAAATAAAGTTTATTTAAATAAAAAAAACAACTTCCAAGGAAGGGGATACACTTCG
This sequence comes from Drosophila suzukii, assembly GCF_043229965.1. Taxonomy (NCBI): domain Eukaryota; kingdom Metazoa; phylum Arthropoda; class Insecta; order Diptera; family Drosophilidae; genus Drosophila; species Drosophila suzukii. The sequence continues at coordinate 689,102 of NW_027255905.1, read as the reverse complement.
CATTCGACAGATCATCCGGATGGTATAGCCCAGGGCGAAACCGCAATCTTAGCCAGGGAACGCATAAAAAACCATTTTCACCAGAGTTTTTGTATAAACTTACAATGTCATCTATAAAATATGTAGTCAGGGAACGCCACTCCATAAAGCAATCATAAACTTGACCAATAAACTCGAATATGTCTCCCCTGGCAGCCATACACACTAGCCAGCTGATCCCAGAGGTCCGGACTTAGCTGACTTTGCTGTGACAAAGAACATCCCAAGAAATCTAATCGATAGAAACAGTCACTCCGATTAGAAACTCCTCGGGTACTTGGACCCGCAGCTATGAAGACAGAGCCAAACGCCACAAAAATGCGTAAAATCGTAAATGTCATTAGAAAGCAACTGAAACCAAAAAAGAGGGTTTTTAATATCCCCTAAAATTATAATTTAACATCCAAGTTGTGCAATGAATTGTATATGCAAACTATTTAACGGTATCACAAAACGATCCCAAAAATATGGAAAAAATCTGTTGTCATAATGATACCGAAGGCTGGGAAAGTCCACATAATTCCCTCATCGTACGGAGCAATAAGTTTATTATCGCGCCTGTCCAAATTATTAGAAAAATGCTTTCTTACGCGCGTCACACCAAATCTAAGAGCTCACAACGTAGTCCCGGCACATAAGTTTGGGTTCTGGGAAAGGCACGGAACTATCAAGCAAGTCAACCGGATAACTTTCGAAATTCGTACAGCCTTTGGACATAGGGAATATTGTAGTGCGACATTTCTCGATGAGTCCAAAAGGTTTGACCGAGTGTAGCTTGAAGGCATTATGCAGTCTTCGCGGTGAGACGCAGTGCAACAACATCCAACCAGTATTACGTTGAATCTGGAGTTCCGCAAGGTAGCGCACTGGGCCCTACTCTGTTTATCAGATATTCTGTTAAGCAGATGTTCCTACAAACGAAAGGCTAGTTACGTCCACATTTTCTGACGACACCGAAATCCTGAGTCGCTCGAAATGCAGATCATTTGGTGGTAGTCGAGAAGTGGCTATCAGACTAGTTTACTTTTAAGAGAGAATGGTGCCCCCGCTTACTTTGAACAGTACGCACATTCCCCAAGCTAAGGACAGGTTTAATAGTTTAAGAACAATATCAAATCCAATCCAAAACAAGAAACGTGTGTAGACTAGCAGGTATCCGATACTCTGTTTCAAATGTACAATAAATAAAATGCAAAGGCATTTCGTCACGGCACCTAGTACTCCCTAACGGTAGCGGTATTACTGACTAAGTCAAAGCTACGGTACCTAGAGGTACCGCCCTCCACCGTACCATGTTAAAATATGTTTACTCAGTCATACCTTTAAAATAACATTATCATGTATATAGATATTAATTAATAAAATCCATTTGAATTTTCACTTTTAAAAAATCTTCAAATATGTGGACTCTTGACAGGTTCTAGTGTCATGGTCGTTTGTGGGCGTTAGAGTGGGTGTGCATCCTGCTAAAGTGAACTTGCGCTGCGCAATAAGCTCTAGTTAGCTGGTTAAACGCAACTTTCTTGCTTTTATAGATCACAGGGTTCATACGGACGGACGGACAGACGGCATGATCCTGATCAAGAATTATATACTTTATACGTTCGAAAACGCTTCTGAATCGGTAACTTTGTCTGTAATACTGCAAAAAGGAACAATGTTGCATCGGATTAGCATGCTATAACAATGACCTAAAGGCTGGGAGTCTAGTTGCTTAACTGCAGAACTTGTCGGACGACTAAAGACATCTTCTTTTTATACCCTTGCAGAGGGTATAATGATTTCAGTCAGATGTTTGCAACGCACTGAAGGAGACATTTCCGACCCATTAAAGTACATATATAATTTTGATCAGCATTACTAGAAGATTCGATCTAGAGCTACAGTGGTTCCCATTAATGTTAAAATAAAAAAATTAAAATTTTTTTTATTACCAATTCATCAAGGTATATATCCTATGGTTATATTAAAAAAAATAAAAACATACATAAACAAAAAACTCAACAATTTTCGTTACTTTAATATTCGGTTTTTTCTTTAAAACTACAAAAAAAAATAATTTTTTCTAGGAAATAACACCTAATTTAATTTTTGGTATGATAGCCATTATTTTTTAGGGTATCATTTAATCTTTTTGGCATATTGGCTTAAATTTTTTTGGTGTATTCCCACCCAATTTTAGGCAACTCTTCTGATGCTGTTCCTTTAAGGCCGATATGGACGATATAGGCGTTTTGAGAACACGGCGGTCCGACTCACTCCAGAAATTCTCAATTGGATTCAGATCAGGTGATTGGGGAGGCGTTTCCAAGACTTTTGCACAGTTGTACAACAACTAGGATCTTACTTTATGGGCCTTGTGCTTCGGGTCGCTGTCCTGATACAACTTAAAGGTGTTGCCAATGCCCATTTTTTCTGCAGACTTTTTATAATTTTCTTGTAAAATTTTAAAGTACTGGTCCCGGTTCATTATACCATCTATAAACACTAGATTTTTCACTCCTTTTGTGGAAATGCATCCCAAAATCATAACACTGCCTCCGCCGTGTTTTACTCTTTGTCTTAGGTTTTGGTCCCGGAGCTCGGTATTGGGTTTCCTCCAAACCATAGTCTTGCTATCACTGCCGAAAAGGTTAAACTTGCTCTCATCCAAGAAAATGACATCGTCCCACCAGCTTTGGTCCTCTTTGGCGTACTCCTTGGAGAAATTTCCCCTCAGTTTCCGGTTGCGGTCAGCCAGCAAAGGCTTCTTTCGAGCGACTCTGCCGTTGTACCCTTATTTTTATACCCGTTACTCGTAGATTAATAGGAGTATACTAGATACGTCGGAAAGTATGTAACAGGCAGAAGGAAGCGTTTCCGACCCCATATATATGTATATGTATATACGTATTCTTGATCAGGATCAGTAGACGAGTCGATCTAGCCATGTCCGTCTGTCCGTCCATCCGGATGAACGCTGAGATCTCGAAAACTATTAAAGCTAGGCTATTAGACTTGGCATGCAGATTCCTGAGCTTCCTACGCAGCGCAAGTTTGTTTCAGCTGTGCCACGCCCACTCTAACGCGCACAAACCGCCCAAAACTGCGGCTCCTACAGTTTTAATGCTAGAATAAAAATTTTAACTGAAATGTATTGTTCTCAGCAATACCCAACGATTAACCAAAAAAAAGGTGTGCCACTCCCACTTTAACGCCCACAAACCGCCCACAAACTTCAAAAAACCGTAGATATGAACATTGATAGGATAGGATTTTTCTTGATCCTTCGGACTATTTCAGCTCCCTCGCGAATTTTTTGGGTTGTCCTTTCTGCTTTATTGACTCCACTCTTCCTTCATTCTTGAATCTCCGGAGCATGTCAACGACCGTATTTGGCTTAATTTCCAGGATATCTGCAGTTTCCTTGTAAGTCTTGCCCTCTATATGCAACTGAAGGACATTTTAAATTCGTGGCTAAAACTTAATGTTTGCGGTTTGTTTGGTGTCAACAATTGTCGGTCAGATTTAGGCTTTTCGGGGTACCACATTAATTGCACCAATTTTTGGCCATTTGAAGTATCCACAGGGCTTTTTTTTTATACGACTTTCGAAAAATAGCGAATATTAAAGTAACGGTTCATGTGTGTTTTTTTTTTTTAAATACCAAATAAAGTATTATAATATATATATTTATGAAAAGGTTATATTAAAAGCTCGTATATACCAAAAATAAAAAATGTATCTCCATAGTCTTATACATTTTATTCGCGTTTGAAGTTGAAAAAAAAACCGAATATTAATGGTATATACTGTATGTCCGTCTGTCCGTTTCTACGTAAACTAATCTCTCAGTTTAAAGCTGTCACCCTGCAAGCATTTTCTATCGCGGAAGGCAATATTAAGTGACTTCTAGAAGATAAAAACGATCGTCCGCGATAACGTATTCGGATCGCGGAAGTGACTCCCTTCGGGAACAATTGAGCCACTTCGGCGACACTTCTTGAAGTCACTTCTGCGCTACTTCTGGAAGTGTCGCCGAAGTCACTCCTGGAAGTGTCGCCGAAGTGACTCTGAGAAGTGCCGCCGAAGTGGCACATTTCTTCCCGACGGGAGTCACTTCCGCGATCCGAATGCGACATCGCCGAAGTAACTTCTGCAAGTGTCGCCGTAGTCACCTATGGAAGTCACTCAAAAGTGACTTTACATATGTTTGTAGAAGATACCTAGAAGAGTCTTTCCCAATTGGAAAATCTTAAATGAAAACATATTTCTACCCGTTACTGGTAGAGTAAAAGGGTATACTAGATTCGTCGAAAAGTATGTAACAGGCAGAAGGAAGGAAGGAAAATGGCTTATTTACGAAAATAACGTTTTTTAACTCTTTCATAGGTTTGATGTAATTTTTGGAAGCCCCCGTGTCTCTCAAAAGTTTAATTTTTCTCCCTGCGATATCCCTTTCTATAAACGGGAGCAGGGAGTCATGCCTAAAAAATTTATTTCGTCATTTTCTACGAGGTCATTATCTATGTCTTCTACTTGCTCTTCGGCTACTGTAGGGTACTCGTCATTGTTTTCGTTAGATTGGTTATTGCTTAACGCCATATGGTTTATTCTTTGCTGTTTCGGTCCCGTGTACCTCGCGCTACTATTAGTGGGTCTTTTATGTGCCAGCCCATGGCAACTGTAAGCGTTGGGTTGAATATTTGGTTGATTGGTCTGCCACTGATTGTACTTTGTTGATTCTGAGTTGCTTGTCTAAAACGAGATGAACTATCGACGTCCATTGGCTGGACTGGATCCTGTCTGAGTGGCCATCTTGGTTTTTTATTAAAATGGGGATTTTTACCCTCCACGCCCACTTTAACGCCCACATTCGACCATAGCTCTAGGACTCGTACATTTTTAATATCTTGTATAAATTAAGTATGTGAGACGACTTTGTTTTCGCGCGGCGATTACCGTCACGATTTATTTCCAAAATTCGACTAACTGCTAAGTACATAAATTCTTAAAATGTAAGCGCGCCTCGTGCATTGAGTTGGGCAGCCGCTACTTCCGTCGCAGTGCATTGCCCGCTGATTGTGCTGACCATAGCACCGTCGTTGTGCAATGTCCGCAGGTGACGCTGGCCTTGGATTATTTCCGTCTGGAAACTTTCTTGTTGCTGGGTGACCGTGTTAACTTATACACTTAAATGAGAGTTTGTCCTTATTATTATTATACTAATCTACATGCTAAAAAATATGGAGATCGGTTTATTCATTATAAAGTTATGCCCGAATAACAATCACTCAGAGTATTCCCTAAACTGTTGAATTGCTGAATTGTTGAAAATTGAACAGACAATTTTAGCAATAAAGGGAACAACCCTAAAAGTTCCCTGTTGAATTTTTTATTTTAAGAAGTCTGCTGTTTGTCAGATTATCAAATTGCTGTGTTTACCAAAGATTATGTTTAAAATTAAGGAAAATGCGGAGAATAAGCCAAAAAAATTAAACTATTAGAACTGCTAACATGCAGCATCCTACCAGATATCCTTTATTTGTATATTATATACGATTGCAATTCCTCCATGTTTACAAGTGACCAGAGTTACCCTCTAACTTTTAGTCGAGAAAAGCGACAACTGTGGTTTTCAGCAAGTAAACAAAATTTTCAACAACCCCGAGGCTGTAAAATTGCTGAAATTTCTGACAGTTGACTTTGTATAGAACAGCTGATTAACAGCTGATCAAAGTTCAACAATTCAGCAATTCAACAGTTAAGGGAATACCCAGAATATTTTTCACATTCAATCGAGATTGAACACACATGCAGCAAATCAGCTGCACTCAATCAGCACTCTCTTTAGCTGAGTAACTCGTATCAAATAGTCGCGGCCATCAACTATAGCGGATTTTCTTGTTTTAAAAGTACTTATTTACTAATCCGATGGGAGCTATAGGATATAGTTGTCCGATCCGGCTCGTTTCGACTTATGTACTATCTGCAACAGAAATGATACTATTGGGGAGGTTGTATCCTGCCCTGCAAGCAAAAGGGCGATTTTTCTATCGCCTGTCATCCAGAAGTCACTTCTTAGTAACTTCTTCGCGATAGAAAGACGATAGTACACATTTTACAAAAACAAAATATACATGAATCGCGTAGAAGTAACTTCTAAGTCACTTCCGGACGATAGAAAGACGATAGTAGCCATTTTACAAAAACAAAAAGGGTCGGGATCGCAAAGAAGTAACTTCTGAGACACTTCTGCGCGATAGAAAGAAGATAGTACACATTTTACAAAAACAAAAAGGGTCGTGATAGCGAAGAACTAACTTCTGAGACACATCTGAGCGATAGAAAGACGACAGTACACATTTTACAAAAACAAAATATGCAAGTATCGCGAAGAAGTAACTTCTAAGTCACTTCCGGACGATAGAAAGACGATAGTACACATTTTACAAAACCAAAAAGGGTCGGGATCGCGAAGAAGTAACTTCTGAGACACTTCTGCGCGATAGAAAGCTTATAGTACACATTTTACAAAAACAAAATATACAAGTATCGCGTAGAAGTAACTTCTAAGTCACTTCCGGACGATAGAAAGGCGATAGTACACATTTTACAAAACCAAAAAGGGTCGAGATCGCAAAGAAGTAACTTCTGAGACACTTCTGCGCGATATAAAGACGATAGTACACATTTTACAAAAACAAAATAAGTGGGAAAAGACACTCGATAAAAGGAGGTCGCGGTAATTTTCCGTTACCCCTTTCTTTCGGAAAATTTCTCTGGTCTTCCTTTTGACCATTTTCTTAGCATAATTATTATACCCGTTACTCGTAGAGTAAAAGGGTATACTAGGTCGTCGGAAAGTATGTAACAGGCAGAAGGAAGCGTTTTCGACCCCAAAAAGTATACATATGTATTAATAAAGTTTATCACTAGCCAAGTCGATCTAGCCATGTCCGTCTGTCCGTATGAACTCTGAGATTTCGGAAACTATAAAAGCTAGGCAACTGGGATTTGGCATGAAGATTCCTGAGCTTCTTGCGCAGCTCATGAAGCAGAGTGCCACGCCCACTCTAACGCCCACAAACCGCCCAAAACTCTGGCTCTTACAGTTTTGATGCTAGAATAAAAAATGTAGCTGAATGTATTAGTCTCGTCAAACCTATCAATTGACCCAACAAAAAGTTTTACTACATTGTGCGTATTGAATTTTTTTTGTTTTTTTAGTGTTCTTCATGTTTTACTTGTGAGTATATCTTCGGTCCACCTTTTAATGAACTTAATACCTTTAACTAGATGTTTCATTAATTGTTTTCCATTTAAATTTAAAACGATCAGTGACACTTTGTTACCTGTCGTTGGTGAATGTTTTTATTGTTCGACCAAAAATCTTGAGTTGCTGGTCGCGCAAGTTCAATTTCAAAATTTTGTTAGTTTTTAGTTAGTTAGTTTTGTTAGTTTTACTGGTAGAGTAAAAGGGTATACTAGACTCGTCGGAAAGTATGTAACAGGCAGAAGGAAGCGTTTCCGACCCCATAAAGTATATATATTCTTGATCAGGATCACTAGCCGAGTCGATCTAGCCATGTCCGTCTGTCCGTCTGTCCGGATGAACGCTGAGATCTCGGAAACTATGAGAGCTAGGCTATTAAGATTTGGCGTGCAGATTCCTGAGCTTTTTACGGAGCGCAAGTATGTTTCAGCAATGTGCCACGCCCACTCTTACGCCCATAACGCCTAAATTTGTCTACCGCCGGTAGGTGGCGTCTTTTACTCTCGCTTTGCTGCTTGCATATCTCTATTTCCCTTTGGTCCCTTTAGCTGATTAACGGGTATCTCATAGTCGAGGTACTCGACTATAGCGTTCTTCCTTGTTTATTATACTTTCAATATTTTGCATTTATTTTTTGTATAAAGGCATTGTCCACTTGAATACACGGTCCTGGCATGTAGGAAATTTAGCTGAACAATGTTATTTAGGTCCAGCTCCGTCGACATAAGAAATTTATTAATAACCATTTCTAAAAGAAACAGAAACAAAAATTGTTTTTTGTTCAGTCAAAGTAAAAATAAACTGGAAGACATTACCTTTTACAATGAAATATGATGAGAATCGTTGGATGCTGGGTTTCTCCGCAGTTACACACCAAGTAATGTCCACAGCTAGCTCGTCCGTAAGTAGCTTTAAATAATCGTACACCTCACGATAAGAACGTAATTTCGCACCCTTTGTTGAGGGGGACATTTAAATATGTTATGCAATTAAAAACATTTAGAAAAAAACAAAGCTATATTTTTAGAACGCACAAATTTGATACAAAACCGCACTGTCCACAGACAAATCGCGCAACGAAATGACGCTCGGGCGAAAAATAATAGCGTGGGTCAAAAGGAAGACCAACAAAATTTTCAGAAAAAAAGGGGTAACGGAAAAATACCGCAAACTCTTTTTATGGCTTGTTATTATCCACTAATTTTGTTTTTGTAAAATGTGTACTATCGCCTTTCTATCGCTCAGATGTGTCTCAGAAGTTAGTTCTTCGCTATCACGACCCTTTTTGTTTTTGTAAAATGTGTACTATCTTCTTTCTATCGCGCAGAAGTGTCTCAGAAGTTACTTCTTCGCAATCCCGAACCTTTTTGTTTTTGTAAAATGGCTACTATCGTCTTTCTATCGTCCGGAAGTGACTTAGAAGATACTTCTACGCGATTCATTTATATTTTCCCTTAACTTTTGAATTGCTGAATTGTTGAATTTTGATCAGCTGTTAATCAGCTGATCTCAACTGTCAGAAATTTCAGCAATTTTACAGCCTCGGGGCTGTTGAAAATTTTGTTTAATTGCTGAAAACCACAGTTGTCGCTTTTCTCGACTAAAAGTTAGAGGGTAACTCTGGTCACTTGTAAACATGGAGGAATTGCAATCGTATATAATATACAAATAAAGGATATCTGGTAGGATGCTGCATGTTAGTAGTTCTAATAGTTTAGTTGTGTAGCAGGATTGCTACGTAGTAGTATGTATGTATGTATGTGTTGTTGTATTCCTTCTAGATCATTCTTGTACGTTCTAAGAATAAGTTGTTGTTGTTGTACGAGGCCGCTCACTGTTCTCTATCTCTCTTATCGCTCTCACACATTCCCAATGATTCGGGGGTTGATGCGGATCGTGAGCTGAGAGCGAGGGCAGTTGAACGCCGACCGTGATCCTGAACAGACCAAATTATAAAATAAAAGAAAAGACTAGAAGTACATATATTTGTGTTGGTGTTTAACTTCAGGGGAATATATATTATACCCCTACAAAATCAGAAGTGGGCCGATCACGAGCCAATTAATTAAAACGTTTGTACAAAAGAAAATAAAAATGGATTTAAACAACGCGTCGATTGAACAATTAAGAAGGTGGTTGAGTATATTGAACCGGAACAAAGAGACAATTGATCTTGCGATTAAATAATATACCGAAGGAAATTCGTGGACAGTTTGAAGAAATGGCGAGACAAAAAGGAGGCAAAGACGACGAAAATAATAGAGGCGAAGACAGCGGCGACGAGAATTTCGAAGATGACGGCGGAACTATACAGAAAGAAGACGGCGACAAAAGTAACGGCAAAGACGTCGGCATCCAGAGTGACGACGAAGAAGACGGCGACAAAAGTAACGGCAAAGACGGCGGCATCCAGAGTTACGACAAAGAAGACGGAGTTGTTGGCAGCGTTCTCAGAATTAGAGACAAACGGAACGAAAACTATACAGAAGACGACATGCACAACCAGGCTGGAGAGAATTCTAGGAACGCAAAAAGCAGTGAACGTAAAGTGAAAAACGGCAACGTTGCGGTGGTGGAAAATTTTAACGAGAACATCGAAGTCTCGTTGAGTATGGCAACACAGGTGTTGAGCGAGTTTGCTGGCGAGTCGCCTGCAAATGGACCACTCAAATGCATAATATCGCGAAGATTTATGGAACAGGTGGAAAATATGAGAAAATGCTAATGGTGAGCAAAATTAAAGGAAAAGCTTATGAGTGGCTGCACGCAAATTCAGACCGCGTGTTGCTACCGTTGGATGGCTTGACTGCAGAGCTGATCTCAACGTTTGGCGGAAAATCATCGAAGTTGGAGATAAGACGCAAATTCGAAGGTCGCAAATGGAAACAAAGCGAAACTTTCGGGTGTTATGTCGACGACAAGATAATGCTTACTCAAGGCATTAATATTGATGCAGATGAAATGTTGAGCTGCATCATCGAAGGTATTCCTAATCAATGGCTACGTAATCAGGCGCATATTCAATGCTTTCTTGATATTGGTCACATTAAGAGAGCATTTGCGGATGTGAGCTTGCCAAAGTCATATGGAGTTGGCAGGCCGATGACATCAACGGACCCCAAGAACAGCAAGAAGACTCGCAGTTTCAATTGCAATGCAAGAGGGCATTGGGCGTACGAGTGCAGGAAGTCGAAGCCGGAGAAAGGATCGAGCTATGCGTGCGGTAAGAGGGGACATTTTATTGCGAAATGCTTGAAGAATAAAAACAAGAACGAGGGCGAAAATAATTAAGTAAGATATGTTGAAATTAAGTTTGCAAACGAATCAAATACCAGGTTAATTGCAGAATGCCTCATAGATACAGGAAGTCCGATTTCATTTATCAAAATATCCAAAGTACCCAAAAACATTTCAAAATCACCAGTTTTAAGTTTATATTACGGTTTGAGGAAAACGTATGGAAAAGTATTATGTTATGTTATGAAAAATTTAGATAAAATACATTTTAATTTAGTTATTGTGGCAAACGAATCTATGAGTCATGATGTAATCCTGGGTCGAGATTTTATGGATGCTTGTAATTTAAATTTAAACCTTGACATCTTGAAAATGGTGACGGTTGAGAATATTGAGAAACCTTCTGATGTTGATAATGTTAGTGATGAAAAGCAGATAGTTAGTGATGTTAGTGATGAAAAGCAGATAGTTAGTGATGATGTTAGTGATGAAAAGCAGATTGTTAATGATGATGTTAGTGATGAAAAGCAAATAGTTAGCGAGGTTGTTAGTAATGTTAAAGATAAAAGTAAAATGTTAGGCGATGTTAGTGATGAAATTAGCGACAGCAGGGAAACAATTAAACAAATGTTTAGTAAAATCAGAGACAAAGTAAAAGTTACGGAAAGAAATTATATTGAGCCGGAAATAAATCTGGTGGAAAGAGAATTATTTGATATAAATTTAACGGATGAAAGTGTAGAGTACAAAGTTGGTGGTCATGTGATTAACGTCCATAAACCGATTTAAAACGCAAATCTTTCGTGGGCCACCCTTTAGCATAAATATTATGGGCGTCACAGTTTTGGGTGGTTTGTGGGCGCTAGAGTGGGTGTGGCAAACTTTTTTTGTGTTAATCGATAGGTATTGACGAAAACAATACATTTCAGTTAAAATTTTTATTCAAGCATCAAAACTGTAGTTTTTTCAGAGGCTTGTGGGCGTTAGAGTGTTCGTGGCACACTGACGAAACAAACTTGCGCTGCGCAGGAATCTCTAGAATTTGCATGCCTGGTCCCAGTATTGCAGCTCTTATAGTATCCAAGGTCACAGTTCTGTGTTTTTTAATGTCATTCTTTTAATCTTTAAAAATTTGGAATAAATAAAAAAAGGACGAAGCGCTCTAGGTAACGACCTATGTGGGTATAGAAACTTCGTCTTTCCGACGTCAGCTTCCTTTCTTGTTTTTTATGTAGAATTGGGTTGTTTTATCTAGCTTGCTGGCTTACTAATTTGCGTTTTAAAATTTATTATGCTATGTGTCTCTGTTGCGATCAGTTTTATATTGATGGTATTGAAATAAAATATTGACAGAAAGGTGAAAATCATAAATTTTAAAGTCCTGACGGGAATTTAAGGGTTGAATAAAATAAATGATTTTGGGTAAATAATTTTTTCCTGAGGTTTAAGAATCGTTTGATAAATAAAATGTATTATCATTTTTGGTCCCTTAACTTGTTTTATAATAAGTTAACTCACAAGATATGATTTTAAATATTTTTAAAATTCCCTACCGATGCAGGTCGTTACCGGTGGAGCATGGAATGTACAGAGCTTTCCGATTTTATGATATCTAAAAACTAATTACAGAAATATAAAGATAATGTTCCATTTTAATTTCCTACCGTAAATAAAAGAAATATAACGGTCTTTGTATTATTTTGACATTAATTTTCCGATCAATCCAATGGCATTTAAAGAGATAAAATCGTCCGATTTTTTTTAGTTTTTCCAAGCTCTGAAATATTAAAAGAATGATAAACCCAAAAAAATAAGTAAATATTAAAAAAAAAAACACCGAAGATATAATTTTTAACCAATTAAAAAGGAAGGAAGTTCCTATGACACCTATGTGATATAGTCGTCCGGTTATGATAAAATTAAATTCGAAATTCAGAACTAATTAAAAAATTTAATTTCCAAGCGTAGGAGGTTTTATGTTAAAAAACACAGAAGCTATAATTTGTTTCATATAATATTCCCACCAATTTTACGATCGCTCCTATGGCAGCTATATGATATAGTCGTCCGATTTTGATAAAATTAAATACGAAATTCAGAACTTATTGAAAAATGTTATTCCCAAGCGTAGGAGGTTATATGTTAGAAAACACCGAAGCTAAAATTTGTTTCATGTTATTTTCCCACCAATATTCCGATCGTTCCTAAGGCAGTTATATGATATAGTTGTCCGATTTTGATAAAATGTAAGTCGAAGCTCAAAATTAATTATAAAACGTTATTTCCAAGCGAAGGAGGTTATATGATGAAAAACACCAAAGACATACTTTTTTAACATTTTTTTCCCGATTATTCCTATGGGAGCCATAAGATATAGTTGTCCGATCCGGCTGGTTCCGACTTATATACTACCTGCAAAATATATAAGACTTTTGGGAAAGTTTCAGCCCGATAGCTTTAAAACTGAGAGACTAGTTTGCGTAGAAGCGGACGGACAGACGAACAGACGGACATGGCTAGGTCGAATCGTCTAGTGATGCTGATCAAGAATGTATATACTTTATGGGGTCGGAAACGTCTCCTTCACTGCGTTGCAAACTTCTGACTGAAATCATTATACCGTCTGCAAGGGTATAAAAACTGGTTTAATATTCGCTCACACCTTTTCCCACCGGTCGGCATCTTTGTCAGCTGAGAACGCATATACCAGGAGCAAACTTTATTTCACGCTTTTAAGAAATCATGAAACTGTTAACATAAGCATAGTAATTGTTTGATATGTATTGTAATAACGAAATCTTGGCCATCTGTCACCTACTTTATCGATATCCTCTTTTAATATGTACGCACTAACATACGAGAATATAGAAGTAACAGAGCCGAAAAAAATCAGTTGGACATTAAACGTCAATCCGATCTATCGTATTTTTTCAATCGGAACACAAAAAATTTTGGTGTAAAGAGAAAAAAGGAAAAATGCCTTAAAATTTCATGGCATATTTCGTTTCGGTAGACAACAGCTTCAGTGATCGAAAAAAGGACAAGCAATGATGGACATTTAAGTTTATTTGGAAACATTATTGGCTCAACAGCAAGAATTTGCACAGAAAATTATGCAACAACAACAACATTGGATAGAACCCATACTCACACCAGTGGTGTGAACATAGCCAGATCGGGAGAATTATATGTTTGCCCGCCGCTTCCAAACTTTAATAAAGAAACTCAAATTATTACTTGGCACAAGCAACAGATTGTGGGCGAGTACCTGCCCGTGTTTGAGCTTTTAAAAAATTTGTTCGGTAGACAAAATTTGGACCAACTGACAAATGGGCATATCCGCCAAATGGTAAACCAGGACCGAAAACACAAACCTTCATAATCATCGTATTTTTATACCCGTTACTCGTAGAGTAAAAGGGTATCCTAGATTCGTCGGAAAGTATGTAACAGGCAGAAGGAAGCGTTTCCGACCCCACAAAGTATATATATTCTTGATCAGGATCACTAGCCGAGTCGATCTAGCCATGTCCGTCTGTCCGTCTGTCCGTCTGTCTGTCCGCCCGGATGAACGCTGAGATCGTGCAGATTCCTGAGCTTTTTACGCAGCGCAAGTTTGTTTCGGCACAGTGCCACGCCCACTCTAACGCCCACAATCCGCCCAAAACTGTGGCTCCTACAGTTTTGATGCTAGAATAAAAATTTTAACTGAAATGTATTGTTCTCATCAATACCTATCGATTGACCCAAAAAAATGTTTGCCACGCCTACTTTAACGCCCACAAACCGCGAAAACCTGTGACGCCCACAATTTTCATGCTAGAAAAAAAATTTTAACTGAAATGTATTGGTCTCGTCGATACCTATCGATTGATCCAAAAAAAAATTTGCCACGCCCACTCTAACGCCCATAACGCTTAAATCTGTATACCGCCGGTAGGTGGCGCATTTTAATCTCGCTTTGCTGCTTGCATATCTCCATATAGCTGAGTAACGGGTATCTGATAGTCGAGGTACTCGACTATAGAGTTCTTCCTTGTTTTTGCGTATTTTCATAGATAAATCTCAATGTTTTCATAATACAGTGGAACCAAAGCATGTTTTATTTGTTTTGTTCAAAAAATTTTCCCTGAAAACTGAAAAAAATTTTTTATTTTCACTTTTATCTACTTTTAAAGAAATTTGTATGTTTAAATATTTCGAAAGGAAATCATATGATATGTTTACCCATTTTCTACCGAATCTCTTTATTGCAATCTATTAAGAAGATAAAAATTCAAAGAAAGCGAAAAAATGTTCAATTAACTGTCAATAAAACCACATGGAATAATCGTACGTTCGCGACCGGTACTTAATTCAATAAAAAAAACAAATGGAGATATTTCCTTGGGAACAGACTCGATTGAGAGCTACATGAGTCCATTTTAAAAGTAAAGTTATTGCTTTAGAATATACTTGTATCGTCCCAATTAGCAGATTTTTCCATTTTACTTGATTAAGGCCAAGTCGACTTTCATTTTTTGCCAATATTATGAAAATGATAGCTCAATAAGCCCCATCATTAAGTTAATAAAATTATCAGGAAAAGTTTTTTTCTTTTTTTTAAGCTTCTTACGCAGAGCAAGTTTGTTTCAGCAGAGTGCCACGCCCACTCTAACGCCCGCAAGCCGCCAAAACTGTGGCCCCTACAGTTTTGATGCTAGAATAAAAATGTTAACTGAAATGTATTGTTCTTATCAAAACCTATCGATTGACCCAAAAAAAAGTTTGCCACGCCCACATTAACGTCCAGAAACCGATTTAAAACGCAAATCTTTCGTGGGCCACCCTTTAGCATGAATATTATGGGCGTCACAGTTTTGGGCGGTTTGTGGGCGCTAGAGTGGGTGTGGCAAACTTTTTTTGTGTTAATCGATAGGTATTGACGAAAACAATACATTTCAGTTAAAATTTTTATTCAAGCATCAAAACTGTAGTTTTTTCAGAGGCTTGTGGGCGTTAGAGTGTTCGTGGCACACTGACGAAACAAACTTGCGCTGCGCAGGAATCTCTAGAATTTGCATGCCTGGTCCAGTATTGCAGCTTTTATAGTTTCCAAGGTCACAGTTCTGTGTTTTTTAATGTCATTCTTTTAATCTTTAAAATTTTGGAATAAATAAAAAAAGGACGAAGCGCTCTAGGTAACGACCTATGTGGGTATAGAAACTTCGTCTTTCCGACGTCAGCTTCCTTTCTTGTTTTTTATGTAGAATTGGGTTGTTTTATCTAGCTTGCTGGCTTACTAATTTCCGTTTTAAAATTGATTATGCTATGTGTCTCTGTTGCGATCAGTTTTATATTGATGGTATTGAAATAAAATATTGACAGAAAGGTGAAAATCATAAATTTTAAAGTCCTGACGGGAATTTAAGGGTTGAATAAAATAAATGATTTTGGGTAAATAATTTTTTCCTGAGGTTTAAGAATCGTTTGATAAATAAAATGTATTATCATTTTTGGTCCCTTAACTTGTTTTATAATAAGTTAACTCACAAGATATGATTTTAAATATTTTTAAAATTCCCTACCGATGCAGGTCGTTACCGGTGGAGCATGGAATGTACAGAGCTTTCCGATTTTAGGATATCTAAAAACTAATTACAGAAATATAAAGATAATGTTCCATTTTAATTTTCTACCGTAAATAAAAGAAATAAACCGGTCTTTGTACTATTTTGACATTAATTGTCCGATCGTTCCTATGGCATTTAAAGGGATAAAATCGTCAGATTTTTTTAGTTTTTCCGAAGCTCTGAAATATTAAAAGAATGATAAACCCAAAAGAATAAGTAAATATTAAAAAAAAACACCAAAGATATAATTTTTAACCGTTCTATGGGAGATATGGGACAATGTTTTCCAATCCGTTGCGACTTATACACTACCTGCAATAGAAATAAGGTTTCACCCTTCTTTTATTTTGACTGTAGAAAAAATGTTATAATGGCTGGCATACACATTTTCTTTAATACTAGATTATTTCATGCGAATCGAAAACAAGAAAGGAAGTTAACTTCGGCAGGCCGAAATTTAAAAATACAAAAAATGATATTCCCAATAGTATAAGATCATAATGTCAAAAAACACCGAAGCTATGATTTGTTTCATATTATTATCCCACAAATTTTCCGATCGTTCCTATGACACCTATGTGATATAGTCGTCCGATTTTGATAAAATTAAATTCGAAATTCAGAACTAATTAAAAAATGTAATTTCCAAGCATAGGAGGTTATATGTTAAAAACAACGAATAAAAAATTTAACTGAAATGTATTGGTCTCGTCAATACCTATCGATTGCCACGCCCTCTCTAACGCCCATAACGCGTAAGTCTGTCTACCGCCGGTAGGTGGCGCTTTTTAATCTCGCTTTGCTGCTTGCATATCTCCATTTCCCTTTGGTCCCTGACTTAGCTGAGTAACGGGTATCTGGTAGTCGAGGTACTCGACTATAGCGTTCTACCTTGTTTTAAATTTTTTTTTCCGATTATTCCTAAGGGAGCCATAAGATATAGTAGTCTGATCCGGCTGGTTCCGACTTATATACTACCTGCAAAAGATATACGACTTTTGGGAAAGTTTTAGCCCGATAGCTTTAAAACTGAAAGACTAGTTTGCGTAGAAACGGACGGACAGCGAAAAAGTGTTCAATTAAGTGTCAAGAAAACCACATGGAAAAATCGTACGTTCGCGACCAGTACTTAATTCAATAAAAAAAACAAATGGAGATATTTCCTTGGGAACAGACTCGATAGAGAGCTACATGAGTCCATTTTAAAAGTAAAGTTATTGCTTTAGAATATACTTGTATCGTCCCAATTCGCAGATTTTACCATTTTACTTGATTAAGGTCAAGTCGACTTCCATTTTTTGCCAATACTATGAATATGATAGCTCAATAAACCCCATCATTAACTTAATAAAATTATCAGGAAAAGTTTTTTTTTCTTTTTTTATACCCGTTATACTAGATTCGTCGGAAAGTATGTAACAGGCAGAAGGAAGCATTTTCGACCCCATAAAGTATATATGTTCTTGATCAGGATCACTAGCCGAGTCGATCTAGCCATGTCCGTCTGTCCGCCTGTCCGAATGAACGCTGAGATCTCGAAAACCATAAGAGCTAGGTTATTTGGCGTGCAGATTCCTGAGCTTCTTACGCAGCGCAAGTGCCACGCCCACTCTAACGCCCAGAAACCGCCCAAAACTGTGACTCCTACAGTTTTGATGCTAGAATAAAAATGTTAACTGAAATGTATTATTCTCATTAAAACCTATCGATTGACCCAAAAAGTTTGCCACGCCCACTTTAACGTCCACTAACTGCCCACAAACTTCAAAAAATCATAAATATGAACATGGATATCTCGGAAACTATCAAAGATAAAGAATTGGGATCTCAAATTTAGATTCCGTATCCTGTACACAGCTTAAGTTTGTTACGCGAATATGCCACGTCCACTCTAACGCCCACAAACCGCTCAAGCCTGTGGCGCCCACAATTTTTATGCTAGATACAAAATTGGGATTCTGTGGGACCTCTGAGTAAGTGGTTCCCAGCCAAGAATTGTTTATAAGAAATTGTTTACGACTGGCGGCTGGGCGCTCGAGCTAGAAGGCGTTCTCAGCTAAGAATTGTATATGAAGAGTTGGTTTATAAATTGGGTAAGGAGGCTGGGATAATGAGCTGGATAACTCTCCCCCTTCTAAATTGAATCGTCCCGATTCAATGGAAGTGTCGGATAAACTGAATTTAGATGATTTGTCAATTCGACTATAATTTCATCCTGAGTTGTATTTTCATTTTCGGACATATTATTTTCGGGGATTATTTCAGTATGAATTTGCCGTGGTTTGGATATTAGATATTTTTTGAATTTTGAATTTTTTTACAAGTGTGATAATTACATATATTAAAGTTAATATGATCAGTATTAACGTTATTGGAATTTGTGATTGTTTAATTTGAATAAATCGGTTTAATATGTTAATTTTATCGAATGAAAGTTCCGAATCATTTGACATAAGATATTCGGATACTAAAAAATCATTAAACTGTTTAGCAGTGATATATTCTATTATCTTATGGTCCATATTAGAGTAGGATATATTATTTATTGTAGTAGTACTATTAAAAGTTATTAAAAATTACCCATTTAAATGAGTATCATTAACAGTATTATAACCATTTATAAAAATGGCTCCTTCTTGGATTACATCAATTATTATATTCCCTGATTTTATTACAAAGGGATTTTTTTCCATTTAGTAGCCTAGTAAAACAAGTACTTTCTGGGCTTTAAGTGCCATAATTATTAAATATTTCTGTCTTAAAATTAGAAATTACATAGTACCTATTGTTACATTTGGCGACATGATTATCAATTAATAGTTTTCCATCATTGCACATTGGGCGATTTTCCCAAAAAAGTGGCATAAAGTCAAAAAATGTATGATAGAATATTAAAAAAACCTTGTTATTTATTAATAGTAAACACTTCAGGAAGCTTAAAAAAATTTTTGTTTTTTGCTGGGTGGCAACTCTCTTTATGTGGCAGCCTCTTAAAGTCAGCTGATGGCAAGCAGCTTTCGATTGTAAAAGTTACCGCGAAAATTTTACTTCTGCAATTGATCAGTGTGCGTATGTTTTTATGCAGTTTAATATATATATTTATTGTAGTATGGAAAACAAAGATCAAGGTATATATAATCTGTATGTTATGGCAAAAGTACATAAATATTTGTGTTGTTGTTTTTGTCCAGTGTTGTTGTTGGTTGTATTTGAACTAAAATTTTAACAATTGTAATCGTGTTCCGTGAAGTATTTCTATATCAAGAGCAAGCCAGAGCAGGCAACTAATAATGGCAAGTTACTAACTTAAATGTCTATTTTCATTTGGTAAAAATCTCATTTCCCCGTTTTCCCCCGTTTATACAAAAAATGCACTTGTAGTTGTTGTTGCGATTACCAACAGCGAGCTTGCCGATATTTGGAACGGCAACAATCGTAACGCAAGCGCTGTAACGTCGTTTATTTTAACAAAAATAAATAAAGATGATTTGAGCATATCGCACATGAATGCAATAGAAGCCAAAGTATCAATTTTTGTAAAACATATTAAACGGTATTTACGCAAACATCACGCAGATCTGGATAAAATTAAGTCGATTTACTCAGAATGGTTTTCAAAAAGTTTTGAAATACGAATCGATATGGAGGATACCAAAAATTCATCACCTTCCAAAATAGGACGCCCAAAATTAGGGTATACAGAGGCCGGGTCAAGGCTTAGAAGGAAAATGGCTCTAGAAGTTGCCATAGAAAATGACATGTCAACTCCTTTACTTCTGCATGCAGCCTCAACATCTGCGCGAAAAAGAAAAAATAATGAAGCAGTCGGCGTGCAGCAGGAAGTCAATATAGAAAAAAAAATTAAGAATGTGTCAAACAAAGAGCCTTTAAAAATGTCAAATAATGTAGCCTTAGCCTATATATTGGAAAATGGGCTAACAAAACAACAATATATTAATACTAAGAAACTAAATAAGGCGTACGGGAACGACATATATCCTGGTTATGATGCAATAAAACAAACGAAGATGCAGTGCAGACCAACAGGAGTACAAATTACAGAATCTGTTGCAAAGGTTTCTTTGCAGGATTTGCTAAGCCATACGGCTGAACGAATTTTAGTTTTACAAAAGGAAGTTTTGGAACAAATGGAAAATGTTACAGAGTGCACACTTATTGCATGTTATGGATTTGATGGGTCGACCGGTCAAAGTTCCTATAAACAGAAATTCGATTTTGATGAACCCGATTCTTCCGACAGTTCTCTATTCGTGGCAACTATGATTCCAATAAGATTAGTGGATTCTTTAAATCGTTTAATTTGGGTAAACAAAAGCCCCCAGTCTGTACGCTTCTGCAGGCCGATTAAAATTGAATACGCTAAAGAAAGCATTGCAAAAATCCAAGAAGAAAAGCATAATTTAGATATGCAAGTAGCAAACTTGCACAATTTTAAATCACATAGCGCAAACATTTCGGTTAATTTTAAAACATATATGACATTGATTGACGGCAAGGTACTTAATGTTTTAACAAATACGAAATCTACGCAATGTTGTCCTATATGTGCTATAAATCCAAAAGCGCTTATGCACATTAATGATTTCAGTTCTAAAATTTTTAAACCTAAACCTGACTCTTTGAAATACGGCGTTAGTCCGTTACACGCCTGGATCAGGTTTATGGAATTCGTTTTAAACATATCATATCGAATCGATATTAAAACTTGGCACGTAAAAGGAGAGAATAAAAACAAAATGATATCGCGGAAGAAGGAAATCCAACAAAGAATATGGAAGGAAATGGGATTACATATTAGCATACCAAAACAGAATGGATCTGGTAACAGCAACGATGGGAATACGGCGAGGCGAATCTTTGCAAATACCAAACTTTTTGCAGAAATCACATTGTTTGACGAGGTCCTATTAAATAAATTCCACCATTTATTAATAGCAATTTCGTGTGAATTTGCCATAAACACAGACAAATTTCGAAGTTTTTGCAACGATACATTTTTATTGTATATGCAGGCGTATCCATGGTACCCAATGTCCCCAACAGTTCACAAGATTATAGTTCACGGATCAGATATTATGGATCAGTTTGTAGTTCCTGTTGGGTGCCTGGGCGAAAATGCATCAGAGGCACGCAACAAACTCTATAAAATGGACCGACGTTCCCATGCTAGAAAAAATTGCAGGCTAAATAATATAACTGACGTTTTTTATAGATCTATTGACTCATCCGACCCTCTAATTTCAAGCTTGAATATACATAATACTCCAAAACTGCTTAAAAAAAAATCACTTCCTGCAGAAGTTATTGCGTTTTTGGAAACTCCAACCTTAAATATAAGTTCATGCTATATATCTGAAGAAAATAATAATGAAAATTTTAATTTTAATAATAATAATAACATGGATAGTGAAACAGATGACGAAGAAGATTATGATAACATCAATGAATATTCGTTCGTTTTAGATGAGGAAGATTTTTAACTGCTTATTTGTAAAGATTTTAATAATATAACTACATATATGAATAAAAATTTGTAATCTTTTTTATTTAATATTATGTCTAAGTATAATAAAATAAAGCTTTTTATTTTCTTTCAATTTTAGTTGAACATTTTTAATTTTTTCTTAAATAAATGCACTTATTATTGGCGGAAAAAAAGGAGTGACCCAATTGTCGAAAAAAAAAATCCGAAATTACAGTTAAATATAACGAACATTTAAAAAAAAAAATATGTCTCTAGCTTTATTTTTAGACTTTATGCCGCCAAAATCGACAAATCGCCCATTGTGCATTGTGTGAGATGGATCTTGCGTTATACACTTCGCAACGGTTTGTTATGATGGGGTATTTTATATATATTACAATTCATTCTTGGTGTATGGCGATTTTAAATTTTGATATATCTAATATTTCAGTAATTACAACAGGTTTCTGTTCGTGTTTATATATTTCTTGGATTTCTTCAGCGTTTAGAATTTTAGTGTTGAAAACATATATTTTTGCTAATGTCATTGTATCCATTAAATTCATCAGATCGTAAGTGAGTAAGCGAAGACGGTGTTTTCTGAATGGAAATTCTTGGTTTGAAAGAACTGTTTGAAGATCCTCAGATAGGGTTTTTATTTCTTTAAATAATTTAGAATTAATAACAATTGATTGTTATTATTTTGAATTAAATCGTCAACTTTATTTTGAACTGTTATCAAATCATCGTGATCGGGAGTCCCTGCTATCGATTTCCAAAGGGTGCCTATTTCATTGGTTCCTCTTTTTGCCCTACTTGGTAAAATTTGTGAGAGAAGCACTTTAATAATATCTAAATCATAAGAAATTTCCAACTGTAAATGATTATTTTTATTTATGTGTGTTGTGTATATAAACTTAAATTAGTTATATGAAATAGATCAGCGTA
The DNA here is from genome assembly GCF_043229965.1 of Drosophila suzukii. Lineage (NCBI taxonomy): Eukaryota > Metazoa > Arthropoda > Insecta > Diptera > Drosophilidae > Drosophila > Drosophila suzukii. The sequence goes on along the minus strand of NW_027255905.1, from coordinate 666,526 downwards.
TGAATCATAAATAAGAATGTCTTTTGTATCCTTGTAGAGGAAACAATCATGGTACGTGTGATCCATTATTTCGGAATTGGTGGCTGCTACTATCAATAATACATATATTATTGAATTCATTTTCTGTAATTTAAGACAAACTGAGTTTAAGATTATGATATAATTATGAATCGTACGATTTCTATTGTTTATGAAAACCTTTATATGTAAATTCTCCTTAACTACTTGTCTTTTATATCTAGAGTTAAGCTTATTGCTTTCCCCATGTTTCTTCTCATAAATAACTTCCCCTACGAAAAAGTCCTTTTCCTTTCTGCCTTTGTTGTGAGAATTTAACATTTTCTCTTGTGCCTGTTTTAATAACTGTGGAATAGTATCATGTTCAATTTTATTATATAATATATCGTATGGTCGTTGGTTGGAAATGGAATGTATAGTCATGTTGTAATCCTGAGCTGCTTTGATTATAATTTCAGAATAATCAACTTAGTTAAGTTCATCTTTGATGCAACGAGCAATTTCTGTATGGGTTGAATGAGTCCTTTCTATTTGTCCATTGGACGTACTATGGCGAGGATCCGCGCAATATAATTTAATACCGCAGCTTTGTGCGAAGGATTTAAATTGTGTTGAAGAAAAACTAAGCTCGTTATCCATCATTAAAGTTTTGGCAAGTGGAAATTGTTGCAATATTTCTGCAATTTTGATTTCTATGTTGAGTTTATTTTGGATCTCCTTTACAACTAAGTAATTTGAATATGAATCAAACATTAAATTAAAACATTAAATTCTGTGCGTAAAAAATGTCGATATGCAGATTTTATAGGAATTAGTACAGGGGGTCTATTAAATTTGTTACTATTACAAATTGTACAGTTCTTAATGTACTCCTGTAGTTTTTTGTTCAAGTTTGGCCAATAGTATAGTCTGTTAACTTGTTTGTAATTTTCGTCCAGTCCCCTGTGTGCTCTACAATGAGTTTCTTCGACTACTAATGCTCTGTCTTCGTGGTTTTCTACATCTTGGACGAATATTTTTATATATGGGAATTTATTTGAAAACTTAAGCTCAAACTGGTTTAAGGGTTTTCGGGTTTCTTGTATAACATTCTCAAAACTACTCTCTGCTGAATGCTGAGTGTTTTGATCTGAGACCGTCTCGTTACTGTCCGTTAGGTTGTTAATTTGACTTCTTGATAAGGCGTCAGCGACTACATTGGTAGATCCTGGCTTAAAAATTATTTTGGGAGAGTAACTTTCAATGAATGTGTACCATCTTTTCATCTCGATGTTTGGATTTTTTGAGAGATCGAGAAAGACAGTGGTTAATGATCTGTATAGATTTCTATGTTGTTTACGCCGTATAAATAGTTTCGCAAATTTTTAAATGCCTAAACTATTGCTAAAAGTTCTTTCTTATTGGTTGCATATATTTGTTCGGCTTTAGTTAGAGTTTTTGAAGTAAAGGTTGTTGGTTTTCCTTCCTGAGAAAGAACAGCACCAATAGCTAGATCGGACGCATCGGTCGTTAAAGTGAATATTTTATTATAATCAGGTTGTACCAATTCGATTTGTGCAATTAAATTATCTTTGAGCCCGTTAAAAGCTCTTACAGCTGAATCACCTAACTGTATACAAGTTTTACGGGACATTTTTTTGGACCATTTTGACCTTCCAAATATTTTATCAGAGGTTTTGCAATTTTTGCGTAGTTTTGCACAAACTTTCTGTAATAGCCGGTAAGGTCTAGGAAGCTTCTAAGCTCTCGAATGTTTTTGGAATTGGATATTTTAAAATTGTAGATATTTTTTCGGGGTCTGTTTGTAATGTGGGTGGTTTCCCTGTGTCAGAAAAAAATAAGATGTTGTAGGGGAAATAGCTAAAAGCTATTGATTTCGGACGACACAGACGATTGACAGGATTTCGAGAAGTGTACCTCTTGCTGTGCTCAAACTAGCTCGTCGGATTGTCGTGGGGTTTCTACTCTCCTATATGCCAATCGATCCCATTAGCATAATATTTTAGGTACACGTATGACTGCGAATTTATGGCTATTAAAAGTTACGGAATTGGCAAATAAAATAACTGTAATAGGCTAACGACTATAGCCAAGTGGTGTTTCGTTCTTCAGACTGGCAATTAGATGTTAGTTATCCCATTTCTTTACCCTCCCTTCCTTTATCATACTCTATGTTAATATGACCCTTATAAAAGTTATATTTTTAATTCATATTAACACTGACCTGCACATACTCTACTCCGGACGAGTAAATAATGAAATTAGGCGATCGTTTTAATATTAAGTGTCAAAATAATTCAAAGTAATTCTCAAAGTTTTCCAATATTGTTTTTAGAGTATATAATTTTATATTTATAAAGAAAGAAAAATAGTTATAATCTAAGTTATCAAAATTTTGGTGAACAAAATAGTTGTACGATAGTATGCATTTAGGATATTAGGATTTCACTTTCGGTATCTTTAGATAAGAATGGGGCGCAAGTATATATATAATTTAGAGGGTTTAATTCATTTTTTTATTATTCTTACTGTAATTCACTCTTTACTTTTTATATCAATTTCCAAGCGTGACCGTTGAGCTCAAGGATGACGGTGGTTGATGAGTGCTATATTAGGGAATCAAAAAGATTTATAAGTAAAACAAGGCCTAATCTTAACTAGAAATATACTTCATACCCTTATTCACGTACCATCCTCGACACTATATTTAAGTTCAAAATTAACGTAAAGGCTAACAATCTAAATATTATTTATAAAAGAAATAAAAAGTCTCGAACAGCAGTCCATCTTTAGCAGCAACAGTTTTGGAGCAACTGCCTTGCGCATACAGCTTCGATTTTAAAGCCACTCCCGTAGCCGCATTGGCACAGTTTGAGAGGCGGCGATGTGTTGGCCAAAACTAATTTTAGCGAAGCGTGATTGTCATCCGAGTTCCCTGAAGACGATCAGGAGTGGTACAGGTCACATGGATCCGGCGTGAAGAATAAACCTCTCCGATAGCTTGGGCTCTGCGGTTCCACTAGCCAATAAAACCTGGTTTAGTTGTTTCCAATTAAAAGTCCCTCGTCGAAAAGTATCAGGCAACTCCCGAGTAGGAGAGAATTTTGGTTTTTAATCCCTTTTAACCGGTAAGGTGATGTGAACGATTATTCGGATTGGAGTATTAAATAATTGATTCCGGGTGACACGAGGTTACATTATGTAATGGATTTTGGACAACTTGTGTTCGCACTTGTGTTCGCAATGACTCGATCGACGGTAATGAATTTGTCTTTTGTTGCTTAAAGAAGTATTGGGCACGCAACCGAGCTTTTGAGAGTTCGTGCAGAGCTGCCGACACCGAATTACTCAAGCCGGGGCGATAACGGAGGAATCATACGATTTTCTACCTGCTTATTGCTTATTTATCATATATGAGCGTTTTTTTTCTCGATCCACTCTTGCAAGGCGAAGCTTTCTGCATATGAACCATAAAATGTCTTATACTTCAGAAGTTTCACTCAATGGATATTATAAAGAGAACATTAAGAGCATAGGTGTTTTTACTTTCTATTTAAACTGGCCACTACACCCAGTTTGCGAGTGCTAGTTATAACTAGCAATGAGAAAACAGAAAGAAGGACAGTTCCTTATGTTCTTACTTGAATACCTTTCAGATGAAAAATTCCTAACTTTTTACCTTGCTCATTTGATAACTGATAATAAGACGATCCTACCTTGCATTCAACAATGGCTGGTACAAAGACTGGTGCCAATTTCGCACTAAACTTTTTGATTGCACTACTTTGGCAAAAATTTCGAGCTAATACTTTATCACCTTCCTTAAAACTTATATTTCTACTACGCAAATTGTATCTAGCTGCATTTCGATCATGTGCCTCGGAAATGTTTTGACGTGCGGCTATCCGCATGGTTTGAAGCGCATCTGGATATCCTGTTTTGGTATCCCCCGAAAGTAATTAAAGTCGACGTAGTGTTTCATAATCTTTCCCGTTTAATAACATATTTTGCCCAAATGCTAACAGATATGGGGAATATCCCGTACTTTGGTGAACGCTAGATCTTAATGCTGCACTAATTTCTGGTAACTTAACATCCCAAGTGGTGTGATCCTGTTTTATATAGGCCCGTATTGCTGCCAAAACTGATATGTTTAGCCGTTCGCTGTCATTAGCCTGAGGCGAGTAAATCGCGGTACATGTGTGCTTAACTCCAAAACGGGTAGTGAATGCTTTAAAATAGTTAGACACAAACTGTGACCCATTATCGGTCAATATAGTTTCAGGTACGCCAAAAGTACAAAACAGACTGTTTTCCAAAAATTCACAGATTCGGTTTGAGGTAAACTTTCGAAGCGGGTGCAGGAAATGGAATCTTGTAAAGTGATCCACTATTATAAGGATTCCAATGTTTCTATTTCGTGATCTTGGGTAAGGTCCAAGAAGATCCATGTAAAGCTTCTGGAAAGGTCGATCGGACATCATGGGCTTTCCCATAGGCGGTTTTAAGACTACGTTAGGATGCTTGGTCTGACGACAAACATCGCAGCCGGTTATGTATTCCCGTATCTGCTTTACCATCTTCGGCCAAAACAAATATCTTCTGATTTTTTCAATAGTTTTTCCTACTCCACTATGAGCTGCGTTAGGCGGGTCATGGGCTCTGATAATAACATCTAATGTTAGTCCAGCAGGTACCCATAATTTCCAGACTAATTGGTCTTCAATGTCATTGCCCCTAACTGGTTCAGTTCTTTTATAAATTTTCCCATCTATGATCTTTAAATCGGGTAACTTAGCCTGATTATGACGAATATTTTCTATAAGATTAACATACTCCTCTGATTTGAGCTCCTCAGAATTAAGATCGACTATTGGTCCCTGTTCTTCTACTTCTACTACTGTTCTAACTACTTCAAAATCCTGACCCTCTACGTAGCCCGAAACTTACGAATTCCTCTTATTACCGCAAAACATTCTAGCTCCGTTACAGAGTAGTTTCTTTGAGCCTTCGACAGCTTTTCGGACATAAATGCTACAGGTAGTTCCTCGTTCTCCTCATTGTTTTGCACTAACACACATCCCAATCCAAAAGTACTTGCGTCGCACAAAAGCAGAAAAGGTTTCGTAAAATTTGGGGTGGATAAAATCGGAGCGGACGTAAGACATCGTTTAAGGGTGTTAAAGGCTTCGTCTGCTGTAGAATTCCATGCATAGTGTTTCGAGTTCTTTAATAGCTCGGTAAGCGGACAACTGACTGTGGCATAATTATCAACAAAACGACGATACCATCCGGTAAGACCCAGAAAACGCCTAAGTTGCTTTACTGAATTCGGTATTGGAAAATCTTCAATTGCTTTAATCTTGCCCGGATCGGTTTTCAGTTGCCCATATCCAATTATGAACCCGAGATACTTAGTTTCCTGCATACAAAAATGGCACTTTGCTACGTTAATCGTATGATTAGCTTTCTGTAAGTGCACCGCTACTTCTCGTAACAACATAAGATGGGATTCAAAATCATCGGACAACACTAAAAGATCGTCTAAATAGACGAAAACACGCGTTCGCAGATGGGCGGGTATCACTTGATCCATAAGCCTACATAGAGTCTGAGCGGCATTCGTTAGCCCAAAAGGCATAACTTTATACTGGTAAAGTGGCCTGTTTGGTATAGTGAACGCAGTGAAAGGTCGAGAAGACTCAGCTAAAGGTATTTGCCAGAAGGCATGCTTCATATCCAGCCCTGTTATGTATTTGGCTGGAGGCAGCCGACTAAGTATCCCATCTATATGGGGCAAGGGATATGCGTCCTTTCGTGTGTATTTGTTAATTTCGCGTGAGTCTAAGCATAACCTGTTTTTATTTCCTTTTTTAACCAATACGCAATAACTGCTCCACGGACTACTTGAAGGTTCTATGACATCTAAGGCTATCATCTTTTCCACTTCCTCAAACATCCATTTCTATTTGGCCGGTGAGATTGGCCAATGCCTTTGCTTAACTGGAGTCTCTGTATTTATAATCATCGAGTGTTCAATCAGAGATGTACGACCCAGTCCTTCGCGTTCAAATGATGGAAATGTTTTTATCACTGCCCCAAGTTTAACTTTCTGATCTTCAGTTAATAAATGCATTTTTGGATCCTCTCTTCTGGAGGAATCATCTCCTGCACCCACTGTTTCTTCCTTATTAAGTAACTTAGCTAAAAGGCCGAAATTCTGCCAGAAGTCAACTCCTAAATAAACATCTTGTTTTAATTCCGGAATCAAGAACAATTCTATTTTCTTAACTTTACCTTGAAACCTAATTGGGACTAAAAGTTTTGCGATAACTGAACAAGACTCATTGCTAGCTGTTCGTATTTTCCCTGAACATTTGCGGGTTTTCTGATGATGTGCTAAGGTTTTGGCTGCGGCTCCCCCTAAACAAGTTACAGTTGCCCCCGAATCCAAAAGCGCCTTAAAAGTTGTACCTTCTATTATAATGTCAGTGTATAAACGGTTGTCGGAACTCAAAATGACTGCTGATATTATTCGGACCCGATCTGCTTTTACTTTTTTCCAGAACTCCCGACTTCTTAATGTAGATCGTTTGGATTATTATATAGTTCCTTTTCGTTTTTATCTAATAGTTCGTCTAAAGTTTGAGTTGCGGCTTGACTGACTAATTTTAATGGATAAGAGTGTAACTTAGAAGTTTGGTCTACTTTTGCGACGTTAATATCGAACATCTTAAATGGTTCTACTTTGTCGGATGCGCTGATCGATGCTGGTTCTGCGCATCCTGCTTCCGGTTTCCCGACGGATTGCATTTTGGACACCGAGGCTTGTATACATTTTTAGCACCACATCTGTAACCATGCAATCGCTTTTCCGCCAAACACTCCTTATAACCGTGGCCGACCTGATCACAGTTAAAGCAACTCACTTTTGTCCAATCCCTTTTTACTATCTGTGCCACGGATTCTTCTTCCTCTTCAGTATCGGTTAGGATCTCGGATACGTGCTGTTTTCCGAACCTGTTTCTAGGTATGGCATTGTTAGTTTCTCCACAAAAATTGTCATGTTTCTTAATCTCTTCACGCAGTTCGCAGCGGTTTTATATTTTTAGGTGAAGAAGCTCGTATCTAAGTGAGACTTTAGCATTGCGCTTTAAAATATCCACTATTTTATCTTCTGCTACTTCACTGGAAAGACGAGATACTAGGTCTTCAATGGCTGATTGGAAATCGTCAAATGATTCCCCTTCTCTTTGTCGCCTTCTCCTTATCAACTCCCACAAGTCAAAGTCATCTTTCGTATCATCAAATCTTTGTCTAAAGGCTACCGAAAAGGTTTGCCACGAAAAGAGGGGATTCTTCCGATGAAAGTTCCAGAACCAATCACTGGCCTTGGCTGAGAACAACAGATGCAGGTTATCGCATAGTAATCCATAGTCGTTATTTAAAGTTGAAGATATTAAAGACCTCAACCTGTACAGAAATTCGTCAACGTACATGGAGTCCTTTGATCCATCGAATTTTAAACGCCAACTGGCCAGAATATTTGCAGCCTTCTCTGGTGCCACTGATCTAGTCGATGCGCTGCTAAATTGATTTCCTACTCCTTCTGCGTTTCTTTGTGAAGGTTGATTCCTTTGTACTTCACTTTGAGGATCCGGTTGTTGCGGCTGTGTCGGAGTTAAGTCCGTACCTAATGTAAGTCTTCCTAGTTGTGCTCTAAGTCTTCTATAGTCCTTTTTACAAATGAACTAAGTTCTGTCATCATGTCTTATTGCTGGCTTTTTATAATAGCATGGATAACGTTTGAAGTATTCTCGCTCTCATCTCCTTCTTGAGAGTAAGGTGCTGTACTTGCAACTGAGTTGTCTCTTCCGTTTCGAGTCTGTGATCTGGTTCTCATCGTCCTGCGATCGAAATCTGTACGGTTTTGTCGCGACTTAGCCCCTCGTCCCCTTCCTCGACCACTAGGTCTTTGCTCTGGAGATAGAAATTCAAAATTTTGTTGAGCTGGAGCTAAATTCATATTATCTGGTAGTTCAGCCGCTAGTGTGTTTTCCTCAAAGGTGATTATAGCCGGATTAAATTCGATTTTGAAAATAGTGCATATCCGGCTCGTTTTCAAAAATTCCTGCATGCAACTATCGTGAAAGCGATGTCCACATGGTGTGGTACAATTTAACTGCGTTGTAGTTAATGTCTCTTTACAGATGTCACAAAATTCGGGGGCAGGTTCCCCCAGATCGCCGCCTACTGCCCCACCTTCTGGGGTGCGTTGTAACGGCATTTTAAATATAAATAAATTTGTTGCGTTTAGAAATTAATTGTGCTAGACTAGCTTTCCTCTAAACTCAAGAATGTTTGTTTTATAATCCAATACAAAAATACGTCCCTTTTGAGCATGTTTTAGTCAGTAAAATATAAAACTACTAGCCGAGAACGAAACACTTCCTTTTGAAGTTTAATATACATTTTGTTAGCTTTTATAGAAACTAATCTGGTAGTGGTTAATCTCCAATTAAATATCCAACTGCCTTGATTTAATTTCCTTTCACAAACTTTGGTGATATATGGTTTATAGTTTGGACGCCCTATCCTGATACTCCGAATGGATGACGTAAAATCGCAAACTAAAATTTACCTAAATATCTATGTCTACTTTGTCAGCCTTACTGAGTTTGTATCCACTTATACTCTAATTAATAAAGGTCGGTTAATCCAATTTTGAATTAAACACCGCATATCCGTTAATATCATCCAGAACTTAAAAGGGACAGACTCAGTTTAGCATGACTTATTTGCAAAATGCTATTGTTTTTGGGTGGAAGTTGAAGAGCTTTATTTGAGGAATCTTAAACCTTAATTTTTCTCCTGGTTTCAAAGGCCTCACGTTCGGGCGCCAATTATGTAATGTGGGTGGTTTCCCTGTGTCAGAAAAAAATAAGATGTTGTAGGGGAAATAGCTTAAAGCTATTGATTTCGGACGACACAGACGATTGACAGGATTTCGAGAAGTGTACCTCTTGCTGTGCTCAAACTAGCTCGTCGGATTGTCGTGGGGTTTCTACTCTCCTATATGCCAATCGATCCCATTAGCATAATATTTTAGGTACACGTATGACTGCGAATTTATGGCTATTAAAAGTTACGGAATTGGCAAATAAAATAACTGTAATAGGCTAACGACTATAGCCAAGTGGTGTTTCGTTCTTCAGACTGGCAATTAGATGTTAGTTATCCTTTATCATACTCTATGTTAATATGACCCTTATAAAAGTTATATTTTTAATTCATATTAACACTGACCTGCACATACTCTACTCCGGACGAGTAAATAATGAAATTAGGCGATCGTTTTAATATTAAGTGTCAAAATAATTCATAGTAATTCTCAAAGTTTTCCAATATTGTTTTTAGAGTATATAATTTTATATTTATAAAGAAAGAAAAATAGTTATAATCTAAGTTATCAAAATTTTGGTGAACAAAATAGTTGTACGATAGTATGCATTTAGGATATTAGGATTTCACTTTCGGTATCTTTAGTTAAGAATGGGGCGCAAGTATATATATAATTTAGAGGGTTTAATTCATTTTTTTATTATTCTTACTGTAATTCACTCTTTACTTTTTATATCAATTTCCAAGCGTGACCGTTGAGCTCAAGGATGACGGTGGTTGATGAGTGCTATATTAGGGAATCAAAAAGATTTATAAGTAAAACAAGGCCTAATCTTAACTAGAAATATACTTCATACCCTTATTCACGTACCATCCTCGACACTATATTTAAGTTCAAAATTAACGTAAAGGCTAACAATCTAAATATTATTTATAAAAGAAATAAAAAGTCTCGAACAGCAGTCCATCTTTAGCAGCAACAGTTTTGGAGCAACTGCCTTGCGCATACAGCTTCGATTTTAAAGCCACTCCCGTAGCCGCATTGGCACAGTTTGAGAGGCGGCGATGTGTTGGCCAAAACTGATTTTAGCGAAGCGTGATTGTCATCCGAATTCCCTGAAGACGATCAGGAGTGGTACAGGTCACAATTATGGGGGTAATTGGAGCACTATTTCTTCTTGTTGGTGGGGTTGCTCTGACGGTTTATGTAATCATCACCACGTGCAGCTTACGGGGCGATAACGGAGGAATCATACGATTTTCTACCTGCTTATTGCTTATCTATCATATATGAGCGTTTTTTTTCTCGATGCACTCTGGCAAGGCGAAGCTTTCTGCATATGAACCATAAAATGTCTTATACTTCAGAAGTTTCACTCAATGGAAATTATAAAGAGAACATTAAGAGCATAGGTATTTTTACTTTCTATTTAAACTGGCCACTACATGTTTTGATTACATTGTGAGAAACAACGTAACCCAGAAATGTGGTTTCTAAATTGAAGAACTAGGATTTTTCAATTAAAATTTATATGACGATTAAGTCCTTGTAGTGTTGTTCTATTGTTTTAGAAAATATAATAACGTTATCCATATAAACATGAAATGTGTAACCTACTTGTTCTCTAAAAATATCATCCATTGCGCGTTGGAATATTCTGGGAGCGTTCGTTAGCCCAAATGGCATTCTCAATAATTCATATTTTCCGTCATTTATAGAAAATGAAGTTTTTTCAATGTCTGTCTCTTTCATTAGAATCTTGTGAAACCCAGACTCCAAGTCGATCGTGGAAAAGTATTGTGCTTTTCCAAGGTTTTACAAAATCACCGAAGGATCTTGCATATGATATCTGTCCGGAATGGTGTTTTCATTTAGTTTTTTAAAGTCTTTAACTAATCTGAGTTTTGCGGTACCATCTTCATTAAAACCCTTATTTGGTACCACTAAAACTGGAGAATTATAAGGCTTTTGCTTGGTCTTATAATTCCTTCTTTTAACATGCGATTAACTTCAGAGTTTACGAAATCTGAAGCCGATAGAGCATAAGGATACTGTTTGCTATAAATGGCTCTATCATTTTCGGTGCTTATTTCACCGCGAATATCATCCCTGAAAGGGACTTGCATATTTATCTTCGAGTGCTCTTTATTGATAATATTTATTATCTCATTTTCCAAAATTTATTCTTTGGTTTTGAGTTGGTTCACTCATATTGTTTATTTGATTGGTGTCGGATAATTCAACGACGGCTTGCTGAGGACTTTTTAATCCCAAAATAGAATTTTTTCGGATACTTCAACGACGGCGCGCTCAGGATTTTTGAATCCCAAACTAGAATTTTTGTCGGATACTTCAACGACGGCGTGTTCATGATTTTTGAATCCCAAACTTTTTTTGCTTTGATTTGCTTCTTCAGACTCAGTTCTGATTTTGGCATTTTCATCAAAGTATTTTTGTATAATAAATTCCTTTAATGGAAGAATGGTTTTTTTTCAGATAAGGAAAGTTGGTTAAAAGAACTGTCATTATCATAAATCAATTTTTCCTCTTTGCCCCCATATCTTATTACTCCTATTTCTGAGTCTATTACAGCTCCTATTTTTTTCAATAGGTTGTAACCTATTAGAAAGTCTGATTTTAACACATCTATTTCATAAAATGTGTAACGCGTTTCGAATATCGTTACCATGTGATAATATTTCATTATAGAATATCCATTAACCGTAAATACACTTTTATATATAAGAGGCTCATTTTTGTTTTTATATATCCCTGTTCTGATATAGCAGGAGGTTGCTCCTGTGTCAATTAAAATTTTAAGTTTTTTAACTGTTATAGCCCTGATTGTACTTTGGCCTATTCTGAATCTGTAAAGATTCATCTACTTCCATCGGTTCTGGCTTGTTTGGTTGAGCTTTATTGGAATTCCATTGATTATGGGTATTATATTGAGGATTACACTGTCTGCCCTGATTCCAATTATGATTTTTATTCTGATTATAATTGTTTCTATTTAGGCTATCGGGTTGGTTAAACCTCAAGTTGTTAGTATTCCTCTGGTTGCTATTATAGTTATTATGGTTACCTTGCCTGGGATTTTTATTTGAGTTTTGGTACCCGAATAAATTTTACTCATAATTTTTGCGCTGTGATGATGTTAAATTGTTTGCGAATTAGGCCCTCAAATTATTGCTTTCTAGTTCTTGTACTATTACCATAGCGTTCGGTAAGTCTGATGGATTCAAAGAAAATATAACGTCTGAGATATGGCCATTGAGGCCAGTTATGAATACCCTTAGTGCTGTCTTTTTGTGATTTTCGTTCATTTCAGCAGTTAATGGTTTATTTCTGTCGTAAATCATAATGGTTTTATTTATTAGAAGTGTTCGTACCCAAAGGTACTCAACATGACCACACCCAACAAATCAAGCAGTAGCCAAGTTGGGAACAGTACCAGGCGCTCAGTAGCACCCACTGCATATGAGAATTGCTGATCAGCATATTATATGTCTCACTAACTCACCGTCTCACCGACTCAACGGCACACTGACCGGCCAATGCAGTCAGCACATTTTGCAGTGTCAGCCAACTACGCAAAGCCAACTACGCAAACTGCTACCATAATCATAATTCCCTGATCTACTTTAGAATATAGCTTACTTCACTAATCATTACACTAAACTTCCGTGTTCCAAGTAGTATATAAACATGTTCCAAATGAAGAATAAAACAGTTATCAACACACCTCTTAACTCCGCGGTTCTACTTCCTACATCTGGGAATAGGGCTCGTAATACACTATCTCAACTAGCAGCTAACCACGTTAGCTCACCCTCAGCGCAGCTCCAGCATCGCCTGTGGTCCGGCATCCCAGTAACCATCGTTACCATTGCCGCGACGCGATCGTCCTGCCATCAAAGCGTCCCCGTGCCAGCGACAAGTGCTCATTACCCCCTTGTCCCACGGTGTGACCGGGAAGTGTCTACTTCGGTTAGGCACAAACATTGGTGACCCCGACGTGATCCTTTAACAACAAAGGATCACACTCAAGCAACCCCCTTCCCACTAAAGGACTCACAGCTGTATCTAGCTTCATAGGATACGCTTCTTCTTCCAGCGTCACAGGAACTTCAGCTTAATCCAGCTTCACAGGATACGCTTCGTCTTCCAGCGTCACAGGAACTTCAGCTTAATCCAGCTTCACAGGATACGCTTCTTCTTCCAGCGTCACAGGAACTTCAGCTTAATCCAGCTTCACAGGATACGCTTCTTCTTCCAGCGTCACAGGAACTTCAGCTTAATCCAGCTTCACAGGATACGCTTCTTCTGCCAGCGTCACAGGAACTTCAGCTTAATCCAGCTTCACAGGATTCGCTTCTTCTTCCAGCGTCACAGGAACTTCAGCTTCATCCAGCTTCACAGGATACGCTTCTTCTTCCAGCGTCACAGGAACTTCAGCTTAATCCAGCTTCACAGGATTCGCTTCGTCTTCCAGCGTCACAGGAACTTCAGCTTCATCTAGCTTCACAGGATACGCTTCTTCCTCCATCGTCACAGGAACTTCAGCTTAATCCAGCTTCACAGGATACTCAGCTTCATCCAGCTTCACAGGATACTCAGCGTCACAAGATTCTTTGTTTCCAAGACACACAATATGTCTACTTCATTCATTGAGGAAACAAGTCACACAAGAATCGATTTACACAATCGATTACTAGACACCCAAAACGAGCTGCAAGGGAAAATCCAACAGCTCATTAAGAATTATGGCAAGGATTCTGCCGACCGACGCCACCGAGACGGCTATTATTCCGGTAAGCTAAATCAGTTAAACGATCTCTGGCAGCAGTTTTGCGACCTAGATGAAGAAGTCCAGCAAGCGGCATTACCCACTGGAAGTGAGTACTCTTCACGACTAGTAGCACTTAAAGAGCTGGTCGAAAAATATCAGAATATCTTTCTGGACAACATGCCGACTGGAAGCGGGCTTCCGAAGGCCCCCAGACGAACGTCGGCCAACATTAAGCTCACAACAAGAGATCAAGTCAAAAGAGATTCCGCAATTGACACGGTGATCCGACAGTTGCAGAGAAGATGCAACGAATTAGAGTCATCATTAACATTAGCCTCGAACGCCCCAACTGTCACCCCAGCCCTACAAAGGCACCTGGATCTCCATTGGGCGTTACTGAGGCAAGCCCACGACGAATTGGATAGCACACCTGGGGCCGCAGCTCTGGCAGAAGCAGAGCTAGCCCAATTCCACACATTATACGAGGAATACGAAATGAACCTGCTACGAGAAAACGACGCGCCAATGAGCCTAAACTTGGCACTTCCGCCAATTAGCATTCCGGAGTTCAACGGCGAGTATCTAGACTGGCCACGGTTCCATGATCTCTTTGTGGAATTGGTACATAACAAAGCATATTCGGCCAGTCAAAAGCTACATATTCTACAGAGTTCGCTTCGTGGTGAAGCGAGGAACGTCTTGACAGACACAGCCTTCTCACAGGGTGGCTATGACGACACCTGGTTGCGGTTGAAGGCCAGGTACCAGAACGGCAAAATACTAGTATTCGCCGCCATTGCAAAAATTATTGACCATAGGCTTATAGACGGCTCATCGCGCCAACTAAGGGCCTTACATGACACTATAAAAAACTCAATGAGTACTCTTAAAAACCTCGATATCAGCACAAAATCCTGGGATCCAATCCTGTGTTTTCTTATCAGAAGAAAACTAGACCAGCAGTCTCTAGCTGCTCTAGAAAATTCAGCGGATGCACCAACGGAAATTCCAACGTTATGGAGTGTACTGACGTTTATTGAGCGGCGCGCTTGCATGCTGGAGACTATAAGCGCTCAACCTACAGCAACACTCCGCCATCAGTCAGTTCACAACGAAGAGAGCTGTAAGATTTGTCACCTAGGACAACATAATCTTAGAGCGTGTAGCCGTATCCAGCAAATGGACCCCAAAGCACGGCGTCAAGCCATTATTCAAATAGGAGCATGCACAAATTGTTTGTCGACAGCTCATATGGTTGAAAACTGTGGATCACCGACCAATTGTCGAGTCTGCCAGCAACGGCACCATTCACTGTTACACAAAGGACCAACTAGCAATCCAGTGGCCGGCGCAGTAACCATTGCAGGCTACGACAACGTAGGAGGATATACTCTGCTCGCGACCGCGAAGGTCTCATTACAAGGGCCAAACGGTCAATTACAAACATGTCGCGCTGTAATAGATGGTGGATCACAGGTGAATCTTATCTCAAGGAGAATGGCAGAGCTGCTATCTCTTAAGGAAGGTTCACCGATTGAAATATCTGGAATCGGAGGAAAGATATCAACAGTAATTAGATCAACACTAAAGCTCTCATCCTGTACATCAGGGTTTGAAAAACTATTAGAGGTATTTATTATGCCCACAGTCATTACAGACCAACCGTCAGTACCGATTACAACCGATCTTAATATTCCCGAGGGACTGCCATTAGCAGATCCTGACTTTCGGCAACCTGGACCCATTGACCTAACCTTAGGGTCTGAGGTGTATTCTCGTGTAATAACCGGTGAACTTCTTGAACTAGGACCTAATAAACCTTTGGCACAAGGCACTAGGCTTGGTTATGTAATCACAGGTTATCTCAATAAAGAAACCTCATCTGATACGGAAATCAACCCTATTCTGGTAGAAGGCAGAGGTGATTTTGCAGGACCGAACGTTGCTTATGAACCAACGAAAGATAAAAATCCGATGAATATAGAACCGACTTCTCATCAATTCAAAACCTACAAGAAGGCTGACTTTGGTTCACCATTTCTAAACTTAACCAAGAAAGATCTTAGTTTTGTTGCAGAACGTCCACATACCATAGACGTTCCAAATGATCAAGTTCTACGAGGGCACAATTTCAGACCCCACGGTAATGTCAATTTTATCGCAAAGGGGAGTGTTAAGCAGCATCAAGAAGATGTGAAGGACCTGAATTACAATCATGAACCTCAGTTGAAGGAACGATCCACCTTGGTCAATGATTTGTTAGGTGCTTCCGATACAATTCGGTCAAAAGCTGACCGACATCACGACCTAATTGAGGGTACCCCTCAATGGGGGGGAGAATGTTCGTACCCAAAGGTACTCAACATGACCACACCCAACAAATCAAGCAGTAGCCAAGTTGGGAACAGTACCAGGCGCTCAGTAGCACCCACTGCATATGAGAATTGCTGATCAGCATATTATATGTCTCACTAACTCACCGTCTCACCGACTCAACGGCACACTGCACAGTGGTTCCGTCAGAGGCCAAAAATCAAAAAATTTGATGACATATTTTTTAAGCAAAATGTATCAAAATTGTCTCTTAAAAGTCCAAACTTCTCTTTGGCATACCGGATTTTACTAGAAATCTAACGGTACTTTCTAAAAATAGATTTGCAATCGTGAACACGTGTTCATTTTGGCAACGCAGCTGCGCTTTGGAAGTTATTTCTCTCTTTCAATTCGCCCTTTAAGGTGATCAGACGTACGCTGCAGTGCTCCGATTTGAATAATTTAACATGAATTATGAAATTGAAGGTATTTACTTTAAATTGAGATATTAATAATTAACTTTCCTGAAAAAGTTTTTTCGTAAAACTAATTTCATCGAATAACCCTTTTTTGTGTATTTTTTTAAAGTATATTTTATGTTTAGTTAGACTTTTAGTTATGTTCCAAGAAAACCCAGAACTTGGTTTGTATGTTTTTGTGATCGTCTTATTTTAGGTTACTAAATATTTTAAAATTAGCTGCCGAAATTTGCCGATGTGTGTTTTCTACTAATATTACTAAAGCAGTTAAAGGTGAGTCTTTGCTTATTGTGCTGTTGCGCTTTTGCGCAGTTGCTTTGTCTTCGTCTTTAGTGGTTTGTGTTTTTGCAAAAATATTAATTTGTAAATTATTATTTAAATTTTGATTTTGGATTTTGATAGGTGCATCGCAAAAATGTGTTTTTCCACGTCTGCATATTTTTAATATGTGGTGCACAGGTAATGGAACCAACGCCGAAAAAATGAGGAAATTGATTTCCGATGTGCAAGCGGATATTGAAAACAACGGCTACATTATTCCAGAGTTGAGCGAAATATCCAATAAAATTGAGAACCTCTGCAAAACAATTGTAACTTTTTGGAAAAATTACAAGCGGACAAAATCTGCAGTTATTAAATATCAATCTGGATGGCTTAATACAAAAGAATCAATTTCAATAAAACGCCCCTATTGCAAATCAAATCAAATAGAGGAAAGTGCTCATCGGGGCCGTCCTAAACTTGAATTTGAGGAGGCTTCAGAGAGAACAAAGCTACGACGTGTAGGTCAGCTCATTAAAATAGATGAATCCGCTGTTTCTTCTCTACGTAATGATGATCGAAATCAAAATTTCCTGCCGGCAGATCCCATGGAAGTTATTTCGCTTTTAATGGAGACCTCCATGACGAAGCACCAATATTTGCTGATAAGAAACTTTGTAAATAGCAAAATATCCTTTGAATTTTTTCCCAGTTACCAAAGATTACTAAGTCTCAAAAAAATAAGATACCCTGATGGTATTTATATAGACGAATCTCGTGCGGAAGTCGAACTACAAAGCTTACTAGACAATACGGCATCTAGTATAATAGAGCTTCAAAACAACATCATTGAAACTATGCCTGAAAATATAGTTACGAATTTAACTTTAATTGGAAAATGGGGCTTCGATGGAAGTACAGGGCATAGCGAGTATAAGCAAAAGTTTTCAAACGGTGATTTGGACGACAGAAGCTTATTTGTAACATCCTATGTACCTCTCCAACTGGTTACTCAAATAGATAACACAATAATTTGGAAAAACCCCCGGCCATCATCGACTCGTTACTGTCGACCAATAAGATTTCAATTTAAGAAAGAGACCGCGAAAGTGTCGAAAGACGAAGCAGAATATTTTGACGCAAAAATTAAACAATTAAAGCCAAAAGAATTAAGCGTCTCTAATAAAAAAGTTGTTATTACCCATAGCTTGCATCTTACAATGGTTGATGGAAAGGTGTGCAACGCAATCAGCGAATCATCCTCGGCAACGTGTTATATATGTGGAGCAAAGCCAACAGAAATGAACAATATACAAAAATGTTTGAGTAAAGAAGTTCGCCCAAGATTTTACGAATTTGGCTTATCTCCACTACATTCTTATATACGCTTCTTTGAATATTTTTTACATATTTCATATAAGCTAGAGGTCAAAATGTGGCAAGTACGCGATGAAGAAAAGAAGATGCAAGTATTGAACAGGAAGAAACACATTCAGGAGGAATTTCGCGAAAAAATGGGAATACTAGTGGACAAACCTAGAGATGGAGGTAGAGGATCTTCAAACGACGGAAATATCGCAAGGAAATTCTTTTGTAATGCAGATTTGAGCTCCGAAATAACAGGAATCGATGCATCTTTGATTCACAGATGTGCAACATTATTGCAAGCCATGGCATCGGGATTCAAAATTAATGTGGAGAAATTTGAAAATTACGCGCTGGATACAGCCAAATATCTTATAGCTGCATATCCATGGTACTATTTACCGGCTACCGTCCATAAGGTCTTAATTCATGGTTCAGCTGTAATAGAGTATGCATTAGTGTCGATAGGAGA
The DNA here is from genome assembly GCF_043229965.1 of Drosophila suzukii. Lineage (NCBI taxonomy): Eukaryota > Metazoa > Arthropoda > Insecta > Diptera > Drosophilidae > Drosophila > Drosophila suzukii. The sequence goes on along the minus strand of NW_027255905.1, from coordinate 647,924 downwards.
GCTTTCAGAGGAAGCAGCAGAGTCCAATAACAAGGAACTAAAAAAATGTAGACTTCAACACATATATATATATATTATATTTTGTTTGTTGATTTTTATTTTAGTTTTTTAAGAATATGTATAACTACGAAAAATATCTTCCATACCAAAATCGTAATAAATTAGATTAAACAAATATGTTTTTATAATTCGGTATCGATTGTTCCTATGGGAGCTATAGGATATAGCCGATCGATAAGTCCGATTTTTGTTGCTATATGTTTAGACAAATTTGCTAAATTATTGTTATAAATTTCAGCACGTTATGACCATTATTAGTATTTTTGGCCGCTCTTCCATACAAGCGGATCCACTGTGCACTGACCGGCCAATGCAGTCAGCACATTTTGCAGTGTCAGCCAACTACGCAAAGCCAACTACGCAAACTGCTACCATAATCATAATTCCCTGATCTACTTTAGAATATAGCTTACTTCACTAATCATTACACTAAACTTCCGTGTTCCAAGTAGTATATAAACATGTTCCAAATGAAGAATAAAACCGTTATCAACACACCTCTTAACTCCGCGGTTCTACTTCCTACATCTGGGAATAGGGCTCGTAATACACTATCTCAACTAGCAGCTAACCACGTTAGCTCACCCTCAGCGCAGCTCCAGCATCGCCTGTGGTCCGGCATCCCAGTAACCATCGTTACCATTGCCGCGACGCGATCGTCCTGCCATCAAAGCGTCCCCGTGCCAGCGACAAGTGCTCATTACCCCCTTGTCCCACGGTGTGACCGGGAAGTGTCTACTTCGGTTAGGCACAAACAAGAAGAGTTAGTTTTTTATTAACTAACCCATAATACTCCATTATGGACAGTTTCCCTTGACTTAGCACTCCTAAGTCTTGTTCAATTATATGGATTGGTTAAAAACAAAGTCCACCCTTGCCATTATGGCGTCAAAATTTAATACTGTCCCATTGTGTGTTAGGGCATCGTTTGCTGTACCAGTTATTTTGTTTCTCAAGATTGACAATGCAGAAAAGAATCTTTCGCTACCTCTAGAATATTGCCCCATGGCTATTTCCTCCAACTCACATATTTGTATTCTTTTCCTTTAAATTCTTTGACTGATTTGATAATTTCGAATGAAGTTTCACATTTAATATTCGGGTCAATGACTTCTACCTCAAAATCTTCAACCTTTTTTATATATTGACTTAGTTGTGCTTTTAAACTCACGATCTCATTCCTTAAAGGATTCAACTCATTATTTACAATATGTGCAATTAAATCGCTCACTTGGTTATCAGCTTGGCTGCTAGAAGCCATTGCGGGTTGGGGTAGAGGCATTGTGAGAATTCTTTCAAAATCGTTAATTAGGTCTTCCACCTTGTTTGATTTTATTTAAAATTGTTTGCTTATAGTACTTACTAATTGTCTTCTTTTCTTCCTGGGTTTAATATGAGGTCTTCTGTTTTCCTTGATGATCCTGCTGGGGTCGTCCTTCTTGGTTGTTTTTAGCGAGGGATGGCCCTCAGCTCTTCCTTCAATTTATTTTTGTGGTTGTTAATTTTTTGCGAGGTATAGCCCTCAGCTCTTCCTTCGGTTTGTTTTCTGATCGTCACTATTTATCGAGGGAGTGCCCTCAGCTCTTCCTTCTTGTTGAATTTGTATTTTTGGATTTGTAATTGTATTTGGCTTTTGTTTCTCAGTTGATATATTTTGTATCAGCTTTCACTTTCACAGTTTTACAATTTTTGTTTAATTATGTTTAATTTTGTGAATTATTTTTTGAGACCGTTTAGTTTTTTTGTTGAACAGCATGTTTATTATGCCGATTATTAATTAGCGGATTGTTGTAAGCAAAGGGCATTATTTCATTTCTTGATTTCCTCCTTTGTTTTCAACGCGAACTTTTTTTCGGTTGGTTAGGTTTTTATTTGACCACGCAAGTTCCTTTTTACTTTAAAATCGTAAGTTATTTATTTTAAAGCTTTTAATTAATTACTTATTTCACTTGCGAATAATTAAAAAAAAATTATTTTTATTTTTTATTTACTAAGTTACAACTTTACAACTTTTCCTTAATACCGAATTTTATTCTACTGCTCACAATATTTTCTATTGAACCGATCTTCTCGGATGCAAAAACGGACTGCCTGGCCAAGGGGCTATTATCTGATAAACAAACCTCGGTTTAAGAGAACTAAGGAACTCATTAAGAGTTGGACAAGGGTTGGACTCAAGAGAGTCGGGAAATCGGATGAACAAATTCTCCGCTCGATTGCTAAACGGATTACGCTGCAGTCTTGGAGCTCGCCGGGTGTTGACCGGATGCTTGTGTTTACATTAGCTGGACCACGCTTAGTTTATGTTAGGAGGACCGCGGCGCAATTAAATCTTTATAATGAACTTCGATTGAAGTGGGGAAGCTAATTGGGATTCTGTGGGATCGCTGAGTAAGGGGTTCCCAGCTGGATAACTTGTACGCACTAACAAACCAGAATATAGAAGTAAAAGAGAAGAATAAAACCAGTTGGTCATTAAGCCTCTGTAGCCTCCTTTCAATCTGAACACAACATTGTTAATCAAAAATAATGAAACATTGAGACAATTTCGCCGCGAGTGAGTACTTAAAATGAAATAAAATAAATTAGAGCATTCGGTCAGCCGTTACAACAGAAATCCATAATTTCCAATACTGCAGATCTTGTACTTTTTGCAGCTTAGTCAGAACTCTACCACCACCGCTATTCGGCTGTACCAATATTAACGGCACCTTTGCCGACACCCACACCGTTGCTAATGTCAGTCCCCATTTAAACATCAAACAAAAAACAACGTAAAACTGAAATTCTTTCTTAAATATCCTGGAAGTAAACTTATAAACGATTTCAAAGTCAATATTGCCTCCATAGGGAAGGACTCGCATCAGGGCTAGTTAGTTAAATATATATTGCACTGCTAGGGTTCTAAGATATACAACAGTGCAAGATCAATATATTTGTTCCGCATAAGGGAGTAATAGACTAGTTTTCGATAAGTTGGTATTCGATTACGTAAATATGCTGGCGTATTTGATTTAATTCCTATTAACGAGTTTTACTCCGAGTGTAAACGGGAAAAGGCCGGACTATGTTTGCAAATAAGTTCCTTTTGTTTTCCTAATGCTTAGATCCATTTTCCAAGCTAACTCTTGAGTTATTAAAAAACCATTCATTTTTAAAGAAAACTTCATACCTGTAATGACCAATCTCCAGTTTGCTTGTTGTAAATTGGTGTAAACCGCTGATCCGAAGTATATGTACTTTCAGATACAGTAAGTAGGTGTAAGTCTCTATGGCGAATCCATGATACCTAATTGAAAATTATTAATTCTATTAAATGTGTTACTTGCTTATTAGGAATTTAATTATATACATAACGTCTTAAAATAGGTAATTATGAGATTTATATTAGTTTTATAAACGTTACTCGTAGAGGAAGAGGGGTTAATTCGTCGGGAAGTATGTAACAGGTGGAAGGAAGCGATTCCGACCATATAAAGGCTATGCTTTTTTAATCAGTACCAGTAGACAAGTCGATCTAGCCACGTCCGACTGTCTGTCTATCCCTATGAACGCTGAGATCTCAGAAACTATATAACCTACGAAGTTCGGATTAAGCTAAAGGTTCTTGCGCATCAAAAGAATGTTTCGGTAAAGTGCCACGCCTACTCTCATGCCCACAAACCGCCCAAAACTGTGGCGCCCAATGTTTTGATGTTAAAATATAGATTCGTCAATACCTACGGATTGGCGCCTTGCAATCTCGGAAAAATCGCGTTACTGCTTGCATATCTCCAATTCACTTTCGCTTCCTTTAGCTAAGCAACTGGTATTTGAATGTCGAGCCACTCGACTACAGCGTTCGTTCTTGTTATACCCATTACTCGTAAAGTTAAAGCTTATACAAGATTCGTCAGAAAGTATGTAACAGATAGAAGGCAGCGTTTCCGACCCCATAAAGTACATAATTCTTGATCAGGATAACTAGCCGTGTCGTTCTATCCTCGTCTGGCTTTCCGTATGAACACTGAGATCTCCGATTATTGGGTTTCCTGCGCACCGCAAGTTTTCTTAAGCAGGGGGCCACGCCCACAAAAATCCATTACTCTTAAACCCGTCTAGCGCCCACGTTTTTTATATTTTGTAAAATTTTTAAAAATTTAATATTGTTCTTACCCATCTCATGCACAAAATTATTCAAATCGGTCCATCCATAAAAAAGGTTTAAGCAAACCATAATAAACAAGGAAGAACGCTATAGTCGAGTACCTCGACTATCAGATACCCGTTACTCAGCTAAATAGAGATATGCAAGTAGCAAAGCGAGATTAAAATGCGCCACCTACCGGCGGTATACAGATTTAAGCGTTATGGGCGTTAGAGTGGGCGTGGCAAATTTGGACCAATCCATAGGTATTGACGAGACCATACATTTCATTTAAAATTTGTAATCTAGCATACAAATTGTGGGCGTCACAGGTTTTCGCGGTTCGTTAGAGTGGGCGTGGCATATTCGCGTAATAAACTTGCGCTGCGTATAAGGCTACGGAATATAAATATAAAAATAAATAAATTCATATTTACGATTTTTTGAAGTTTGTGGGCGGCTTATGGGCGTTAGAGTGGGCGTGGCAACCTTTTTTTGGGTCAATCGATAGGTATTGATGAGAACATTACATTTCAGTTAAAATTTTTATTCTAGCACCAAAACTGTAGGAGCCACAGTTTTGGGCGGTTTGTGGGCGTTAGAGTGGGCGTGGCACTCTACTGAAACAAACTTGCGCTGCGTAAGAAGCTCAGGAATCTGGACAGACGGACAGACGGACATGGCTAGATCGACTCGGCTAGTGATCCTGATCAAGAATATATCTACTTTATGGGGTCGGAAACGCTTCCTTCTGCCTGTTACATACTTTCCGACGAATCTAGTATAACCTATTACTCTACGAATAACGGGTATAATAAAGGTAGGTAAGTATGGCTGAGAATAAGAAAACGAACCGCCCCATATACATATGGGGTTAAAAATTAGAACAAACAAATATGAACATCTAGCATACAAATCAAGTATGTTTGTCTTTAACTCCACATTTTTGATTTCTAATCAACAAATTTTTTTTTTATTCCCCCTTCACAACCAAAAAATGATTTGTCTTAACATAGTTTTTATCTTTAAGATTAGACATATGAATAGGAGGATTAATAATATTCTTAAGATTAAATATTTTATATATTTCGTATCCGACAACCTCGTACCAATAGTAATTTGGTCCATATCTAAAATGAATTTTCTATCATTTACTTATTGTTAAGAAAGCCTAATGCGCAATACAAGTCAAGTCATTTCTAAGTTACTTCTGAACGATAGAAAGACGATAGTACACATTTGACAAAAACAAAAAGGGTCGGGATCGCAAAGAAGTAACATCTGAGACACTTTTGCGCGATAGAAAGACGACAGTACACATTTTACAAAAACAAAATATACAAGTATCGCGTGGAAGTAACTTCTAAGTCACTTCCGGACGATAGAAAGACGATAGTACACATTTTACAAAACCAAAAACGGTCGGGATCGCAAAGAAGTAACTTCTGAGACACTTCTGCGCGATAGAAAGCCGATAGTACACATTTTACAAAAACAAAATATACAGGTATCGCGTAGAAGTAACTTCTAAGTCACTTCCGGACGATAGAAAGACGATAGTACACATTTTACAAAACCAAAAAGGGTCGGGATCGCAAAGAAGTAACTTCTGAGACACTTCTGCGCGATATAAAGACGATAGTACACATTTTACAAAAACAAAAAAATGAGAAAAGACGCTCGATAAAAAGAGGTCGCGGTAATTTTCCGTTACCCCTTTCTTTCGGAAAATTTCTCTGGTCTTCCTTTTGACCCACATTATTATTTTTCGCCCGAGCGTCATTTCGTTGCGCGATTTTTCTGTGGACAGTGCGATTTTGTATCAAATTTGTGCGTTCTAAAAATATAGCTTTGTTTGTTTCTAAATATTTTAAATTGCTTAACATATTTAATATTTACGGACAAGCTTGCTGTGGACATTACTTGGTGTGTAACTGCGGAGAAACCCAGCATCCAACGATTCTCAACATATTTCATTGTAAAAGGTAATGTCTTCCAGTTTATTTTTACTTTGACTGAACAAAAAACAATTTTTGTTTCTGTTTCTTTTATATATATATATATATGATGGACGTTGATGCACTACGAGCAGTACAAACAAGTGGCCCAACGACACCAAGCACGTGCTTGTTACGTGCGGGGCCCTTTTATCAATTTGGGCAAAAAATACGAGTTCGCGAGGAAGATACAAAAAACAAATAGAGACAGGACACAAATGAAAATAAAAGAAGCATCTAAGAATGAAGCAAATGAGTTAAAATATTAGTTTTTAATACCGGGATAGAAGTTGAAGTGCAAATTAAATGATAAGAGTTGTTATAATTATTACATAGAACGCGAAAGGGCTCGTGCAGACAAAAATTAGATGTACATCGTGGCAAATTTAGGGGATAATAATTTCGTGTTAGTCTAACAGGAACATTGAAAGTTAGACGGTTTACAAGTTCTACAGAATCAATATCACCTCTTATAAGATTTTGCATAAAAATAGTACCAAGCATTGTTCTACGATTTGCAAGGGTAGGTAAATTAAGCAATAGTAATCTACTCTGATAGGAAGGTAGCCTTATGTTTTGATCCCAGTTCAAACTACGAAGGGCAAAAAGAAGAAATTTTTTTTGTACCGACTCAATACGGTCAATATGCACTTGATATTGTGGACTCCAAACCGAAGAACAATATTCCAAAATAGGACGGACAAGGGAGGTAAATAATAATTTGGTTGTATAAGGGTCATCAAATTCTTTTGACCAACGCTTTATAAACCCAAGAACACTCATAGCTTTATTTACAGTAGAGGTTATGTGGGAGTCAAATTTAAGTTTAGGATCTAGGAGAACATGTAAATCGTTTACTGAGTATATTCGGTCCAAGGACATGTTCTGAAGAGAGTAACTCATGAACGTTGGCGTACCCCTATAAAAAGTCATAACGTTGCATTTAAGATAGTTTAAATTCAAAAGGTTATACTGACACCATTCCTGGAATCTATTTATGTCTGACTGCAAGCAGAAACCAGATTCAATATTATTATATGAAAAACAAAGCTTAACATCATCAGCATACATTAGTACACAAGAGTGATTTACGATAGAAGGAAGATCATTGATAAACAGAGTAAACAGCAAAGGGCCTAAATGACTGCCTTGAGGCACTCCAGATGTCACGTTGATCATCTTGGAAACAGCGTTTTTAAATAAAACCCTCTGAGATCTACCATTCAAATAACTTGAAATCCAAGTTAACAGATTATTCGGAAACCCAAGCTGATCTAATTTGAATAAAAGAAGAGAGTGGTTAACAGAGTCAAAGGCTTTACTAAAATCTGTATATATAACGTCCGTCTGCAATTTTTTGTTAAATCCATCTAGTACAAAAGATGTCAATTCGAGCAGGTTAGTGGTGGTCGATCTACGCTTAACAAAACCATGTTGACACGGCGATATTAAAGAGGAGCACAAATGTTGCAACTGAGAGGTAATAATGCGTTCAAATGTTTTAGGAATTGCAGACAATTTGGAGATTCCTCTATAGTTCTGAACATTAACCTTCGCACCCTTTTTGTGGAGTGGAATAATAAAAGAATCTTTCCAGATAGTAGGAAAAACAGATGATGAGATACACAAATTAAAAAGTTTAAGAATGGGTTTACAAATAGTTTGGGTACAAAACTTAAGAACACACCCAGGGAGTCCATCTGGCCCCGGAGAATAGGTTGGCGTTATAGTTTCTAAATCACTTAAGAGAGAACTCTCGGTGATTACAGGAGAAAAAATACAATTTGCCCTGTTTAAGTGATTAGGGTAGCTAGAATTAGACCATGAAACAGAACTATAAGTAGATTGGAAGAATTCAGCAAATAAATCTGCAATTTCGGGATCCGTAGATGCCTCAATAGAGTTTAATCGTACGGATGATGGCAATGCTGAAGACTTTCGCTTAGCATTGACAAAGTTATAAAATTGCCTCGGATCCTTTGAAAATTCAAATTTACATCGGTTCAAATACATGGAATAGCAATGACTGTTAAGTACATTAAAATTAGTACGAGCCACCACATATCTTGAAAAATCGGATGGCCTACCCGACTTTTTGTACTTTTTATAGAAGTTTATTCTTAGGTTTCTAAGTCTTTGCAACTGATTGGTAAACCAAGGTTGCCTGTCTAACTTAGGAGGAAAACTGTCAGAAACACATTCACTGAAAAAAGAGTTTAGGACACTATAAAATAGTTCCGTAGCACTTTCAATATCCAAGCAATTATATAAATTTGTCCAGTTATATTGTGAAATCAAGTTGTTGAGTTTACTAAAGTCACATTTACGAAAGCATCTACATTTATTTGGAGAAAGTGAAGGAGAGAGGGTATCAACGCCGGGAAGACAAATTGTAAGTTCTAATGTGGGATGATACTGGTCTTCAGGCACAACTAGTGGGTCAATTCTAGATACAGTGACTTCAGACGGATCTAAAACAAATACAAGATCTAATTGTCTGTTTAGGGAATTACGTATAAAGCTAACTTGCTGTAATGATAATTCTAACAGACCGTCAACGAAGTCATGGTCAGATAAAGGGGTAGAGACAAGTGAGTCAGTGGAAAGGGACCAAGAAATGTCAGGGAGATTGAAATCACCCAAAACAATTAAAAGATCCCTTTCGGTAAGATTAGATAAAACAGTTTTTATTGCAGACAAATGTTGCTCATAAATTGTTAAGTCGGATCCAGGTGGAATATAAGAACAAGTTACATAAATTGATAAAGATTTCAAAGAAACTTTAACACCAACGAATTCTATGTCATTGGGATTAAGAAAGTATATTTTCTCCGACGTTAAAGTAGAGGTAACGGCAATCAGCACCCCCCTACGAGGAGAGCGATCAGTTCTATACGTATTAAAATTTTTGGACAGAACTTCAGAGTCTGATATCTACGGTTTCAGCCAAGTCTCAGTAAAGGCCAGAACATCTTCAGAAAAGGCAGAGGAGTCAGCATAAAGCTTAGGTAGCTTCATATTAAGTCCCCTAACATTTTGATAGGCCAAAAATAAACTGCTCAGTTTTTTGATGCAGATACTGTCGTGGAAGGCCTATTATTAGTTCTCCGTCTGTTTGGAACAAATTCTTTTATGACCAATTCATCATTAAGCCAAAAACTTTTAGAATTTAGTACATTAAATACTTCCGGAGGATCAGATATTTTAAAGGAAGATATCCTACGAACATATGGAAATTTAAACTCCTCCACTGTGATGTTTTCAGATGGGAGTTCCTGTTGTATAAATTGCAAAACATCTGCAGGTGTGGTTTTAGGAATTAAACGAGACACAAATAATTGCTTCCTCTATGTAACAACCGAGAGGCTCTGTCTTCCACCACCAGCAATCTGAACATCGTTCGTCTGATTATCGAGACTAGGGACTCCTATAGAGCTAACTTCACCAAACTTTGACCCCTTAGGCTGACTAGCAGAAACAGGGACTCCTCCAGAGCTTTTGGTACCTATGGGTACTGCTGTCAGTGAAGCATTTAAAACCAGTGAGAATTAAAAGAAGATTTTAGAGCATCGACAAGGGAGGCCTTTTTAAAACAGGTAGTGGGCCCAGTGATCGCCAAACTAAAACTATAATTACAAATTGTTTGTGTGAAAGCTTATTAGAAAAAGGAGGAAACACATTTCAACAAGGGAAAGTACACGCTTTTATAAAATATTTCGTTCAATTTAGCGAAAATTTGTATATTTTTAGAGGTGCCTTCGGGTAACAATGTAAGTGTGAGTGTGTGCATATATATTTTTAACCGCGTGGTTTTTTCTTATTTCACCATACTGCCCTTCAGTTCTGCAGTAGGGACGCGGTGACATGGCTCAAGGCAAAAATCTTTTTTGTTGATTTTTGTTTGCCTAAAACGATTTGCCGCTGTTGACGTCAGCAGAAAAGTCATCGTAGCGTGGAAGACCGCCTACGAAAACGGGCATGCAACTAAGAGAGGCAGATATTCGCAGGTTCCCTCTCTTTCTTTGTCTTATAATCTGCATGCACTCGGCGCTCTCAGAGACAAATTTCGGCCGATCCGTTATTTCTTTTGCGTCTCTCCATTATGTTCCCCTAGCGACTAACATTTCGGCGGAAAAATTTTCGTGGAGCAGCGACATGTTAATGCCCGAATATTTTAGAAATAAAAACAACTAATATTGTTTTACAATAGTAAATTATTTATTTACTTATTTGTTTTTATTAACTTAATATAATATAATATTTATAATAATAATAATATTTATTTATTTACTTAATATACATTTATATTAGAATATAATTTTTTAGTTTAGTTATAGAAATTTAGTCCGCTAAAATTGATTCAAATATTTAAAACATTTTAGTATTAACATTTTTAAAAAATTCATATTGTATTTTCTACTCAAGAAGTAAAAATAACATAGTCGGATATATTTCGCTTTAGAAAGGGTATAGGTGCACGCGCCAACAGCGAAGAGAAAACAAATAAAAAAAAAACAAGGAAGAACGCTATAGTCGAGTACCTCGACTATCAGATACCCGTTACTCAAAGGGAAATGGAGATATGCAAGCAGCAAAGCGAAATTAAAATGCGCCACCTACCGGCGGTAGACAGATTTAAGCGTTATGGGCGTTAGAGTGGGCGTGGCAAAATTATTTTGGATCAATCGATAGGTATTGACGACACCAATACATTTCAGTTAAAATTTTTTATCTAGCATGCAAATTGTGGGCGTCACAGGTTTTCGCGGTTTGTGGGCGTTTAAGTGGGCGTGGCAAACTTTTTTTAGGTCAATCGATAGGTAATGACGAGACCAATACATTTCAGTTAAAGTTTTTCATCCAGCATAAAAATTGTGGGCTTCACAGGTTTTCGCGGTTTGTGGGCGTTAAAGTGGGCGTGGCAAACTTTTTTTAAAGTCAATCGATAGGTATTGATGAGAGCACTACATTTCAGTTAAAATTTTTATTCTAGCATCAAAACTGTAGGAGCCACAGTTTTGGGCGGTTTGTGGGCGTTAGAGTGGGCGTGGCACTCTACTGAAACAAACTTGCGCTGTGCAGGAATCTCAGGAATCTGCGTGCCTAATCCCAGTATTGTAACTCTCATAGTTTCCGAGATCTCAGCGTTCATACGGACAGACGGACAGACGGACATGGCTAGATCGACTCGGCTAGTGATCCTGATCAAGAATATGCATACTTTATGGGGTCGGAAACGCTTCCTTCTGCCTGTTACATACTTTCCGACGAATCTAGTATACCCTTTTACTCTACGAGTAACGGGTATAATAAGCATAAAAATAAAATACTGTAAATATCTAACCATGTAGAAAATAAGGTAGATTCAAATAGACAATAGAAAACAAAATGAAATTATACTAAACCAGACGAGCTGAAGGCCTATAGCTGCTATAGCTCACGACCACTGTTAGCATTTAGTTTACAATTACTTGTTAGCAATATATAATGCGAAATAAATAAATAAAATAATATTTTAGCGTCTGAATAAGTCCGTTGTGACCAAAAAATAAGTCTGCTACTTTTAACTAAAGACAAAGCTATATGAATGCATTCAGAAATTAAATTCAAAGGGCCTTCGAAAAAAATACCGCGGGAGAAGATAAAATTAAAAACCTTTACAAGCTTTCCCAAAATATTTCGAAGTCGTATTAAATATATTCGGTTTTACACCAGAACTCACTGTGATGGCCGACAATTTTAACCTATTTAGAAAGTTGATTTTGAAAGCTTTCACAATTAAAGTTATGTAAATTAAAAGTATATAGAGTTTTATTGTATTTGTTAACGTATGATTTTCATCTCTAAATAACACTTCATCCCTTCCAGTTACAATCATGTGTAGGATCAGTATACATTTTGACCTCGGTTCCATCGTACAGGTATCCCAAGAGATGGTTGACATTTCTTTCTTTGGGGTTTCGTAATTTTTTTAAATTTATGATAAAGTTCTTATTGAAAAATACCAATTTGATATTATTGTTGAACGTTGATGCACTAAGAGCAATACAAACAAGTGGCCCAAACGACACCAAGCACGTGCTTGTTTTGGGCAAATACGGGTCGCGAGGAAGGTATATAGAACAAATAAAGACAGGACAAAACATAGATCATCAAGACTAGAGCAAATGAGCTAAGATTTTAGTTTTTAATGTAGGGATAGAAGTTGAGGAACAAATTATTTGATGTATGTTGTTATAATTATTAGAAAGAACGCAAAAGGGCTCGTGCTGACTAAAATTAGATGCACATCGTGGCAAGTTGATAGGGTAGTAGTTTCGCATTAGTCTAACAGGAACATTGAAAATTAGGCGGCTTATCAAATCTACAGAATCAATATCGTCTCTTTTCAATATCCAAGCAATTATATAAATTTGTCCAGTTATATTGTGAATTCAAATTGTTGAGTTTACTAAAGTCACATTTACGAAACCATCTACTTTTAGTTGGAGAAAGTAAAGGAGAGAGGGTATCAACGCAGGGAAGAAAAATTGTAAGTTCTAATGTGGGATGATACCGGTCTTCTGGCACAACTAGTGGGTCAATTCTAGATACCGTGACTTCAGACGGATCTAAAACAAATACAAGATCTAATTGTCTGTTTAGTGAATTACGTATAAAGCTAACTTGCTGTTATGATAATTCTAACAGACCGTCAACGAAGTCATGGTCAGATAATGGGGTAGAGACAAGTCGGTAGAAGGGGACCAAGAAATGTCAGGGAGATTAAAATCACCCAAAACAATCAAAAGATCCCTTTCCGAAAGATGAGATAGAACCGTTTTTATTGCAGACAAATGTTGCTCATAAATTGTTAAGTCGGATTCAGGTGGAATATAAGAACAAGTTACATAAATAGAAAAAGATTTCAAAGAAACTTTAACACCAACGAATTCTATGTCATTGGGATTAAGAAAGTATATTCTCTCCGATGATAAAGTAGAGGTAACGGCAACCAGCACCCCACCCCCCTACGAGGAGAGCGATCAGTTCTATACGTATTAAAATTTTTGGATAGAACTTCGGAGTCTGATATCTCCGGTTTCAGCCAAGTCTCAGTAAAGGCCAGAATGTCTTCAGAAAAGGCAGAGGAGTCAGCATAAAGCTTAGGTAGCTTCATATTGAGTCCCCTAACATTTTGATAGGCCAAAAATAAACTGCTCAGTTTTTTGGCGCAGGTACAGTCGTGGAAGGCCTATTATTAGTTCTCCGTCTGTTTGGAACAAATTCTTTAATGACCAATTCATCATTAAGCCAAAAACTTTTAGAATTTAGTACATTAAATACTTCCGGAGGAGCAGATATTTTAAATGAAGATATCATACGAACATATTGAAATTTAAACTCCTCCACTGTGATGTTTTGAGATGGGAATTCCTGTTGTATAAATTCCAAAACATCTGCAGATGTGGTTTCAGGTGTTAAGCGAGACACAACTAATTGCTTCCTATATGGAACAACCGAGAGGCTCTTTCTTCCACCATTAGCAATCTGAACATCGTTCGTCTGATTATCAAGACTAGGGACTCCTATAGAGCTAACTTCACCAGTAGGCACAGAAAGCTGCATAGGGTTTGACCCCTTAGGCTGACTAGCAGAAACAGGGACTCCTCCAGAGCTTTTGGTACCTATGGGTACTGCTGTCAGAGAAACTTTAGGTCCCTCAGACCCAGTAGATGCCGACATAGCTGCCGTTACCGATCGGGTAAAAATATTTGGAGCTAAGTTAGGATTTGGAACTGATGCCTTTACGGGAGCAGATTTTGAAGGAGCGATCTTTTTGCGTTTAGGTGACCCTACTGACATTTTTGTTTTATCAAGGTCCGCCTTAAACTCTTTAAAATCAGGAACTACGCCCATAAGCTTATCAAAAAGTTTCATAAAACGATCATTGGTCAGCGCAACATAGCCATCCAAATCACGGTCTATTTCAACGCAAGAGGCACAAGTCCACGAGAAACCAACACGCAGATCAATAAAATCTTTTACTCTGCCAACAAGTCCAGTACATTTTGGATGAATGTATTGCAGAGACGACAGTAAATAAAAACATCATTAGGTGACGATCCAAACTGACAATCTTTCTTGGAACAAAAAAGAGCCATTTTTAAGAATTTAAATTTAAGAAAAAAAGTTGTTTATAAAACCAAAGAATCAAAAGAATTATAAATACCTCACTTAATTTGACACTGGGATCAAACAATAAAAATGTAGACACACAAAAACACAAAAGTATAAGAGCGCGAAGAGACTGCGAAAGCGAGAGAGCGCGACAGAGTGGCTGTCGACTGAGCGTGGCTTGCGAAACACAAACAAAATAAACACGACAACAGTTGCGACGACAAGAAACGGGAGAGAGATTACAGATTATGGGAAACAACAACAAAAGCTATTGAAACAAATGCACCACAGCGTACAGAAGTTACAATAACAAAATGCACAGGTTAAAAACAGAGTTAGGTTTTGTTAAAATTGCTACATTAAAATAGGCAATTAAACATAAACAGACGATTTAAAACACAAGCACGGCAGGTTATGTTGGACTAAGACACAAAGCAAGGCACCAGTAACACAGATATTAATAACAAATTGACAAAAATCACAGAGCACAATATAAACACAACCGGTCACAAGCGACGCTAAATCGAAAAATGAAATGAAAAATTTTGTATAGTATCTGTAAAGTACTTGGTTTTATATGGTAACTAACTGTTAACAAGTGTTATGAGTTGTTATAGTTTCTGGTGAAGAATTATCAAAGCATACAAACCAACTTACCGTGAACTATAATAACCTGACCATCATTAAAGTCACATGCCCAAGACCTAAGGAGCAGGCCGTCTGATAGGATCATACATCTCAAGACCATTGATAAGGGATGATGTTCCGACCATGCACCAACTCGCAAGTAGCCGACGTACCTCATTGAACAAAATACTTTCCCTTCATCCGTACTGTAGTTTTAATTGCAGTCAGAAAGAAATTGTGTAGGATCATTTAATTTTATTTTATTTATTTTATTATTGTAAACATATTTCATTTAATTCATAATTAAATATATATTATATATATTTTTATATAATTCATTTTCTGACTCCTCCTTCTGTAAGAAATTTATGGGTTGTTAACCTTCGTTCCAAACGCATATTTTCGCTTAGTTCCCATAGATAGATGTAAAATTGTTCTCACAATTTAATATTTCTCAGATGTTGAATTATTATTAAAGCATTCATTTGTTCAATCATCAATTTTATATTATTTTGTTTATTTTATTATTGTAAACATATTTCATTTAATTCATAACTAAATATATATTACATATATTTTAAATATTTAATTTTCTGACTCCTCCCTCTGTAAGATATATGGGTTGTTGACCTTTATTCGCTTTCTTCCCATAGATAGATGTAAAATAATTCTTACAATTTAATGTTTCTCTGATGTTGGATTATTCTTAAACCATTCATTTGTTCAGCCAGAAACAAATTTTATAGGATCATTTAATATTATTTTATTATTGTAAACATATTTCATTTAATTCATAACTAAATATATATTACATATATTTTAAATATTTAATTTTCTGACTCCTCCCTCTGTAAGAAATATATGGGTTGTTAACCTTCATTCCAAACGTATATTTTCGCTTGCTTCCCATAGATAGATGTAAAATAATTCTTACAATTTAATGTTTCTCAGATGTTGGATTATTCTTAAACCATTTATTTGTTCAGTCAGAAACAAATTTTATAGGATCATTTAATATTATTTTATTATTGTAAACATATTTCATTTAATTCATAACTAAATATATATTACATATATTTTAAATATTTAATTTTCTGGCTCCTCCCTCTGTAAGAAATAAATGGGTTGTTAACCTTCGCTCCAACCGCATATTTTCGCTTGGTTCCCATAGATAGATGTAAAATAATTCTTACAATTAAATGTTTCTCAGATGTTGGAGTATTCTTAAACCATTCATTTGTTCAGTCAGAAACAAATGTTATAAGATCATTTAATATTATTTTATTATTGTAAACATATTTCATTTAATTCATAATTAAATATATATTATATATATTTTTATATAATTAATTTTCTGACTCCTCCCTCTGTAACAAAAAATATATGGGTTGTTAACCATCGGTCCAAACGCATATTTTCGGTTGGTTCCCATAGATAGATGTAAAATAGTTCTAACAATGTAATCTTTCTCAGATGTTGAATTATTTTTAAAGCATTCATTTGTTCCATCCCATAATAATATTGTAATATATTTCGAAAGCCTCATTAGTTAACATAGGAGCGTCTTTCAATTTAATTTCTGATTCAAGTTTATGATAGAGGTGTTGGGACCTGGTAATATCGGTTCTTGTTGTCAACTATTTTTAAGTTCTAGTTTTCTAATTCTATTCTATTTGTATACTATTTGTATGAGTAAGGCATCATTGTCTAAGATTCTGAATAAGTTTAATAAGCTCTTTAATTACAATACTGATTAGCTGGTTACTATATATTTAGTAGATGTATACAAGTTGTTTAGTATCTGGTTTCTATATGTTTAATAGATGTATACAAGTTGTTTATTAGATGTATACAAGTTGTTTACTAGTTGTTTAGTATCTGGCTACTATATATTTAGTGGATGTATGCAACTTGTTTAGTATCTGGTTACTATATATTTAGTAGATGTATACAAGTTGTTCAGTATCTGGTTTCTATATGTTTAATAGATGTATACAAGTTGTTAACTAGATGTATACAAGTTGTTTACTAGCTGTTTAGCATCTGGTTACTATATATTTAGTAGATGTATACAAGTTGTTTAGTATCTTGTTACAATATATTTAGTAGATGTATGCAAGTTGTTTAGTATCTGGTTTCTATATGTTTAGTAGATGTATACAAGTTGTTTACTAGGTGTATACAAGTTGTTTACTAGCTGTTTAGTATCTGGTTTATATATCTTTAATATCTGTTTACTAGCTGTTTAGTATCTGGTTTATATATCTTTAATATCTGTTTACTTGATGTTTACTATTTATTATTAGCTGGTTACTAGTTGTTATTAACGTCTACGAGCTTTTATAGTCTTTTGTTAAGAATGATCAAAAAATCTTGATCACAAGACGACTTTCAATTTGAAGTAAAAACTAACACTCTGATTTTCAATGTGTTTGCTTAGAGGAACATGTCCGATTATGTTGGGGGAAGATGTATCCTGTGATTGTAAAACTAATTAAGAAATAAATTGTTCACAAGTTGTCTAAAAGCTGTGTAGAAGCTGTTTTGATAAACAATTTTTATTCATAATGACAGATATTAAGAATATATAATAATATCATCCACTTTAACTAGTATATTGTAAAAATAAAACATTTCCATTTTTCATGTTCTTTCATCTTATGTAGGTATAATAAATGTAATCTTAACTACGATAGCTAGCCTTAGATCCCATAACGATAGTTATTAGCTACAATAAAATGTCTAGAAAGAACAAAATATATGAATGTCAAAAAACGATTTAAAACTAACTATAATTGGGAATGTAATTGAAATCGCTCCGGCGTAATTCAGTAAAAATCAAAAAACACTGTGACTATCCCATTTTCTATCACCATAACAAATGAGTATACTCACACCTAAATGACCAATTGTATCCTTTGTCCAAAATGTCTGTGACTTTCACTTATAAATTTGTCACCGATAATTTAAATCCCATTAAGCAAACCACCCATTGCTAACCGTGCCATAACCCCAGAGTCAAGTTGGTTACCTACAATAAACACAGGTGGTGGTGTAAAGGATTGCTAAAATGCCTCGACGCAGGGCAAAGGTCAAGGTAATGGAAAAAATTCATGGAATATTATCCCTTCAAAAAGAGGTCATAAAAAATATAATAAGGAAAGTATTTTTTATTTGCGAATCATTTATAACTGTTACCAACAACACAAATAGAAGTAATTGAAATCGCTCCGCCGTAATACAGTAAAAAAAAAAAAAACCATATCCTTTGTCCAAAATATCTGTGACTTTCACTTATAAATTTGTCACCGATAATTTAAATCCCATTAAGCAAACCACCCATTGCTAACCGTGAAAGTATTTTTTATTTGCGAATCATTTATAACTGTTACGAACAACACAAATAGTTATGTTACAAGGAATTCCGAAAATGCCTCGACGAAGGCGCGTTGGGACCTGGTAATATCTGTTTTTTGTACTTTTTATATATTTATATTATTTATTATTTTTTATTTTTATAATTATTTTTTTTTTTTTTTTTTCTAATTGCTTAATATCCCTTAGAATGAAAATCGGCGGAATGTGCCGGAAGAGTGGCTCCTCCGCCTCTCTCTCAGCCGCCTGCTGTCTCCGCTCCTCGGTCGGGAATAAGGCCATACCTGGGCAGACGCTCCTCCGCCTGGTGACGGGAAAGCTCGGGAACAATGGGTTCCGAAACAGGCCTTGGTACACTGCGGTATACCAGTCCGCCTCTTCCTTCATCCTCTCGTGGGTCGCCATCCATGCTTCATACACTGGTAGAAAAAACGCGTAGTGAAATCAAATATATTTTTATTTGATTTTTTTACTTCCCTGCATAGTCATACTAAATATAAAAACCTTTCATTTAAATAAAAAACATATTTAAGCCTTATGTCAAATATGTAAACATTCAAATCAAAGTGATTTTTATTTAAAAACAAGTTAGTCACATTTAAACTCAATGTTGCCATCTTGGTTTTAACTATTATAAAAAGTAGTTAAATTCATAGTATATTTGATGGTTTTTTATATTTCAAGTAAATACTTTTTCAATTTGTTCGGAATATTTACTCTTTTATTTTGAATATAGAACGTTTTCAAAATTTGTATTTGACCAAATAATTGTAAATTATAAATCAAATTACATATCTATGTATATGTATTAAGTTTGTGACCCATATACACAACATAATTTAAATTATTAGTAATTTGCAAAAGAAAAACAGCTTTAATATTTAAAGAAAATGGTTTTAGTTACGGCTGCCCAACCACCGGCAGCCTCTTTCTATTTCCATGACAAATATCATAAGATTTGGCTTTGTAATTTACTATTAAAATTACAAAAACATGCTTAGCCGAAGAAAAAATGTGCGTGCATTGTAAACGCTGGGCCGTAACGAAAAACTAAAACTAACGGCACAATGTGCATACTTACATACATTCAGACAAATTAGAGACAAATATGAACAAGCAAAACGGCAAACGCAAGCGCGTCTTCTTCTTCCATTCGCATTTGTACATTGGCGGTCAAGAAAATATGTATGTGCATAAGAACATAAATATTTCTTGTGTACCGATGTTTTGACAATAAGATATGTTCTTATAATATATAAATATAATAAAATAAAATAAATGATACTAAATTGACATATACAAGTTATTAAACTTAAGGACTTATTTGTACATATTTTCTTATTTTCTTCCCCATTACTTTGACCTCTATGTAAATTAACGGCACGCGACAGATTTTGTGCGTCCTATTTGCAGACATGCATATGTATGTGTGTATATACGAAATAGTTTGACACTCCGCTTTGTAGCGAATCCCGCGATTACTTCGAAGCAAGCGGTTCTCGTGATCGGATGTAAAAGTGATTAATAGAGCTCGATAGACAAGTGTTCATTTAAGTGTAATAAAAAAGTACAGAAAAAAGGTGAGTCAAATAAAAATACAATAATTACTTAATATTAAGGCATGTGCAAGTTATATGACACATTATTTAGGGGCTCTTACCCAATTTATAAACAACTTTGAGCCGAGAGCTAATTTCCAAAGAACTCTGACAGACCCGAGATAAATCCGTGGTCAGCTATTTCTGCCAAGCAGGCCTCCAAATCATTCCCACCCAGATCAATTTCACGCAGTCCGAATCAAACGGATGCTGTAAACATCCAAACCGATATTGTAAAGAATCGGAGACCCAAGCGAGTCCCGAGTCCGCTAACGTAAACAAAAAGATCCCAAAAGCGGTCCCTAAACTCCGCTAATGTAAACACCAATTTCCGGCCAAGATTGGACTTCGAATTTAATTGGCAAATTGCATCATCCTATTTTCCGACTCTCTTGAGTCATTCTCTTTATCAATTTTTGGGGATAAAATCTCTTAAGCCGAGGTTTGATTATTGATCATTGAACTAGAGAGCAGGCAGTCCGTTTTGGAGATCCGAATCGAGCAGAACAAATATTCGAGAATAGATACAAGAGCAGTGAATTAAATAAGTTCGACCTATTGTAAAATTGTAATAGTGAATAAGTGATTGTTAAAAATAAAAATAAATTTTTTTAATCAATTCACTAGTGAGAAACTTAATTTGCATGTCCACGTTTTTTTTGTCGCATTTTTCCTTTTTGAGTTTCTTCTTTGTTGTGCGCATTATTATTTTGTGAAAATTTAGATAATACATTTAACGAAATAAACAAAGCTATATACGATTGGGTAATAAACATGAAGTGGATAAAAAATACGCGAAAGAAATGAAGAATATGAAAGGAAAGTAAGTGAAAACGCGCGCAAACTAGATAAAAGGAGTAGAATGCACAAGAAGGAAAACAATAAAAAGACGCAAAAAAGACGCTTTGCTGCCGTTGCATTCGGTTCTGTGGCGTCGCAGGCGTTTCATCTATTTCTTTATAATATTTTTTGGTTCTTTCACTTGATTTTTCTTTAAATGTAACTAATTTTGAAATTAAAAAAAAAATAAAAAACGAAATAAATTTAAACAATATTTTTGTCTTATTTAAATCCCTTTATATAAAAACACCTACTCGATACTTATTAAAAAACTAATTAACTTTTTCTTTATAGCAATTATAGCAATTTTATATATGGGACCCATTTAAGGAAAAGGTTTTTTGCTTTTACGAAGAGCAAATGCAAAACAAAGCGCGACTTAAACTATTAAAGACAGTTCAGAAAACTGTATCACTTGGTAATGTATAATTTTTTTAAATTTATAAATTTTATCTTTTTATGATAAGCTTGACTTTTTCTAAATTATGCCATTACCAAAAATCTAATAACATATTCTTATTCACAGATTACAAGGACTACATTTACACCGTATTGCTCACATCTGTCATCTTAAATAATTCGTGGACCGTCATTAAAGGAACCAACAAGCGAAAGAAATTATCACTACTATGACTCGCAGGAAATTTTTGTACGCACATGCAGGCGTACGAATGTGGCAAAACAAAAAAATGTGTGATTATAAAAAATATGTATAATAATGTATAATATGTATATGTATATATGTATCATATAAATTCTAAGAGTTACGTTAATGTATTTAAATGTGTTTAAAACAAAAGTAATGATGACGTGTTAGCATTGTAAAACTAGAGTTTAAGCAGAACAATTGTTTGGATTATAAGTTTACGTTTATTTTCAATAAAACCACATACTTATTTGGGTCTTTATTAAATATAAATCACGCTTGTTTTAAACTACAGATTGGTTTAAATTGAATATGCACCATAATAGTATGGTTTAAATAATACATTTAAATCAAACATAAAGTACAGTTCTTTTAACGGGGATTATATTTAATTTAAATAAAATTTGTATTTGTATTAAAGTTCATCCCAGTCTGATTTAAATATGAGAACTATTTAATCCAACTAAAACAAGGCAGAACGCTATAGTCGAGTACCTCGACTATCAGATACCCGTTACTCAAAGGGAAATGGAGATATGCAAGCAGCAAAGCGAAATTAAAATGCGCCACCTACCGGCGGTAGACAGATTTAAGCGTTATGGGCGTTAGAGTGGGAGTGGCAGAATTATTTTTGGATCAATCGATAGGTATTGACGACACCAATACATTTCAGTTAAAATTATTTATCTAGCATGCAAATTGTGGGCGTCACAGGTTTTCGCGGCTTGTGGGCGTTTAAGTGGGCGTGGAAAACTTTTTTTTAGGTCAATCGATAGGTTTTGATGAGAAAAATACATTTCAGTTAAGATTTTCTATCTAGCATAAAAACTGTAGGAGTTACAGAGTTGGGCGGTTTGTGGGCGTTAGAGTGGGCGTGGCAGTCTACTGAAACAAACTTGCGCTGCGTAAGAAGCTCAGGAATCTGCACGCCAAATCTCAATAGCCTAGCTCTCATAGTTTCCGAGATCTCAGCGTTCATCCGGACGGACAGACAGACGGACAGACGGACAGACGGACAGACGGTCAGACGGACAGACGGACAGACGGACAGACGGACATGGCTAGATCGACTCGGCTAGTGATCCTGATCAAGAATATATATACTTTATGGGGTCGGAAACGCTTCCTTCTGCCTGTTACATACTTTCCGACGAATCTAGTATACCCTTTTACTCTACGAGTAACGGGTATAAATATGCTGAGTTTGAGGGCGGGCTATAATTATTTTAACTATAAAAACCATTCAAATGAAATATTCTATTTACTGGAACTAAATATGAAAATATTTAAAATAAATATAAAAATATAATACTTTTTACTATGGAACATATTTAATTTAATTATTTTTTACTATTTTATCATATTTGATCGAAATTAAAAAATCGTTGGATTTAATTATTCAAAAAATAATTAACTATTTAACGTTTTCGTTTTTACGATTTTCATGTTAGGATCTAAACCGCTGGGAAAAATAGTTGAAACGTTGGCGAAATAGTGACATTTACGATGTTTTTTCTACCAGTGTTGTTTAGCATGTTTTGCTCCTGGCGATCTACCAGCGCGAGCAACCTATCCTCGTTTACCGGACGATTCGATAGAACCCTCCGGAGCTGAAACACAGTGGTCCTCAGCGCGTCTATTAGTGGGAGTTCCTCCCAATACTGATGCTCTGCTTCTTCCTGCAGCGCTTTCGCCTGTTGGCGTGCCCATTCTTCTGTCGGGTAGGGCTCTCCTTTCGCGGCCCACTCGCGCCTTTGCTCGCTCAGGAGAGCGCGCATTTCAGTGATGTCGCTAGGAATTTCGGTCATCCTTCTGCTGTGATGTCTTCTGGTGTTCTGCCTGGGTTATCAAGCTCTTTAAATACTGTTAGTGCTGGCAAGAAATTTATGACTAACCCTTGTATTAGTTTTGAGAGTGTTATTCCACTTAAATTTGAAATTTTGTTTTTCCAATCTTCCAAGGGTTTTTTATTGTTTGTGCTTACTTTTGCACCTTCGCTGTGGACTTTTTCGGAACCCCTTGTAACATAACTATTTGTGTTGTTGGTAACAGTTATAAATGATTCGCAAATAAAAAATACTTTCCTTATTATTTTTTTTATGACCTCTTTTTGAAGGGATAATATTCCATGAATTTTTTCCATTACCTTGACCTTTGCGCCTGCGTCGAGGCATTTTAGCAATCCTTTACACCACCACCTGTGTTTATTGTAGGTAACCAACTTGACTCTCGGGTTATGGCACGGTTAGCAATGGGTGGTTTGCTTAATGGGATTTAAATTATCGGTGACAAATTTATAAGTGAAAGTCACAGACATTTTGGACAAAGGATATGGTTTTTTTTTTTTACTGTATTACGGCGGAGCGATTTCAATTACTTCTATTTGTGTTGCTGTTAACAGTTATAAATGGTTCGCAAATAATAAATACTTTCCTTATCATATTTTTTATGACCTCTTTTTGAAGGGATAATATTCCAGGAATTTTTTCCATTACCTTGACCTTTGCGCCTGCGTCGAAGCATTTTAGCAATCCTTTACACCACCACCTGTGTTTATTGTAGGTAACCAACTTGACTCTGGGGTTATGGCACGGTTAGCAATAAGTGGTTTGCTTAATGGGATTTAAATTATCGGTGACAAATTTATAAGTGAAAGTCACAGACATTTTGGACAAAGGATACAATTGGTCATTTAGGTGTGAGTATACTCATTTGTTATGGTGATAGAAAATGGGATAGTCACAGTGTTTTTTGATTTTTACTGTATTACGCTGGAGCGATTTCAATTACTTTCCCAATTATAGTTAGTTTTAAATCGATTTTGAGCATTCATATATTTTGTTCTTTCTAAACATTTTATTGTAGCTAATAACTATAGTTATGGGATCTAAGGCTAGCTATCGTAGTTAAGATTACATTTATTATACCTACATAAGATGAAAGAACATGAAAAATGGAAATGTTTTATTTTTACAATATACTAGTTAAAGTGGATGATATTATTATATATTCTTAATATCTGTCATTATGAATAAAAATTGTTTATCAAAACAGCTTCTACACAGCTTTTAGACAACTTGTGAACAATTTATTTCTTAATTAGTTTTACAATCACAGGATACATCTTCCCCCAACATAATCGGACATGTTCCTCTAAGATTTATATATCAATCTTGAGATATTTTGGCTTTGCATTCTTTCTTACGTACATAGCAAACACATTGAAAATCAGAGTTTAGGTTTTTACTTCACATTGAAAGTCGTCTAGTGATCAAGATTTTTTGATCATTCTTAACAAAAGACTATAAAAGCTCGTAGACGTTAATAACAACTAGTAACCAGCGAATAATAAATAGTAAACATCAAGTAAACAGATATTAAAGATATATAAACCAGATACTAAACAGCTAGTAAACAGATATTTAAGATATATAGACCAGATACTAAACAGCTAGTAAACAACTTGTATACACCTAGTAAACAACTTGTATACATCTACTAAACATATAGAAACTAGATACTAAACAACTTGCATACATCTACTAAATATATTGTAACCAGATACTAAACAACTTGTATACATCTACTAAATATATAGTAACCAGATGCTAAACAGCTAGTAAACAACTTGTATATACCTAGTAAACAAATTGTATACATCTATTAAACATATAGAAACCAGATACTGAACAACTTGTATACATCTACTAAATATATAGTAACCAGATACTAAACAAGTTGTATACATCTACTAAATATATAGTAGCCAGATACTAAACAGCTAGTAAACAACTAGTATACATCTAATAAACAACTTGTATACATCTATTAAACATATAGAAACCAGATACTAGACAACTTGTATACATCTACTAAATAATAGTAACCAGCTAATCAGTATTGTAATTAAAGAGCTTATTAAACTTATTCAGAATCTTAGACAATGATGCCTTACTCATACAAATAGTATACAAATAGAATAGAATTAGAAAACTAGAACTTAAAAAATAGTTGACAACAAGAACCGATATTACCAGGTCCCAACACCTCCATCATAAACTTGAATCAGAAATTAAATTGAAAGACGCTCCTGTGTTAACTAATGAGGCTTTCGAAATATATTACAATATTATTATGGGATGGAACAAATGAATGCTTTAAAAATAATTCAACATCTGAGAAAGATTACATTGTTAGAACTATTTTACATCTATCTATGGGAACTAACCGAAAATATGCGTTTGGACCGATGGTTAACAACCCATATATTTCTTACAGAGGGAGGAGTCAGAAAATTAATTATATAAAAATATATATAATATATATTTAATTATGAATTAAATGAAATATGTTTACAATAATAAAATAATATTAAATGATCCTATAACATTTGTTTCTGACTGAACAAATGAATGGTTTAAGAATACTCCAACATATGAGAAACATTAAATTGTAAGAATTATCTTACATCTATCTATGGGAACCAAGGGAAAACATGCGTTTGGAACGAAGGTTAACAACCCATTTATTTCTTACAGAGGGAGGAGCCAGAAAATTAAATATTTAAAATATATGTAATATATATTTAGTTATGAATTAAATGAAATATGTTTACAATAATAAAATAATATTAAATGATCCTATAAAATTTGTTTCTGACTGAACAATGAATGGTTTAAGAATAATCCAACATCTGAGAAACATTAAATTGTAAGAAATATTTTACTTCTATCAAAGGGAAGCAAGCGAAAATATACGTTTGGAATGAAGGTTAACAACCCATATATTTCTTACAGAGGGAGGAGTCAGAAAATTAAATATTTAAAATATATGTAATATATATTTAGTTATGAATTAAATGAAATATGTTTACAATAATAAAATAATATTAAATGATCCTATAAAATTTGTTTCTGGCTGAACAAATGAATGGTTTAAGAATAATCCAACATCAGAGAAACATTAAATTGTAAGAATTATTTTAAATCTATCTATGGGAAGCAAGCGAATAAAAGTTAACAACCCATATGTTTCTTACAGAGGGAGGAGTCAGAAAATTAAATATTTAAAATATATGTAATATATATTTAGTTATGAATTAAATGAAATATGTTTACAATAATAAAATAAACAAAATAATATAAAATTGATGATTGAACAAATGAATGCTTTAAAAATAATTCAAAACCTGAGAAATATTAAATTGTGAGAACAATTTTACATCTATCCATGGGAACCAAGCGAAAATATGCATTTGGAACGAAGGTTAACAACCCATAAATTTCTTACAGAAGGAGGACTCAGAAAATGAATTATATAAAAATATATATGATATATATTTAATTATGAATTAAATGAAATATGTTTCCAATAATAAAATAAATAAAATAAAATTAAATGATCCAACACAATTTCTTTCTGACTGTAATTAAAACAAGTAAGAACGCTATAGTCGAGTACCTCGACTATCAGATACCCGTTACTCAGCTAAAGGGACCAAAGGAAAATGGAGATATGCAAGCAGCAAATCGAGATTTAAATACGCCACCTACCGGCGGTAGACAGATTTAAGCGTTATGGGCGTTAGAGTGGGCGTGGCAACATTTTTTTTTGGATCAATCGATAGGTATTGACGAGACCAATACATTTCAGTTAAAATTATTTATCTAGCATGAAAACTGTGGCCGTCACAGGTTTGGGCGGTTTGTGGGCGTTAGAGTGGGCGTGGCAATTTTTTTTCGGGTCACTCGATAGGTATTGATGAGAAGATTACATTATGTTAAAGTTTTTATTCTAGCATCAAAACTGTAGGAGCCACAGTTTTGGGCGGTTTGTGGGCGTAAGAGTGGGCGTGGCACATTGCTGAAACAAACTTGCGCTGCGTAAGAAGCTCAGGAATCTGCACGCCAAATCTCAATAGCCTAGCTCCCATAGTTTCCGAGATCTCAGCGTTCATCCGGACGGACAGACAGACGGACGGACATGGCTAGATCGACTCGGCTAGTGATCCTGATCAAGAATATATATACTTTATGGGGTCGGAAACGCTTCCTTCTGCCTGTTACATACTTTCCGACGAATCTAGTATACCCTTTTACTCTACGAGTAACGGGTATAAAAACTACAAGTACGGATGAAGGGAAAGTATTTTGTTCAATGAGGTACGTCGGCTACTTGCGAGTTGGTGCACGGTCGGAACATCATCTCTTTTCAATGGTCTTGAGATGTATGATCTTATCAGACGGCCTGCTCCTTATTATAGTTCACGGTAAGTTGGTTTGTAAGCTTTGATAATTCTTCACCAGAAACTATAACAACTCATAACACTTGTTAACAGTTAGTTACCATATAAAACCAAGTACTTTACAGATACTATAGAAAAGGTAATCATCCAAAAGCAAGTACTTTACTGTACCATACACAAAGTAACCATCTTAAAAACAAGACTAAAGAGAAAGTAAGCATCAAAATACTGCTAGGTAACAACTAAGTACAACGTGTCCAATGTGTCAAGTCCATGTCCATCAATATGAGTACTACCCTAAAAAATTATATATCTCTGGATAATCTTCAAAGTCAAAATCTATTAAATTCCGGATGGAGCAGTGGGGACGAAATATCTACGGGACCCCACTTTAACTTTTCTGTACCATTAAAAAATTTATTGGGATTTGCTGAGGCTTATAAAAAAGTTTTGTTAAATTGTAAACATGAACTAGTGTTGATGCTAACTAAGAATCTTGGTGATGTGTTTGAACAAACCAGAAATGAACAAACTTTTAAGTTGAAAATTACAAATAAAATCTGGAAAATTCCCCATGTAACTCTGAGCGATTTTGCAAAAATTAAGATGTACAATATTATTAAAAGTGGTGTAAACCTACCAATCGCATTCCGGAGTTGGGATTCATATGTTAACCCCAAATTGGGGTATGGAAGTCAACACAGCTGGAATGTGAAATTGTCGGCTAACCGCGAAAAACCAAGATTTGCCATAATTGGATTTACACTAAATGGACAACTTATCACAAATAACTTATCAAACTTGAAAGTTCACTTGAATTCTGAGTCATATCCATATGATAATCTGAATGTTGATTTTAGTAAGAATTATCATGCTCACCTGTATGAAATGTATACAAGATTTTAATCTAGTTACTATAATAGTGAATCACAACCATTTTTGACCCCAAATGAATTTAAATTGAAGACCCCTATTATTGTGGCTGATCTTTCATATCAAAATGAATCAGAAAAAATTGGTCCTATTGATGTGAGAATTTCAATAGAACTAAAGACACCAAGTCATGAAAATACCCAAGCTTACTGTCTCCTCATACAAGACCGATTAGTTGAATATAACCCACTAAACGGACTAGTACAACGCGTTGTTTAACATTAGAAAAATGTTGAAAGATACTGTTTCGATTGATGTTCAAGGTTTCTTTGATAATAATAATAATTTTATTCTAAAGAAAATTGGAATTGTATTCGAAAAAGATCCAAACTTGAATAATAGTTTTTTAATAGAACCACCATATGATTTTACTTTGCTAAATACAAAATCTCGAAAGACTGCAATTTGGTTAACCAATACACATCACAAAATTTTTTGGAACGATGGAGAAAATAGTTTTCCACAAACTCGAAAGTATCTAAGGACAATTACAAGCGGAAAACAAATTATTTGTAAAGGTGTGGAAAAGAAACGATTTCTACAGAAGTTTTTTGGGAGTCGTCAGCTCTTAATATCGAGGAAATGGGCTGTCCGTCATTAAACAGGTTTAAAGGAAACCGGTTTCCCTATTGTGAAACACACCTTAAGGGCGGGGTTTGTGCTCTTGGCAATGCATACATTATTTTGACATTTTTTAAAAGTAGCTCCAAAACAATAAAATAATTGTTATACATCATTTTAAAGTTGAGACTAGACGTGTAAAGACCTACAAGAAAATAAAATTAACAAAATGAAATTTCATGAGGAAATTTACCAATTTATTGAACAATTTAAAGGAGATATAATTGGTCAGCATTTTTAATACCTTCTAAACACAAAAACTATGTTCATGAATCGAGGTGGACATGATCTCAAAACTACGAATTATGGAGAACACCTTACAGTTTGTAATCCAGAAATGACGTCGGAAACGCGCGCCTGCTTCTTTTATGCAAATCGCCGGAATCAAAGCAGAAAATTAATTTCTATAGATAACAAAAATGTTCGCAATACCAAAATAAATGAATAAATGTATTATTATGCTACAAAATAAACTTACAGGTACGGAGAATGGAAAATATTTCCTTGACTGAGATATGTCGGCTACTTGCGAGTTGTTGCGCGGTCGTGATTTCAACCCCTAATATGGGAACGTCGTTGGCGTGAGGCCCATGATCTTGTCAATGAGCGTGCGCCTTCTGGGTTGTGCATGTGTCCCTTTTATTGCGGTCAGGTAATTGACAGGTGCTCATGTTCGGGTAGCTCTTGCTTGAATCCCTTTTATGACATGTTTATGACCCATTTGTGGAAAGGAAAGAATCTTATACAATTTAATGTGTATTTGAAAATATTCCACATCTGAGAATCATTAACTTGTGAGATTTATTTTATTGGGGTTCTTTTGATTTCTAAATTAGTTTTACAATCATAGGAAACATTATTCCCCAACATGATCGGACATGTTCCTCTAAGATAACCATCTTTGAATACTTTGGGTGTACGACCTTTCACACGTGCACAGCAACACCTGTGATAATGAGGCAAAAGGGTACGTGATCACACCTTTCCCCAACATAATCGGATATGTTCCTCTAAGATAACAACCTTTGGATACTATGGTTGTGCGACCTTTCTCACGGACACGTTTTTCACCTGACTATTAATTGCACATAATGAGGGGAAGGATACATGATCAATATTGTCACATGGGGATGTGGGGGCGATGGGGGGCAATTAATTGTACTCTTTATAGACATGATCGTGACATTTTTATGACTTCAAAGCCCATTAAAATCAGTTAAGTTATTGGATTATGCTAATTGTCCCAGAACCCGCATACGTTAAAGAGGGGGGGAGGGGGGGCCGGGGGCCATTAACATGCTAATTGTCCCAGAAGCCGTCATTCCCTACTACTATAGTACACATTTTACAAAAACAAAATAAGTGGGAAAAGACACTCGATAAAAAGAGGTCGCGGTAATTTTCCGTTACCCCTTTCTTTCGGAAAATTTCTCTGGTCTTCCTTTTGACCCACGTTATTATTTTTCGCCCGAGCGTCATTTCGTTGCGCGATTTTTCTGTGGACAGTGCGATTTTGTATCAAATTTGTGCGTTCTAAAAATATAGCTTTGTTTGTTTCTAAATGTTTTAAATTGCTTAACATATTTAATATTTACGGACAAGCTTGCTGTGGACATTACTTGGTGTGTAACTGCGGAGAAACCCAGCATCCAACGATTCTCAACATATTTCATTGTAAAAGGTAATGTCTTCCAGTTTATTTTTACTTTGACTGAACAAAAAACAATTTTTGTTTCTGTTTCTTTTAGCAATGGTTATTAATAAATTTCTTATGTCGACGGAGCTGGACCTAAATAACATTGTTCAGCAAAATTTCCTACATGCCAGGGACCATGTATACAAGCCGACAAAGCCCTTATACACAAAATAAATGCAAAATATTGAAAGTATAAAAAACAGGGAAGAACGCTATAGTCGAGTACCCCGACTATCAGATACCCGTTACTCAGCTAAAGGGACCAAAGGGAAATAGAGATATGCAAGCAGCAAAGCGAGATTAAAATACGCCAACTACCGGCGGTAGACGGATTTAAGCGTTTTGGGCGTTAGAGTGGGCGTGGAATTTTTTGTTGGATCAATCGATAGGTATTGACGAGACCAATAAATTTCAGTTAAAATTTTTTATACAGCATGAAAACTGTGGGCGTCACAGGTTTGGGCGGCTTGTGGGCGTTAGAGTGGGCGTGGCAAACTTTTTTTTGGGTCAATCGATAGGTATTGATGAGAACAGTACATTTCAGTTAAAAGTTTTATTCTAGCATCAAAACTGTAGGAGCCACAGTTTTGGGCGGTTTGTGGGCGTAAGAGTGGGCGTGGCACATTGCTGAAACAAACTTGCGCTGCGTAAGAAGCTCAGGAATCTGCACGCCAAATCTCAATAGCCTAGCTCCCATAGTTTCCGAGATCTCAGCGTTCATCCGGACGGACAGACAGACGGACAGACGGACAGAAGGACAGACGGACATGGCTAGATCGACTCGGCTAGTGATCCTGATCAAGAATATATATACTTTATGGGGTCGGAAACGCTTCCTTCTGCCTGTTGCATACTTTCCGACGAATCTAGTATACCCTTTTACTCTACGAGTAACGGGTATAAATATGTTTTTATTCAAGTTTTTCCAATTGGGAAAGACTCTTCTAGATATCTTCTACAAGCAAATCTAAAGTCACTTCGGAGTGACTTCCAGAAGTGACTATGGCGACACTTTTAGAAGATACTTCGCCGGGAATCTCTTTATCACTCTACGAGTGACTTCGGCGACACTTTCAGAAGTAACGAAGAAGTGACTTCGAGAAGTGTCGCCGAACGGGCACATTTCTTCCCGACGGGAGTCACTTCCGCGATCAGAAAGCGATATCGCGGACGATCGTTTTCATCTTCTAGAAGTCACTTAATAGTGCCTACCGCGATAGAAAATGCTTGCAGGGTACATACATATTTGTAAAATTAACTAAAAACCTAAATATGACTCATTTTTATGATAGTATTAAACGAATTTTTAGAAAATAAAATTTAAATTATGTGCGCAGTTTCATGTATGTATGTACAACGCACATATGTTCGGGAAAAAACAGTCTTAATACGTTTTAAAGAACTAATTTCA
The DNA here is from genome assembly GCF_043229965.1 of Drosophila suzukii. NCBI lineage: Eukaryota > Metazoa > Arthropoda > Insecta > Diptera > Drosophilidae > Drosophila > Drosophila suzukii. The sequence goes on along the minus strand of NW_027255905.1, from coordinate 615,590 downwards.
TACAATTGCAAAGCCAGTAGTGTACGCTTGCATATATTATTAACTATTCTTTTTAACTATGTAATTAAGAGTACTTACCAGTATACTCCTTTATGCATGCCGAGAAACGCTGAATAACTTTTTAACTGAATTTCACCATGTACAACATATTCTGAGAATGAATACTATTCTGCGAGAGAACCAAACCATCGATTTTAATGCGATAACGGTAGCATTAAAGGTGACGCTGTGTATTGCATTTATTTATCGGCTGTCGTCCACCTTTATTGTTAGGTCAAACATCAATATGTAACAGACATATTGCGTTTAAAAGGTTTTTAGCTGACAAATATTTTTAGGTAAAATGCTATATATTTAAGGACAACGATGACCTAAAATATTAGGCTGTTCGTGACCTAAAAAATATGGCAAAAATTGAAACTTTTTAGGCAGTGTGTGACCTAAAAATAGACTTTTAGTCCATTTAAAAATTTTTTGGTCATGCGCGGCCTAAAATTTTGTCCATCTTTTTTCTGGGTGTGGTAAGACTAAAATTTCTGATCTCGTAAACTGTGGTTGTGGTGTGCTAAATTAATAATATAACCGTTAAAGTGAAATTAACGCTGACTTAATTATATATACGTGGAGTCCGACAAATCTTGGAGTTAGGCTACGTCTAAAACATTTGAATCAGTGAAATTTTAGCTAGCTTGTGAAATTGCTTTAATTTGCGTAAAGTAGTAGAGTTCTGTCTCCCAACCATACACATAGCTGAGTGTGTGCGTAGCATCAATTCAACCCGGCTTCGCGTTTATGTTCAATCCCATCATTATATGCAATTAATAGTCAGGTGAAAAACGTGTACGTGAGAAAGGTCGCACAACCATAGTATCCAAAGGTTGTTATCTTAGAGGAACATATCCGATCATGTTGGGGAAAGGTGTGATCACGTACCCTTTTGCCTCATTATCACAGGTGTTGCTATGCACGTGTGAAAGGTCGCACACCCAAAGTATTCAAAGATGGTTATCTTAGAGGAACATGTCCGATCATGTTGGGGAATAATGTTTCCTATGATTGTAAAACTAATTTAGAAATCAAAAGAACCCCAATAAAATAAATCTCACAAGTTAATGATTCTCAGATGTGGAATATTTTCAAATACACATTAAATTGTCTAAGATTCTCTCCTTTCCACAAATGGGTCATAAACATGTCATAAAAGGGATTCAAGCAAGAGCTACCCGAACATGAGCACCTGTCAATTACCTGACCGCAATAAAAGGGACACATGCACAACCCAGAAGGCGCACGCTCATTGACAAGATCATGGGCCTCACGCCAACGACGTTCCCATATTAGGGGTTGAAATCACGACCGCGCAACAACTCGCAAGTAGCCGACATATCTCAGTCAAGGAAATATTTTCCATTCTCCGTACCTGTAAGTTTATTTTGTAGCATAATAATACATTTATTCATTTATTTTGGTATTGCGAACATTTTTGTTATCTATAGAAATTAATTTTCTGCTTTGATTCCGGCGATTTGCATAAAAGAAGCAGGCGCGCGTTTCCGACGTCATTTCTGGATTACAAACTGTAAGGTGTTCTCCATAATTCGTAGTTTTGAGATCATGTCCACCTCGATTCATGAACATAGTTTTTGTGTTTAGAAGGTATTAAAAATGCTGACCAATTATATCTCCTTTAAATTGTTCAATAAATTGGTAAATTTCCTCATGAAATTTCATTTTGTTAATTTTATTTTCTTGTAGGTCTTTACACGTCTAGTCTCAACTTTAAAATGATGTATAACAATTATTTTATTGTTTTGGAGCTACTTTTAAAAAATGTCAAAATAATGTATGCATTGCCAAGAGCACAAACCCCGCCCTTAAGGTGTGTTTCACAATAGGGAAACCGGTTTCCTTTAAACCTGTTTAATGACGGACAGCCCATTTCCTCGATATTAAGAGCTGACGACTCCCAAAAAACTTCTGTAGAAATCGTTTCTTTTCCACACCTTTACAAATAATTTGTTTTCCGCTTGTAATTGTCCTTAGATACTTTCGAGTTTGTGGAAAACTGTTCTCTCCATCGTTCCAAAAAATTGTGTGATGCGTATTGGTTAACCAAATTGCAGTCTTTCGAGATTTTGTAATTAGCAAAGTAAAATCATATGATGGTTCTATTAAAAAACTATTATTCAAGTTTGGATCTTTTTCGAATACAATTCCAATTTCCTTTAGAATAAAATTATTATTATTATCAAAGAAACCTTGAACATCAATCGAAACAGTATCTTTCAACATTTTTCTAATGTTAAACAACTCGTTGTACTAGTCCGTTTAATGGGTTATATTCAACTAAACGGTCTTGTATGAGGAGACAGTAAGCTTGGGTATTTTCACGACTTGGTGTCTTCAGTTCTATTGAAATTCTCACATCAATAGGACCAGTTTTCACTGACTCGTTTTCATATGAAAGATCAACCACAATAGGGGCCTTCAATTTAAATTCATTTGGGGTCAAAAATGGTTGTGATTCACGATTATAGTAACTAGATTGAGATCTTGTATACATTTCATATAAGTGAGCATACTGATTCTTACTAAAATCAACATTCAGTTTATCATATGGTTATGATTCAGAATTCAAATGAACTTTCAAGTTTGATAAATTATTTGTGATAACTTCTCCATTTAGTGTAAAGGCAATTGTTACAAATCTTGGTTTTTTCGCGGTTAGCCGACAATTTATCATTGCAGCTGTGTTGACTCCCATACCCCTATTTTGGGTTAGCATATGAATACCAACTCCGGAATGCGATTGGTAGGCTTACACCACATTTAATAATATCATACATCTTAAAATTTGCAAAATCGGTCGGAGTTACATGGAAAATTTTCCAGGCTATGTTCGTCATCTCCAGTTTAAAAGTTTGTTAATTTCTGCTTTGTTTTAACATATCGCCAAGATTCTTAGTTAGCATCAACACTAGTTCATGTTTACATTTAAAAAAAACTTTTTATAATCCTCAGCAAATCTCAACAAAATGGGTCCCGTAGAAATTTCGTCTCCACTGCTCCATCCAGAATTTAATAGATTTTGACTTTGAAGAGTATCCAGAGATATAAAATATTTTAGGGTACTACTCATATTGATGGACATGGACTTGACACATTGGACACATTGTATTTAGTTGTTACCTAGCAGTATTTTGATGCTTACTTTCTCTTTAGTCTTGTTTTTGGGATGGTTACTTTGAGTATGATACCTGTAAAGTACTTACTTTTGGATGATTACTTTTTGTATAGTATCTGTAAAGTACTTGGTTTTAGATGGTAACTAACTGTTAGCAAGTGTTATGAGTTGTTATAGTTTCTGGTTAAGAATTATCGAAGCATACAAACCAACTTACCGTGAACTATAATTACCTGACCATCATTAAAGTCACTTGCCCAAGAACTAAGGAGCAGGTCGTCTGATAAGATCATACATCTCAAAACCATTGATAAGGGATGATGTTCCGACCGTGCACCAACTCGCAAGTAGCCGACGTACCTCATTGAACAAAATACTTTCCCTTCATCCGTACTTGTAGTTTTAATTACAGTCAGAAAGAAATATTGTAGGATCATTTAATATTATTTTATTTATTTTATTATTGTAAACATATTTCATTTAATGGGTTGTTAACCTTCGTTCCAAACGCATATTTTCGCTTGGTTCCCATAGATAGATGTAAAATTGTTCTCACAATTTAATATTTCTCAGATGTTGGATTATTTTTAAAGCATTCATTTGTTCAGTCATAAATTTTAAATTATATTGTTTATTTTATTATTGTAAACATATTTCATTTAATTAATAACTAAATATATATTATGTATATTTTAAATTTTTAATTTTCTGACTCCTCCCTCTGTAAGAAATATATGGATTGTTAACCTTCATTCCAAACGTACATTTTCGCTTAGTTCCCATAGATAGAAGTAAAATAATTCTTACAATTAAATGTTTCTCAGATGTTGGATTATTCTTAAACCATTCATTTGTTCAGTCAGAAACAAATTTTACAGGATCATTTAATATTATTTTATTATTGTAAACGTATTTCATTTAATTCATAGCTAAATATATATTACATATATTTTAAATATTTAATTTTCTCAGGGAGGAGTCCCTCTTTGTTGTTTCTGTACACAATATTCACGCATGTCACTGGATAGATATTCCTTACCATTGTCTATATGGAGATTTACAACTTTAAGTTTGAAACGTGCCTGTTTTATCAAAAAAATCCTTAAGCATTGAAAAACCAGGGAATTAGCATATTAATGGTCCTCCTCCCCACTCATTAACATATGCGGGTTCTAGGACAATTAGCATAATTCAATAAATTAACTGATTTTAATGGGCTTTGAAGTCATAAAATTGTCACGATCATGTCCATAAAGAGTATACTTAATTGCCCCCATCGCCCCCACATCCCAATGTGACAATATTGATCATGTATCCTTCCCCTCAATATATGCAATTAATAGTCAGGTGAAAAACGTGTACGTGAGAAAGGTCGCACAACCATAGTATCCAAAGGTTGTTATCTTAGAGGAACATATCCGATCATGTTGGGGAAAGGTGTGATCACGAACCCTTTTGCCTCATTATCACAGGTGTTGCTATGCACGTGTGAAAGGTCGCACACCCAAAGTATTCAAAGATGGTTATCTTAGAGGAACATGTCCGATCATGTTGGGGAATAATGTTTCCTATGATTGTAAAACTAATTTAGAAATCAAAAGAACCCCAATAAAATAAATCTCACAAGTTAATGTTTCTCAGTTGTGGAATATTTTCAAATACACATTTTTGTTTCCGCTTCAGAACGTTTAACTGGTAAATTGTCTAAGATTCTCTCCTTTCAACAAATGGGTCATAAACATGTCATGAAAGGGATTCAAGCAAGAGCTACCCAAACATGCGCACCTGTCAATTACCTGAATGCAATAAAAGGGACACATGCACAACCCAGAAGGCTCACCCTCATTGACAAGATCATGGGCCTCACGCCAACGACCTCATGGTGACTGCTAGCTCTAATACGTTCCCATAATAGGGGTTGAAATCACGACCGCGCAACAACTCGCAAGTAGCCGACATAATTCAGTCAAGGAAATATTTTCCATTCTCCGTACCTGTAATTTTAACTCGAAATAAAAAGTCAGAAGTTTATTTTGTAGCATAATAATACATTTATTCATTTATTTTGGTATTGCGAACATTTTTGTTATATATAGAAATTAATTTTCTGCTTTGATTCCGGCGATTTGCATAGAAGAAGCAGGCGCGCGTTTCCGACGTTATTTCTGGATTACAAAATGTAAAGTGTTCTCCATAATTCGTAGTTTTGAGATCATGTCCACCTTCATTCATGAACATATTGAAAATGCTGACCAATTATCTCTCCTTTAAATTGTTCAATAAATTGGTCAATTTCCTCATGAAACTTCATTGGGTTAATTTTATTTTCTTGTAGGTCTTTACACATCTAGTCTCAACTTTAAAATGATGTATAACAATTATTTTATTGTTTTGGAGCTACTTTTAAAAAATGTCAAAATAATGTATGCATTGTTTAGAGCACAAACCCCGCCCTTAAGGTGTGTTTCACAATAGGGAAACAGGTTTCCTTTAAACCTGTTTTATGACGGACAGCCCATTTCCTCAATATTAATGAGATGACGACTCCCAAAAAACTTCTGTAGAAATCGTTTCTTTTCCACACCTTTACAAATAATTTGTTTTCCACTTGTAATTGTCCTTAGATACTTTCGAGTTTGTGGAAAACTGTTCTCTCCATCGTTCCAAAAAATTGTGTGATGCGTATTGGTTAACCAAATTGCAGTCTTTCGAGATTTTGTAATTAGCAAAGTAAAATCATATGATGGTTCTATTAAAAAACTATTATTCAAGTTTGGATCTTTTTCGAATACAATTCCAATTTCCTTTAGAATAAAATTATTATTATTATCAAAGAAACCTTGAACATCAATCGAAACAGTATCTTTCAACATTTTTCTAATGTTTGTCCAGAGTCTATGTGATGTGCTAATATCGTGTGATGGATATAATGTGTACCGTTTTGATCGTGTTAGTCATGGGGGAGGAGTTGCTATATATGTAAACAAAAAATTAAAAGCCAAAATTATTTGCCAACACACAATAATCAGTGCAATAGAATATATTTTTCTTGAAATACGAAACCCGATTATTGAGAAAAATCTGTTAATTGGCTGCATTTATCGTCCGCATTGCAACACAAACTATGATGATTTAATCAATATTCTGACAGACATTACAGTAAACTTCACTGATGTAATCCTCGCAGGCGATCTTAATAGTGATATTCTGAGGGAATCTCACCTTACCAGCAACATGGAATCGCTAGGTCTGAAACCAGTGAATCTTTCATTTCCAACCCACTTCAGCAGAACACGTAACTTATTATTAGATTTGTTTTTTGTGAGTGATGTTAACAAAATATGTTTGTATGATCAGCTAATCGTTCCGTCCTTTTCAAAACATGACCTTATATACCTGACCTATAACTTTGACCTAAACTACACGGACCATACAATATTTTATCGTGACTTTAATAATATTAATTACATACTGTTGAACGAAGCATTTGACCTGTGTGTATGGAACAATATTTACAGTCTTCCAACAGTCGATCGTCAACTTAAACTTCTACAACATAATATTAGCCACTTATACGATAGTTTTGTCCCAGTTAAAAGTAAAACAATTCGACCGTCCGAAAAACCATGGTTTACTAATAATATAAAATTGGCAATTATAAAACGAAATGAAGCATACCAGAAGTGGAAAAGATACAAAACACCGCAACACCACAGCATGTTTGTATCTCTGAGAAAAACGGTTACCAAACTAATCGACTCTGCAAAATCAAACTTTTTTAGCCAAAAATTTAAAAACTCAACCTCTTCGAGTCAAACATGGAAACAGATTAAAACTCTAGGGATAGGTAAACAAAAGACATCACAGGAACTAGATGTTGACATAGATGAACTCAACCTTAAATTAGCAGAATGCCAAGTTCCAGAGGTCACAACCAACACGTACCTGAATTCAGTACCTGAAAACATCTGTGATACTAGGTTTAGATTTATGTGTGTTGACCAATGTGATGTTTTAGATAATATTCTTAAAATTAAGTCTAACGCAATTGGACCTGACGATATTCATCCTAAATTTATAAAAATTCTACTTCCTAAACTTATCCCATACCTTACGCACACATTTAACACGGCTCTTACCACGTCTACGTTCCCTGATTGCTGGAAAACCGCCAAAATTATCCCAATACCAAAATCAAACAAAGAATATCGGCCGATATCTATTCTTCCGTACCTCTCGAAGGTGTTTGAAAATATTGTCGCATCACAAATAAATAATTTTATATCTGTCAATAGCGTCTTAAATGACCATCAATCTGGATTTAGAAAAAATCGTAGCTGCACTTCAGCCATCTTAAAAATAACCGAAGATATACGTCAACAGACGGACAACTCGTATGTCACCTTCTTACTATTGCTGGACTACAGCAAAGCGTTCGACACAGTAAATCATGATATCCTGTGCTCAAAACTCAAAAATTTGTATTTCTTCTCCAATACTGCCGTCAAAATTTTGTGTTCGTATCTTAAAAATCGTCGTCAATATGTTGTATCGTCAAATATTTGTTCTTCGTTTGCCTATCTAAAGCGTGGTGTACCCCAGGGTTCGGTTCTTGGACCACTATTATTTACACTTTATATAAATGATCTTCCTTCTGTGCTGTCGCAATGTAATGTCCATTTATATGCTGATGATGTTCAGATGTATGTTAGTCGTCCCTTAAACAGAATTAGTGAGTGTTTAGATATTTGTAGAATGGAGCTTGGAAGAGTAAATGAATGGGCAAAAAACAACGGTCTAGCCATCAATCCATTGAAATCAAAGTGCTTAATCATTTTTAAGAAGAAATTATGCAATATTGAACTGTTTCCCTTGATGATTAACAAAACACCAATTGAGTACGTGGAATCCGCCAATAATTTGGGTATCACATTTAACAGAACCTTGAACTGGAATGACCACGTAAACAAAGCTGTAGGCAAAACATACGGACTAATAAGATCCTTGTCACTAGTTAAATGTTCCTTACCTGTTAGTGTGCGTCTTCTAATTGCCAAGTCTTGTATAATACCCACACTCTTTTATGGTCTAGAGATCTATGCAAATTGTGATGTAGCAAGTCAACATAAGCTGAAAATAGCATACAACAGTATTGCGCGTTTTATATTTAATTTGCATAGATCTGACCATGTAACTCAATTTTCCTACAAGATATTTGATATAAGCTTGGCAGATTATATGAAAAGTAGAACAATAATCTTTTTACACAAAGTTATATACACCAGGGAGCCATCGTACTTATTTGAAAAATTACAATTCTCCAGATCTACAAGAACAAAGAATATTATCTGCATCCGACACAGGTTTCTGCTTTCAAATAGACAATTTTTTATAAATGCGATTAGAACGTGGAACGAGCTTCCCAACTACATAAAAGAAACTAGGAGCGCAACACTATTTAAGACAAAACTTCTCTCACACCTAAAAAATAGCAGTTCTAGTCTACTATAAGGTATATTATCCTATTTTAACATTGCGACTTATCCCCAAAACCTTTTCCTTAGTTTTTTGATTTCGATTTAACTTCATTTCTATTTATCTAAATGTTCAACAATAAATGTAACAATGTATGTCATTAGATTTAAGAACCAAATTTGTCGAAATTTAAATATGTTTACCAGTTGTGACTAGCGCTGTAATTTATAAGTTTTAAAACTTGTAGCGTTAGGAAGCCTAAAACAATAAATAATAATAATAATAAACAACTCGTTGTACTAGTCCGTATAATGGGTTATATTCAACTAAACGGTCTTGTATGAGGAGACAGTAAGCTTGGGTATTTTCACGACTTGGTGTCTTCAGTTCTATTGAAATTCTCACATCAATAGGACCAGTTTTCACTGACTCGTTTTCATATGAAAGATCAACCACAATAGGGGCCTTCAATTTAAATTCATTTGGGGTCAAAAATGGTTGTGATTCACGATTATAGTAACTAGATTGAGATCTTGTATACATTTCATATAAGTGAGCATACTGATTCTTACTAAAATCAACATTCAGTTTATCATATGGTTATGATTCAGAATTCAAATGAACTTTCAAGTTTGATAAATTATTTGTGATAACTTCTCTATTTAGTGTAAAGCCAATTGTTACAAATCTTGGTTTTTTCGCGGTTAGCCGACAATTTATCATTGCAGCTGTGTTGACTCCCATACCCCTATTTTGGGTAAGCATATGAATACCAACTCCGGAATGCGATTGGTAGGCTTACACCACTTTTAATAATATCATACATCTTAAAATTTGCAAAATCGGTCGGAGTTACATGGAAAATTTTCCAGGCTATGTTCGTCATCTCCAGTTTAAAAGTTTGTTAATTTCTGCTTTGTTTTAACATATCGCCAAGATTCTTAGTTAGCATCAACACTAGTTCATGTTTACATTTAAAAAAAACTTTTTATAATCCTCAGCAAATCTCAACAAAATGGGGTCCCGTAGAAATTTCGTCTCCACTGCTCCATCCAGAATTTAATAGATTTTGACTTTGAAGAGTATCCAGAGATATAAAATATTTTAGGGTACTACTCATATTGATGGACATGGACTTGACACATTGGACACATTGTATTTAGTTGTTACCTAGCAGTATTTTGATGCTTACTTTCTCTTTAGTCTTGTTTTTGGGATGGTTACTTTGAGTATGATACCTGTAAAGTACTTACTTTTGGATGATTACTTTTTGTATAGTATCTGTAAAGTACTTGGTTTTAGATGGTAACTAACTGTTAGCAAGTGTTATGAGTTGTTATAGTTTCTGGTTAAGAATTATCGAAGCATACAAACCAACTTACCGTGAACTATAATTACCTGACCATCATTAAAGTCACTTGCCCAAGAACTAAGGAGCAGGTCGTCTGATAAGATCATACATCTCAAAACCATTGATAAGGGATGATGTTCCGACCGTGCACCAACTCGCAAGTAGCCGACGTACCTCATTGAACAAAATACTTTCCCTTCATCCGTACTTGTAGTTTTAATTACAGTCAGAAAGAAATATTGTAGGATCATTTAATATTATTTTATTTATTTTATTATTGTAAACATATTTCATTTAATGGGTTGTTAACCTTCGTTCCAAACGCATATTTTCGCTTGGTTCCCATAGATAGATGTAAAATTGTTCTCACAATTTAATATTTCTCAGATGTTGGATTATTTTTAAAGCATTCATTTGTTCAGTCATAAATTATAAATTATATTGTTTATTTTATTATTGTAAACATATTTCATTTAATTAATAACTAAATATATATTATGTATATTTTAAATTTTTAATTTTCTGACTCCTCCCTCTGTAAGGAATATATGGATTGTTAACCTTCATTCCAAACGTACATTTTCGCTTAGTTCCCATAGATAGAAGTAAAATAATTCTTACAATTAAATGTTTCTCAGATGTTGGATTATTCTTAAACCATTCATTTGTTCAGTCAGAAACAAATTTTACAGGATCATTTAATATTATTTTATTATTGTAAACGTATTTCATTTAATTCATAGCTAAATATATATTACATATATTTTAAATATTTAATTTTCTCAGGGAGGAGTCCCTCTTTGTTGTTTCTGTACACAATATTCACGCATGTCACTGGATAGATATTCCTTACCATTGTCTATATGGAGATTTACAACTTTAAGTTTGAAACGTGCCTGTTTTATCAAAAAAATCCTTAAGCATTGAAAAACCAGGGAATTAGCATATTAATGGTCCTCCTCCCCACTCATTAACATATGCGGGTTCTAGGACAATTAGCATAATTCAATAAATTAACTGATTTTAATGGGCTTTGAAGTCATAAAATTGTCACGATCATGTCCATGAAGAGTATACTTAATTGCCCCCATCGCCCCCACATCCCAATGTGACAATATTGATCATGTATCCTTCCCCTCAATATATGCAATTAATAGTCAGGTGAAAAACGTGTACGTGAGAAAGGTCGCACAACCATAGTATCCAAAGGTTGTTATCTTAGAGGAACATATCCGATCATGTTGGGGAAAGGTGTGATCACGAACCCTTTTGCCTCATTATCACAGGTGTTGCTATGCACGTGTGAAAGGTCGCACACCCAAAGTATTCAAAGATGGTTATCTTAGAGGAACATGTCCGATCATGTTGGGGAATAATGTTTCCTATGATTGTAAAACTAATTTAGAAATCAAAAGAACCCCAATAAAATAAATCTCACAAGTTAATGTTTCTCAGTTGTGGAATATTTTCAAATACACATTTTTGTTTCCGCTTCAGAACGTTTAACTGGTAAATTGTCTAAGATTCTCTCCTTTCAACAAATGGGTCATAAACATGTCATGAAAGGGATTCAAGCAAGAGCTACCCGAACATGCGCACCTGTCAATTACCTGAATGCAATAAAAGGGACACATGCACAACCCAGAAGGCTCACCCTCATTGACAAGATCATGGGCCTCACGCCAACGACCTCATGGTGACTGCTAGCTCTAATACGTTCCCATAATAGGGGTTGAAATCACGACCGCGCAACAACTCGCAAGTAGCCGACATAATTCAGTCAAGGAAATATTTTCCATTCTCCGTACCTGTAATTTTAACTCGAAATAAAAAGTCAGAAGTTTATTTTGTAGCATAATAATACATTTATTCATTTATTTTGGTATTGCGAACATTTTTGTTATATATAGAAATTAATTTTCTGCTTTGATTCCGGCGATTTGCATAGAAGAAGCAGGCGCGCGTTTCCGACGTTATTTCTGGATTACAAAATGTAAAGTGTTCTCCATAATTCGTAGTTTTGAGATCATGTCCACCTCGATTCATGAACATAGTTTTTGTGTTTAGAAGGTATTGAAAATGCTGACCAATTATCTCTCCTTTAAATTGTTCAATAAATTGGTCAATTTCCTCATGAAACTTCATTGGGTTAATTTTATTTTCTTGTAGGTCTTTACACATCTAGTCTCAACTTTAAAATGATGTATAACAATTATTTTATTGTTTTGGAGCTACTTTTAAAAAATGTCAAAATAATGTATGCATTGTTTAGAGCACAAACTCCGCCCCTAAGGTGTGTTTCACAATGGGGAAACTGGTTTCCTTTAAACCTGTTTAATGACGGACAGTTAATTTCCTCGATATTAGTGGGCTGACGACTCCCAAAAAACTTCTGTAGAAATCGTTTCTTTTCCACACCTTTACAAATAATTTGTTTTCCGCTTGTAATTGTCCTTTGATACTTTCGAGTTTGTGGAAAACTGTTCTCTCCATCGTTCCAAAAAATGTTGTGATGCCTATTGGTTAACCAAATTGCAGTCTTTCGAGATTTTGTATTTAGCAAAGGAAAATCATATGGTGGTTCTATTAAAAAACTATTATTCAAGTTTGGATCTTTTTCGAATACAATTCCAATTTCCTTTAGAATAAAATTATTATTATTATCAAAGAGACCTTGAACATCAATCGAAACAGTATCTTTCAACATTTTTCTAATGTTAAACAACTCGTTGTACTTTATGGGTTATATTCAACTAAACGGTCTTGTATGAGGAGACAGTAGGCTTGGGTATTTTCATGACTTGGTGTCTTCAGTTCTATTGAAATTCTCACATCAATAGGACCAGTTTTCACTGATTCGTTTTTATATGAAAGATCAACCACAGTAATAGGGGCCTTCAATTTAAATTCATTTAGGGTCAAAAGTGGTTGTGATTCACGATTATAGTAACTAGATTGAGATCTTGTATACATTTCATATAGGTGAGCATACTGATTCTTACTAAAATCAACATTCAGTTTATCATATGGTTATGATTCAGAATTCAAATGAACTTTCAAGTTTGATAAATTATTTGTGATAACTTCTCCATTTAGTGCAAAGCCAATTGTTACAAATCTTGGTTTTTTCGCGGTTAGCCGACAATTTATCATTGCAGCTCTGTTGACTCCCATACCCCTATTTTGGGTTAGCATATGAATACCAACTCCGGAATGCGATTGGTAGGCTTACAACATTTTTAATAATATCATACATCTTAAAATTTGCAAAATCGGTCGGAGTTACATGGAAAATTTTCCAGGCTATGTTCGTCATCTCCAGTTTAAAAGTTTGTTAATTTCTGCTTTGTTCTAACATATCGCCGAGATTCTTAGTTAGCATCAACACTAGTTCGTGTTTACATTTTAACAAAACTTTTTTATAATCCTTAGCAAATCTCAACAAAATGGTTGTCCCGTAGAAATTTCGTCTCCACTGCTCCATCCAGAATTTAATAGATTTTGACTTTGAAGAGTATCCAGAGATATAAAATATTTTAAGGTAGTACTCATATTGATGGACATGGACTTGACACACTGGACACGTTGTATTTAGTTGTTACCTAGCAGTATTTTGATGCTTACTTTCTCTTTAGTCTTGTTTTTCGGATGGTTACTTTGTGTATGGTACCTGTAAAGTACTTGCTTTTGGATGGTTACTTTTGTAAAGTATCTGTAAAGTACTTGGTTTGAGATGGTAACTAACTGTTAACAAGTGTTATGAGTTGTTATAGTTTCTGGTTAGGAATTATCAAAGCATACAAACCAACTTACCGTGAACTATAATTACCTGACCATCATTAAAGTCACATTCCCAAGACCTAAGGAGCAGGCCGTCTGATGAGATCATACATCTCAAGACCATTGATATGATGTTCCGACCGTGCACAAACTCGCAAGTAGCCGACGTACCTCATTGAACAAAATACCTTCCCTTCATCCGTACTTGTAGTTTTAGTTACAGTCAGAAAGAAATTTTGTAGGATCATTTAATATTATTTTATTTATTTTATTATAGTAAACATATTTCATTTAATTCATAATTAAATATATATTATATATATTTTTATATAATTAATTTTCTGTTGTTAACCTTCGTTCCAAACGCATATTTTCGCTTGCTTTCCATAGATAGATGTAAAATTGTTCTCACATTTTAATATTTCTCAGATGTTGGATTATTTTTAAAGCATTTATTTGTTCAGTCATAAATTTTATATTATTTTGTTTATTTTGTTATTGTAAACATATTTCATTTAATTAATAACTTAATATATATTATATATATTTTAAATATTTAATTTTCTGACTCCTCCCTCTGTAAGAAATATATGGGTTGTTAACCTTCGTTCCAAACGCATATTTTCGCTTGGTTCCCATAGATAGATGTAAAATTGTTCTCACAATTTAATATTTCTCAGATGTTGGATTATTTTTAAACCATTTATTTGTTCAGTCATAAATTTTAAACTATATTGTTTATTTTATTATTGTAAACATATTTTATTTTATTCATAAATAAATAAATATTATATTTATTTGAAATATTTAATTTTCTGACTCCTCCCTCTGTAAGAAATATATGGGTTGTTATCCTTCGGTCCAAACGCATATTTTCGCTTGGTTCCCATAGATATATGTAAAATAGTTCTCACAATGTAATCTTTCTCAGATGTTGAATTATTTTTAAAGCATTCATTTGTTCCATCCCATAATAATATTGTAATATATTTCGAAAGCATCATTAGCTAGCATAGGAGCGTCTTTCAATTTAATTTCTGATTCAAGTTTATGATAGAGGTGTTGGGATCTGGTAATATCGGTTTTTGCTGTCAACTATTTTTCTAGTTCTAGTTCTCTAATTATATTCTATTTGTATACTATTTGTATGAGTAAGGCATCGTTGTCTAAGATTCTGAATAAGTTTAATAAACTCTTTAATTACAATACTGATTAGCTGGTTACTATATATTTAGTAGATGTATACAAGTTATTTAGTATCTGGTTTCGATATGTGTAGTAGATGTATACAAGTTGTTTACTAGATGTATACGAGTTGTTTACTAGCTGTTTAGTATCTGGTTACTATATATTTAATAGATGTATACAAGTTGTTTAGTATCTGGTTACTATATATTTAGTAGATGTATACAAGTTGTTTAGTATCTGGTTTCTATATGTGTAGTAGATGTATACAAGTTGTTTACTAGATGTATACAAGTTGTTTACTAGCTGTTTAGTATCTGGTTTCTATATGTTTAGTAGATGTATACAAGTTGTTTAGTAGATGTATACAAGTTGTTTACTAGCTGTTTAGTATCTGGATTATATATGTTTAGTATCTGTTTACTTGATGTTTACTAATTATTATTAGCTGGTTACTAGTTGTTATTAACGTCTACGAGCTCTTATAGTCTTTTGTTAAGAATAATCAAAAATTCTTGATCACTAGATGACTTTCGATGTGAAGTAAAAACCTAAAAACCTGGTTTAAGAATACTCCAACATATGAGAAACATTAAATTGTAAGAATTATTTTACATCTATCTATGGGAACCAAGCGAAAATATGCGTTTGGAACGAAGGTTAACAACCCATTTATTTCTTACAGAGGGAGGAGCCAGAAAATTAAATATTTAAAATAAATATAATATTTATTTATTTATGAATTAAATAAAATATGTTTACAATAATAAAATAAACAATATAGTTTAAAATTTATGACTGAACAAATAAATGGTTTAAAAATAATCCAACATCTGAGAAATATTAAATTGTGAGAACAATTTTACATCTATCTATGGGAACCAAGCGAAAATATGCGTTTGGAACGAAGGTTAACAACCCATATATTTCTTACAGAGGGAGGAGTCAGAAAATTAAATATTTAAAATATATATATTATATATTTATTTATGAATTAAATGAATTATGTTTACAATAATAAAATAATATTAAATAATCCTATAAAATTTGTTTCTGACTGAACAAATGAATGGCTTAAGAATAATCCAACATCCGAGAAACGTTAAATTGTAAGAATTATTTTACATCTATCTATGGGAACCAAGCAAAAACATACGTTTGAAACGAAAGTTAACAACCCATATATTCCTTACAAAGGGTGGAGTCAGAAAATTAAATATTTAAAATATGTACAATATATATTTAGTTATGAGTTAAATGAAATATGTTTACAGTAATAAAATAATATTAAATGATCCTATAAAATTTGGTTCTGACTGAACAAATGAATGGTTTAAGAATAATCCAACATCTGAGAAACATTAAATTGTAAAAATTATTTTACATCTATCTATGGGAACCAAGCAAAAATATACGTTTGGAATGAAGGTTAACAACCAATATATTTCTTACAGAGGAAGGAGTCAGAAAATAAAATATTTAAAATATATATAATATATATTAAGTTATTAATTAAATGAAATATGTTTACAATAACAAAATAAACAAAATAATATAAAATTTATGACTGAACAAATAAATGCTTTAAAAATAATTCAACATCTGAGAAATATTAAAATGTGAGAACAATTTTACATCTATCTATGGAAACCAAGCGAAAATATGCGTTTGGAACGAAGGTTAACAACAGAAAATTAATTATATAAAAATATATATAATACATATTTAATTATGAATTAAATGAAATATGTTTACAATAATTAAATAATATTAAATTATCCTATAAAATTTGTTTCTGACTGAACAAATGAATGGTTTAAGAACAATCCAACATCTGAGATACATTAAATTGTAAAAATTATTTTACATCTATCTATGGGAACCAAGCAAAAATATACGTTTGGAATGAAGGTTAACAACCAATATATTTCTTACAGAGGAAAAAGTCAGAAAATAAAATATTTAAAATATATATGATATATAATAAGTTATTAATTAAATGAAATATGTTTACAATAACAAAATAAACAAAATAATATAAAATTTATGACTGAACAAATGAATGCTTTAAAAATAATCCAACATCTGAGAAATATTAAAATGTGAGAACAATTTTACATCTTTCTATGGAAACCAAGCGAAAATATGCGTTTGGAACGAAGGTTAACAACAGAAAATTAATTATATAAAAATATATATAATATATATTTAATTATGAATTAAATGAAATATGTTTACAATAATAAAATAATATTAAATGATCCTATAAAATTTGTTTCTGACTGAACAAATGAATGGTTTAAGAATAATCCAACATCTGAGAAACATTAAATTGTAAAAATTATTTTACATCTATCTATGGGAACCAAGCAAAAATATACGTTTGGAATGAAGGTTAACAACCAATATATTTCTTACAGAGGAAGGAGTCAGAAAATAAAATATTTAAAATATATATAATATATATTAAGTTATTAATTAAATAAAATATGTTTACAATAACAAAATAAACAAAATAATATAACTTTTATGACTGAACAAATGAATGCTTTAAAAATAATCCAACATCTGAGAAATATTAAAATGTGAGAACAATTTTACATTTATCTATGGAAAGCAAGCGAAAATATGCGTTTGGAACGAAGGTTAACAACAGAAAATTAATTATATAAAAATATATATAATATATATTTAATTATGAATTAAATAAAATATGTTTACTATAATAAAATAAATAAAATAATATTTAATGATCCTACAAAATTTCTTTCTGACTGTAATTAAAACAAGGAAGAACGCTATAGTCGAGTACCTCGACTATCAGATACCCGTTACTCAAAGGGAAATGGAGATATGCAAGCAGCAAAGCGAGATTAAAATGCGTTACCTACCGGCGGTAGACAGATTTAAGCGTTATGGGCGTTAGAGTGGGCGTGGCAAATTTGTTTTTGGATCAATCGATAGGTATTGACGACACCAATACATTTCAGTTAAAATTTTTTATCTAGCATGCAAATTGTGGGCGTCACAGGTTTTCGCGGTTTGTGGGCGTTTAAGTGGGCGTGGCAAACTGTAGGAGTTACAGTTTTGGGCGGTTTGTGGGCGTTAGAGTGGGTGTGGCAGTATACTGAAACAAACTTGCGCTGCGTAAGAAGCTTAGGAATCTGTACGCCAAATCTCAATAGCCTAGCTCTCATAGTTTCCGAGATCTCAGCGTTCATCCGGACAGACAGACGGACAGACGGACAGACGGACGTGGCTAGATCGACTCGGCTAGTGATCCTGATCAAGAATATATATACTTTATGGGGTCGGAAACGCTTCCTTCTGCCTGTTACATACTTTCCGACGAATCTAGTATACCCTTTTACTCTACGAGTAACGCGTATAACTACAAGTACGGATGAAGGGAAATTATTTTGTTCAAAGAGGTACGTCGCCTACTTGCGAGTTGGTGCACGGTCGGAACATCATATCAATGGTCTAGAGATGTATGATCTTATCAGACGGCCTGCTCCTTAGGTCTTGGGCATGTGACTTTAATGATGGTCAGGTAATTATAGTTCACGGTAAGTTGGTTTGTATGCTTTGATAATTCTTAACCAGAAACTATAACAACTCCTAACACTTGTTAACAGTTAGTTACCATCTAAAACCAAGTACTTTACAGATACTATACAAAAAGTAACCATCCAAAAGCAAGTACTTTACAGGTACCATACACAAAGTAGCCATCCGAAAAACATGACTAAAGGGAAAGTAAGCGTCAAAATACTGCTAGGTAACAACTAAATACAACGTGTCCAGTGTGTCAAGTCCATGTCCATCAATATGAGTACTACCCTAAAATATTTTATATCTCTGGATACTCTTCAAAGTCAAAATCTAATAAATTCTGGATGGATCAGTGGAGACGAAATTTCTACGGGACAACCATTTTGTTGAGATTTGCTGAGGATTATAAAAAAGTTTTGTTAAAATGTAAACATGAACTAGTGTTGATGCTAACTAAGAATCTTGGCGATGTGTTAGAACAAAGCAGAAATGAACAAACTTTTAAAGTGGAGATGACGAACATAGCCTGGAAAATTTTCCATGTAACTCCGACCGATTTTGCAAATTTTAAGATGTATGATATTATTAAAAGTGGTGTAAGCCTACCAATCGCATTCTGGAGTTGGTATTCATATGCTAACCCAAAATAGGGGTATGGGAGTCAACACAGCTGCAATGAGAAATTGTTATCACAAATAATTTATCAAACTTCAAAGTTCATTTGAATTCTGAATCATAACCATATGATAAACTGAATGTTGATTTTAGTAAGAATCAGTATGCTCACCTATATGAAATGTATACAAGATCTCAATCTAGTTACTATAATCGTGAATCACAACCACTTTTGACCCTAAATGAATTTCAATTGAAGGCCCCTATTACTGTGGTTGATCTTTCATATCAAAACGAATCAGTGAAAACTGGTCCTATTGATGTGAGAATTTCAATAGAACTGAAGACACCAAGTCATAAAAATACCCAAGCCTACTGTCTCCTCATACAAGACCGTTTAGTTGAATATAACCCATTAAAGGGACTAGTACAACGAGTTGTTTAACATTAGAAAAATGTTGAAAGATACTGTTTCGATTGATGTTCAAGGTCTCTTTGATAATAATAATAATTTTATTCTAAAGGAAATTGGAATTGTATTCGAAAAAGATCCAAACTTGAATAATAGTTTTTTAATAGAACCACCATATGATTTTCCTTTGCTAAATACAAAATCTCGAAAGACTGCAATTTGGTTAACCAATACGCATCACAAAATTTTTTGGAACGATGGAGAGAACAGTTTTCCACAAACTCGAAAGTATCAAAGGACAATTACAAGCGGAAAACAAATTATTTGTAAAGGTGTGGAAAAGAAACGATTTCTACAGAAGTTTTTTGGGAGTCGTTAGCCCACTAATATCGAGGAAATGAACTGTCCTTCATTAAACAGGTTTAAAGGAAACCAGTTTCCCCATTGTGAAACACACCTTAGGGGCGGAGTTTGTGCTCTAAACAATGCATACATTATTTTGACATTTTTTAAAAGTAGCTCCAAAACAATAAAATAATTGTTATACATCATTTTAAAGTTGAGACTAGATGTGTAAAGACCTACAAGAAAATAAAATTAACCCAATGAAGTTTCATGAGGAAATTGACCAATTTATTGAACAATTTAAAGGAGAGATAATTGGTCAGCATTTTCAATACCTTCTAAACACAAAAACTATGTTCATGAATCGAGGTGGACATGATCTCAAAACTACGAATTATGGAGAACACTTTACATTTTGTAATCCAGAAATGACGTCGGGAACGCGCGCCTGCTTCTTCTATGCAAATCGCCGGAATCAAAGCAGAAAATTCATTTCTATATGTAACAAAAATGTTCGCAATACCAAAATAAATGAATGAATGATTGGCGTGAGGCCCATGATCTTGTCTATGAGGGTGCGCCTTCTGGGTTGTGCGTGTGTCCCTTTTATTGCGGTCAGGTAATTGACAGGTGCGCATGTTCGGGTAGCTCTTGCTTGAATCCCTTTTATGACATGTTTATGACCCATTTGTGGAAAGGAGAGAATCTTAGACAATTTAATGTGTATTTGAAAATATTCCACATCTGAGAATCATTAACTTGTGAGATTTATTTTATTGGGGTTCTTTTGATTTCTAAATTAGTTTTACAATCATAGGAAACATTATTCCCCAACATGATCGGACATGTTCCTCTAAGATAACCATCTTTGAATACTTTGGGTGTACGACCTTTCACACGTGCACAGCAACACCTGTGATAATGAGGCAAAAGGGTACGTGATCACACCTTTCCCCAACATAATCGGATATGTTCCTCTAAGATAACAACCTTTGGATACTATGGTTGTGCGACCTTTCTCACGGACACGTTTTTCACCTGACTATTAATTGCACATAATGAGGGGAAGGATACATGATCAATATTGTCACATGGGGATGTGGGGGCGATGGGGGGCAATTAATTGTACTCTTTATAGACATGATCGTGACATTTTTATGACTTCAAAGCCCATTAAAATCAGTTAAGTTATTGGATTATGCTAATTGTCCCAGAACCCGCATACGTTAAAGAGGGGGGAGGGGGGGCCGGGGGCCATTAACATGCTAATTGTCCCAGAAGCCGTCATTCCCTACTACTATAGTACACATTTTACAAAAACAAAATAAGTGGGAAAAGACACTCGATAAAAAGAGGTCGCGGTAATTTTCCGTTACCCCTTTCTTTCGGAAAATTTCTCTGGTCTTCCTTTTGACCCACGTTATTATTTTTCGCCCGAGCGTCATTTCGTTGCGCGATTTTTCTGTGGACAGTGCGATTTTGTATCAAATTTGTGCGTTCTAAAAATATAGCTTTGTTTGTTTCTAAATGTTTTAAATTGCTTAACATATTTAATATTTACGGACAAGCTTGCTGTGGACATTACTTGGTGTGTAACTGCGGAGAAACCCAGCATCCAACGATTCTCAACATATTTCATTGTAAAAGGTAATGTCTTCCAGTTTATTTTTACTTTGACTGAACAAAAAACAATTTTTGTTTCTGTTTCTTTTAGCAATGGTTATTAATAAATTTCTTATGTCGACGGAGCTGGACCTAAATAACATTGTTCAGCAAAATTTCCTACATGCCAGGGACCATGTATACAAGCCGACAAAGCCCTTATACACAAAATAAATGCAAAATATTGAAAGTATAAAAAACAGGGAAGAACGCTATAGTCGAGTACCCCGACTATCAGATACCCGTTACTCAGCTAAAGGGACCAAAGGGAAATAGAGATATGCAAGCAGCAAAGCGAGATTAAAATACGCCAACTACCGGCGGTAGACGGATTTAAGCGTTTTGGGCGTTAGAGTGGGCGTGGAATTTTTTGTTGGATCAATCGATAGGTATTGACGAGACCAATAAATTTCAGTTAAAATTTTTTATACAGCATGAAAACTGTGGGCGTCACAGGTTTGGGCGGCTTGTGGGCGTTAGAGTGGGCGTGGCAAACTTTTTTTTGGGTCAATCGATAGGTATTGATGAGAACAGTACATTTCAGTTAAAAGTTTTATTCTAGCATCAAAACTGTAGGAGCCACAGTTTTGGGCGGTTTGTGGGCGTAAGAGTGGGCGTGGCACATTGCTGAAACAAACTTGCGCTGCGTAAGAAGCTCAGGAATCTGCACGCCAAATCTCAATAGCCTAGCTCCCATAGTTTCCGAGATCTCAGCGTTCATCCGGACGGACAGACAGACGGAAAGACGGACAGAAGGACAGACGGACATGGCTAGATCGACTCGGCTAGTGATCCTGATCAAGAATATATATACTTTATGGGGTCGGAAACGCTTCCTTCTGCCTGTTGCATACTTTCCGACGAATCTAGTATACCCTTTTACTCTACGAGTAACGGGTATAAATATGTTTTTATTCAAGTTTTTCCAATTGGGAAAGACTCTTCTAGATATCTTCTACAAGCAAATCTAAAGTCACTTCGGAGTGACTTCCAGAAGTGACTATGGCGACACTTTTAGAAGATACTTCGCCGGGAATCTCTTTATCACTCTACGAGTGACTTCGGCGACACTTTCAGAAGTAACGAAGAAGTGACTTCGAGAAGTGTCGCCGAACGGGCACATTTCTTCCCGACGGGAGTCACTTCCGCGATCAGAAAGCGATATCGCGGACGATCGTTTTCATCTTCTAGAAGTCACTTAATAGTGCCTACCGCGATAGAAAATGCTTGCAGGGTACATACATATTTGTAAAATTAACTAAAAACCTAAATATGACTCATTTTTATGATAGTATTAAACGAATTTTTAGAAAATAAAATTTAAATTATGTGCGCAGTTTCATGTATGTATGTACAACGCACATATGTTCGGGAAAAAACAGTCTTAATACGTTTTAAAGAACTAATTTCATACAATTGCAAAGCCAGTAGTGTACGCTTGCATATATTATTAACTATTCTTTTTAACTATGTAATTAAGAGTACTTACCAGTATACTCCTTTATGCATGCCGAGAAACGCTGAATAACTTTTTAACTGAATTTCACCATGTACAACATATTCTGAGAATGAATACTATTCTGCGAGAGAACCAAACCATCGATTTTAATGCGATAACGGTAGCATTAAAGGTGACGCTGTGTATTGCATTTATTTATCGGCTGTCGTCCACCTTTATTGTTAGGTCAAACATCAATATGTAACAGACATATTGCGTTTAAAAGGTTTTTAGCTGACAAATATTTTTAGGTAAAATGCTATATATTTAAGGACAACGATGACCTAAAATATTAGGCTGTTCGTGACCTAAAAAATATGGCAAAAATTGAAACTTTTTAGGCAGTGTGTGACCTAAAAATAGACTTTTAGTCCATTTAAAAATTTTTTGGTCATGCGCGGCCTAAAATTTTGTCCATCTTTTTTCTGGGTGTGGTAAGACTAAAATTTCTGATCTCGTAAACTGTGGTTGTGGTGTGCTAAATTAATAATATAACCGTTAAAGTGAAATTAACGCTGACTTAATTATATATTCGTGGAGTCCGACAAATCTTGGAGTTAGGCTACGTCTAAAACATTTGAATCAGTGAAATTTTAGCTAGCTTGTGAAATTGCATTAATTTGCGTAAAGTAGTAGAGTTCTGTCTCCCAACCATACACATAGCTGAGTGTGTGCGTAGCATCAATTCAACCCGGCTTCGCGTTTATGTTCAATCCCATCATTATATGCAATTAATAGTCAGGTGAAAAACGTGTACGTGAGAAAGGTCGCACAACCATAGTATCCAAAGGTTGTTATCTTAGAGGAACATATCCGATCATGTTGGGGAAAGGTGTGATCACGTACCCTTTTGCCTCATTATCACAGGTGTTGCTATGCACGTGTGAAAGGTCGCACACCCAAAGTATTCAAAGATGGTTATCTTAGAGGAACATGTCCGATCATGTTGGGGAATAATGTTTCCTATGATTGTAAAACTAATTTAGAAATCAAAAGAACCCCAATAAAATAAATCTCACAAGTTAATGATTCTCAGTTTTGGAATATTTTCAAATACACATTTTTGTTTTCGCCCCAGCACGTTTAACTGGTAAATTGTCTAAGATTCTCTCCTTTTCACAAATGGGTCATAAACATGTCATAAAAGGGATTCAAGCAAGAGCTACCCGAACATGAGCACCTGTCAATTACCTGACCGCAATAAAAGGGATACATGCACAACCCAGAAGGCTCATCCTCATTGACAAGGTCATGGGCCTCACGCCAACGACCTTATGGCTGACTGCTAGCTCTAATACGTTCCCATAATAGGGGTTGAAATCACGACCGCGAAACAACTCGCAAGTAGCCGACATATCTCAGTCAAGGAAATATTTTCCACTGTCCGTACTGTCATTTTAACTCGAAATAAAAAGTAAGAAGTTTATTTTTTAGCATAATAATATTCATTTATTTTGGTATTGCGAACATTTTTGTTATCTATAGAAATTAATTTTCTGCTTTGATTCCGGCGTTTTGCATAAAAGAAGAAGGCGCGCGTTTCCGACGTCATTTCTGGATTACAAACTGTAAGGTGTTCTCCATAATTCGTAGTTTTGAGATCATGTCCACCTTCATTCATGAACATAGTTTTTGTGTTTAGAAGGTATTGAAAATGCTGACCAATTATCTCTCCTTTAAATTGTTCAATAAATTGGTCAATTTCCTCATGAAACTTCATTGGGTTAATTTTATTTTCTTGTAGGTCTTTACACATCTAGTCTCAACTTTAAAATGATGTATAACAATTATTTTATTGTTTTGGAGCTACTTTTAAAAAATGTCAAAATAATGTATGCATTGTATAGAGCACAAACCCCGCCCTTAAGGTGTGTTTCACAATAGGGAAACCGGTTTCCTTTAAACCTGTTTTATGACGGACAGCCCATTTCCTCAATATTAATGAGATGACGACTCCCAAAAAACTTCTGTAGAAATCGTTTCTTTTCCACACCTTTACAAATAATTTGTTTTCCGCTTGTAATTGTCCTTAGATACTTTCGAGTTTGTGGAAAACTGTTCTCTCCATCGTTCCAAAAAATTGTGTGATGCGTATTGGTTAACCAAATTGCAGTCTTTCGAGATTTTGTAATTAGCAAAGTAAAATCATATGATGGTTCTATTAAAAAACTATTATTCAAGTTTGGATCTTTTTCGAATACAATTCCAATTTCCTTTAGAATAAAATTATTATTATTATCAAAGAAACCTTGAACATCAATCGAAACAGTATCTTTCAACATTTTTCTAATGTTAAACAACTCGTTGTACTAGTCCGTTTAATGGGTTATATTCAACTAAACGGTCTTGTATGAGGAGACAGTAAGCTTGGGTATTTTCACGACTTGGTGTCTTCAGTTCTATTGAAATTCTCACATCAATAGGACCAGTTTTCACTGACTCGTTTTCATATGAAAGATCAACCACAATAGGGGCCTTCAATTTAAATTCATTTGGGGTCAAAAATGGTTGTGATTCACGATTATAGTAACTAGATTGAGATCTTGTATACATTTCATATAAGTGAGCATACTGATTCTTACTAAAATCAACATTCAGTTTATCATATGGTTATGATTCAGAATTCAAATGAACTTTCAAGTTTGATAAATTATTTGTGATAACTTCTCCATTTAGTGTAAAGGCAATTGTTACAAATCTTGGTTTTTTCGCGGTTAGCCGACAATTTATCATTGCAGCTGTGTTGACTCCCATACCCCTATTTTGGGTTAGCATATGAATACCAACTCCGGAATGCGATTGGTAGGCTTACACCACATTTAATAATATCATACATCTTAAAATTTGCAAAATCGGTCGGAGTTACATGGAAAATTTTCCAGGCTATGTTCGTCATCTCCAGTTTAAAAGTTTGTTAATTTCTGCTTTGTTTTAACATATCGCCAAGATTCTTAGTTAGCATCAACACTAGTTCATGTTTACATTTAAAAAAAACTTTTTATAATCCTCAGCAAATCTCAACAAAATGGGTCCCGTAGAAATTTCGTCTCCACTGCTCCATCCAGAATTTAATAGATTTTGACTTTGAAGAGTATCCAGAGATATAAAATATTTTAGGGTACTACTCATATTGATGGACATGGACTTGACACATTGTATTTAGTTGTTACCTAGCAGTATTTTGATGCTTACTTTCTCTTTAGTCTTGTTTTTGGGATGGTTACTTTGAGTATGATACCTGTAAAGTACTTACTTTTGGATGATTACTTTTTGTATAGTATCTGTAAAGTACTTGGTTTTAGATGGTAACTAACTGTTAGCAAGTGTTATGAGTTGTTATAGTTTCTGGTTAAGAATTATCGAAGCATACAAACCAACTTACCGTGAACTATAATTACCTGACCATCATTAAAGTCACTTGCCCAAGAACTAAGGAGCAGGTCGTCTGATAAGATCATACATCTCAAAACCATTGATAAGGGATGATGTTCCGACCGTGCACCAACTCGCAAGTAGCCGACGTACCTCATTGAACAAAATACTTTCCCTTCATCCGTACTTGTAGTTTTAATTACAGTCAGAAAGAAATATTGTAGGATCATTTAATATTATTTTATTTATTTTATTATTGTAAACATATTTCATTTAATGGGTTGTTAACCTTCGTTCCAAACGCATATTTTCGCTTGGTTCCCATAGATAGATGTAAAATTGTTCTCACAATTTAATATTTCTCAGATGTTGGATTATTTTTAAAGCATTCATTTGTTCAGTCATAAATTTTAAATTATATTGTTTATTTTATTATTGTAAACATATTTCATTTAATTAATAACTAAATATATATTATGTATATTTTAAATTTTTAATTTTCTGACTCCTCCCTCTGTAAGAAATATATGGATTGTTAACCTTCATTCCAAACGTACATTTTCGCTTAGTTCCCATAGATAGAAGTAAAATAATTCTTACAATTAAATGTTTCTCAGATGTTGGATTATTCTTAAACCATTCATTTGTTCAGTCAGAAACAAATTTTACAGGATCATTTAATATTATTTTATTATTGTAAACGTATTTCATTTAATTCATAGCTAAATATATATTACATATATTTTAAATATTTAATTTTCTCAGGGAGGAGTCCCTCTTTGTTGTTTCTGTACACAATATTCACGCATGTCACTGGATAGATATTCCTTACCATTGTCTATATGGAGATTTACAACTTTAAGTTTGAAACGTGCCTGTTTTATCAAAAAAATCCTTAAGCATTGAAAAACCAGGGAATTAGCATATTAATGGTCCTCCTCCCCACTCATTAACATATGCGGGTTCTAGGACAATTAGCATAATTCAATAAATTAACTGATTTTAATGGGCTTTGAAGTCATAAAATTGTCACGATCATGTCCATAAAGAGTATACTTAATTGCCCCCATCGCCCCCACATCCCAATGTGACAATATTGATCATGTATCCTTCCCCTCAATATATGCAATTAATAGTCAGGTGAAAAACGTGTACGTGAGAAAGGTCGCACAACCATAGTATCCAAAGGTTGTTATCTTAGAGGAACATATCCGATCATGTTGGGGAAAGGTGTGATCACGAACCCTTTTGCCTCATTATCACAGGTGTTGCTATGCACGTGTGAAAGGTCGCACACCCAAAGTATTCAAAGATGGTTATCTTAGAGGAACATGTCCGATCATGTTGGGGAATAATGTTTCCTATGATTGTAAAACTAATTTAGAAATCAAAAGAACCCCAATAAAATAAATCTCACAAGTTAATGTTTCTCAGTTGTGGAATATTTTCAAATACACATTTTTGTTTCCGCTTCAGAACGTTTAACTGGTAAATTGTCTAAGATTCTCTCCTTTCAACAAATGGGTCATAAACATGTCATGAAAGGGATTCAAGCAAGAGCTACCCAAACATGCGCACCTGTCAATTACCTGAATGCAATAAAAGGGACACATGCACAACCCAGAAGGCTCACCCTCATTGACAAGATCATGGGCCTCACGCCAACGACCTCATGGTGACTGCTAGCTCTAATACGTTCCCATAATAGGGGTTGAAATCACGACCGCGCAACAACTCGCAAGTAGCCGACATAATTCAGTCAAGGAAATATTTTCCATTCTCCGTACCTGTAATTTTAACTCGAAATAAAAAGTCAGAAGTTTATTTTGTAGCATAATAATACATTTATTCATTTATTTTGGTATTGCGAACATTTTTGTTATATATAGAAATTAATTTTCTGCTTTGATTCCGGCGATTTGCATAGAAGAAGCAGGCGCGCGTTTCCGACGTTATTTCTGGATTACAAAATGTAAAGTGTTCTCCATAATTCGTAGTTTTGAGATCATGTCCACCTTCATTCATGAACATATTGAAAATGCTGACCAATTATCTCTCCTTTAAATTGTTCAATAAATTGGTCAATTTCCTCATGAAACTTCATTGGGTTAATTTTATTTTCTTGTAGGTCTTTACACATCTAGTCTCAACTTTAAAATGATGTATAACAATTATTTTATTGTTTTGGAGCTACTTTTAAAAAATGTCAAAATAATGTATGCATTGTTTAGAGCACAAACCCCGCCCTTAAGGTGTGTTTCACAATAGGGAAACAGGTTTCCTTTAAACCTGTTTTATGACGGACAGCCCATTTCCTCAATATTAATGAGATGACGACTCCCAAAAAACTTCTGTAGAAATCGTTTCTTTTCCACACCTTTACAAATAATTTGTTTTCCGCTTGTAATTGTCCTTAGATACTTTCGAGTTTGTGGAAAACTGTTCTCTCCATCGTTCCAAAAAATTGTGTGATGCGTATTGGTTAACCAAATTGCAGTCTTTCGAGATTTTGTAATTAGCAAAGTAAAATCATATGATGGTTCTATTAAAAAACTATTATTCAAGTTTGGATCTTTTTCGAATACAATTCCAATTTCCTTTAGAATAAAATTATTATTATTATCAAAGAAACCTTGAACATCAATCGAAACAGTATCTTTCAACATTTTTCTAATGTTTGTCCAGAGTCTATGTGATGTGCTAATATCGTGTGATGGATATAATGTGTACCGTTTTGATCGTGTTAGTCATGGGGGAGGAGTTGCTATATATGTAAACAAAAAATTAAAAGCCAAAATTATTTGCCAACACACAATAATCAGTGCAATAGAATATATTTTTCTTGAAATACGAAACCCGATTATTGAGAAAAATCTGTTAATTGGCTGCATTTATCGTCCGCATTGCAACACAAACTATGATGATTTAATCAATATTCTGACAGACATTACAGTAAACTTCACTGATGTAATCCTCGCAGGCGATCTTAATAGTGATATTCTGAGGGAATCTCACCTTACCAGCAACATGGAATCGCTAGGTCTGAAACCAGTGAATCTTTCATTTCCAACCCACTTCAGCAGAACACGTAACTTATTATTAGATTTGTTTTTTGTGAGTGATGTTAACAAAATATGTTTGTATGATCAGCTAATCGTTCCGTCCTTTTCAAAACATGACCTTATATACCTGACCTATAACTTTGACCTAAACTACACGGACCATACAATATTTTATCGTGACTTTAATAATATTAATTACATACTGTTGAACGAAGCATTTGACCTGTGTGTATGGAACAATATTTACAGTCTTCCAACAGTCGATCGTCAACTTAAACTTCTACAACATAATATTAGCCACTTATACGATAGTTTTGTCCCAGTTAAAAGTAAAACAATTCGACCGTCCGAAAAACCATGGTTTACTAATAATATAAAATTGGCAATTATAAAACGAAATGAAGCATACCAGAAGTGGAAAAGATACAAAACACCGCAACACCACAGCATGTTTGTATCTCTGAGAAAAACGGTTACCAAACTAATCGACTCTGCAAAATCAAACTTTTTTAGCCAAAAATTTAAAAACTCAACCTCTTCGAGTCAAACATGGAAACAGATTAAAACTCTAGGGATAGGTAAACAAAAGACATCACAGGAACTAGATGTTGACATAGATGAACTCAACCTTAAATTAGCAGAATGCCAAGTTCCAGAGGTCACAACCAACACGTACCTGAAAACATCTGTGATACTAGGTTTAGATTTATGTGTGTTGACCAATGTGATGTTTTAGATAATATTCTTAAAATTAAGTCTAACGCAATTGGACCTGACGATATTCATCCTAAATTTATAAAAATTCTACTTCCTAAACTTATCCCATACCTTACGCACACATTTCACACGGCTCTTACCACGTCTACGTTCCCTGATTGCTGGAAAACCGCCAAAATTATCCCAATACCAAAATCAAACAAAGAATATCGGCCGATATCTATTCTTCCGTACCTCTCGAAGGTGTTTGAAAATATTGTCGCATCACAAATAAATAATTTTATATCTGTCAATAGCGTCTTAAATGACCATCAATCTGGATTTAGAAAAAATCGTAGCTGCACTTCAGCCATCTTAAAAATAACCGAAGATATACGTCAACAGACGGACAACTCGTATGTCACCTTCTTACTATTGCTGGACTACAGCAAAGCGTTCGACACAGTAAATCATGATATCCTGTGCTCAAAACTCAAAAATTTGTATTTCTTCTCCAATACTGCCGTCAAAATTTTGTGTTCGTATCTTAAAAATCGTCGTCAATATGTTGTATCGTCAAATATTTGTTCTTCGTTTGCCTATCTAAAGCGTGGTGTACCCCAGGGTTCGGTTCTTGGACCACTATTATTTACACTTTATATAAATGATCTTCCTTCTGTGCTGTCGCAATGTAATGTCCATTTATATGCTGATGATGTTCAGATGTATGTTAGTCGTCCCTTAAACAGAATTAGTGAGTGTTTAGATATTTGTAGAATGGAGCTTGGAAGAGTAAATGAATGGGCAAAAAACAACGGTCTAGCCATCAATCCATTGAAATCAAAGTGCTTAATCATTTTTAAGAAGAAATTATGCAATATTGAACTGTTTCCCTTGATGATTAACAAAACACCAATTGAGTACGTGGAATCCGCCAATAATTTGGGTATCACATTTAACAGAACCTTGAACTGGAATGACCACGTAAACAAAGCTGTAGGCAAAACATACGGACTAATAAGATCCTTGTCACTAGTTAAATGTTCCTTACCTGTTAGTGTGCGTCTTCTAATTGCCAAGTCTTGTATAATACCCACACTCTTTTATGGTCTAGAGATCTATGCAAATTGTGATGTAGCAAGTCAACATAAGCTGAAAATAGCATACAACAGTATTGCGCGTTTTATATTTAATTTGCATAGATCTGACCATGTAACTCAATTTTCCTACAAGATATTTGATATAAGCTTGGCAGATTATATGAAAAGTAGAACAATAATCTTTTTACACAAAGTTATATACACCAGGGAGCCATCGTACTTATTTGAAAAATTACAATTCTCCAGATCTACAAGAACAAAGAATATTATCTGCATCCGACACAGGTTTCTGCTTTCAAATAGACAATTTTTTATAAATGCGATTAGAACGTGGAACGAGCTTCCCAACTACATAAAAGAAACTAGGAGCGCAACACTATTTAAGACAAAACTTCTCTCACACCTAA
This sequence comes from Drosophila suzukii, assembly GCF_043229965.1. Classification (NCBI taxonomy): domain Eukaryota; kingdom Metazoa; phylum Arthropoda; class Insecta; order Diptera; family Drosophilidae; genus Drosophila; species Drosophila suzukii. The sequence continues at coordinate 583,891 of NW_027255905.1, read as the reverse complement.
AAAATAGCAGTTCTAGTCTACTATAAGGTATATTATCCTATTTTAACATTGCGACTTATCCCCAAAACCTTTTCCTTAGTTTTTTGATTTCGATTTAACTTCATTTCTATTTATCTAAATGTTCAACAATAAATGTAACAATGTATGTCATTAGATTTAAGAACCAAATTTGTCGAAATTTAAATATGTTTACCAGTTGTGACTAGCGCTGTAATTTATAAGTTTTAAAACTTGTAGCGTTAGGAAGCCTAAAACAATAAATAATAATAATAATAAACAACTCGTTGTACTAGTCCGTATAATGGGTTATATTCAACTAAACGGTCTTGTATGAGGAGACAGTAAGCTTGGGTATTTTCACGACTTGGTGTCTTCAGTTCTATTGAAATTCTCACATCAATAGGACCAGTTTTCACTGACTCGTTTTCATATGAAAGATCAACCACAATAGGGGCCTTCAATTTAAATTCATTTGGGGTCAAAAATGGTTGTGATTCACGATTATAGTAACTAGATTGAGATCTTGTATACATTTCATATAAGTGAGCATACTGATTCTTACTAAAATCAACATTCAGTTTATCATATGGTTATGATTCAGAATTCAAATGAACTTTCAAGTTTGATAAATTATTTGTGATAACTTCTCTATTTAGTGTAAAGCCAATTGTTACAAATCTTGGTTTTTTCGCGGTTAGCCGACAATTTATCATTGCAGCTGTGTTGACTCCCATACCCCTATTTTGGGTAAGCATATGAATACCAACTCCGGAATGCGATTGGTAGGCTTACACCACTTTTAATAATATCATACATCTTAAAATTTGCAAAATCGGTCGGAGTTACATGGAAAATTTTCCAGGCTATGTTCGTCATCTCCAGTTTAAAAGTTTGTTAATTTCTGCTTTGTTTTAACATATCGCCAAGATTCTTAGTTAGCATCAACACTAGTTCATGTTTACATTTAAAAAAAACTTTTTATAATCCTCAGCAAATCTCAACAAAATGGGGTCCCGTAGAAATTTCGTCTCCACTGCTCCATCCAGAATTTAATAGATTTTGACTTTGAAGAGTATCCAGAGATATAAAATATTTTAGGGTACTACTCATATTGATGGACATGGACTTGACACATTGGACACATTGTATTTAGTTGTTACCTAGCAGTATTTTGATGCTTACTTTCTCTTTAGTCTTGTTTTTGGGATGGTTACTTTGAGTATGATACCTGTAAAGTACTTACTTTTGGATGATTACTTTTTGTATAGTATCTGTAAAGTACTTGGTTTTAGATGGTAACTAACTGTTAGCAAGTGTTATGAGTTGTTATAGTTTCTGGTTAAGAATTATCGAAGCATACAAACCAACTTACCGTGAACTATAATTACCTGACCATCATTAAAGTCACTTGCCCAAGAACTAAGGAGCAGGTCGTCTGATAAGATCATACATCTCAAAACCATTGATAAGGGATGATGTTCCGACCGTGCACCAACTCGCAAGTAGCCGACGTACCTCATTGAACAAAATACTTTCCCTTCATCCGTACTTGTAGTTTTAATTACAGTCAGAAAGAAATATTGTAGGATCATTTAATATTATTTTATTTATTTTATTATTGTAAACATATTTCATTTAATGGGTTGTTAACCTTCGTTCCAAACGCATATTTTCGCTTGGTTCCCATAGATAGATGTAAAATTGTTCTCACAATTTAATATTTCTCAGATGTTGGATTATTTTTAAAGCATTCATTTGTTCAGTCATAAATTATAAATTATATTGTTTATTTTATTATTGTAAACATATTTCATTTAATTAATAACTAAATATATATTATGTATATTTTAAATTTTTAATTTTCTGACTCCTCCCTCTGTAAGGAATATATGGATTGTTAACCTTCATTCCAAACGTACATTTTCGCTTAGTTCCCATAGATAGAAGTAAAATAATTCTTACAATTAAATGTTTCTCAGATGTTGGATTATTCTTAAACCATTCATTTGTTCAGTCAGAAACAAATTTTACAGGATCATTTAATATTATTTTATTATTGTAAACGTATTTCATTTAATTCATAGCTAAATATATATTACATATATTTTAAATATTTAATTTTCTCAGGGAGGAGTCCCTCTTTGTTGTTTCTGTACACAATATTCACGCATGTCACTGGATAGATATTCCTTACCATTGTCTATATGGAGATTTACAACTTTAAGTTTGAAACGTGCCTGTTTTATCAAAAAAATCCTTAAGCATTGAAAAACCAGGGAATTAGCATATTAATGGTCCTCCTCCCCACTCATTAACATATGCGGGTTCTAGGACAATTAGCATAATTCAATAAATTAACTGATTTTAATGGGCTTTGAAGTCATAAAATTGTCACGATCATGTCCATGAAGAGTATACTTAATTGCCCCCATCGCCCCCACATCCCAATGTGACAATATTGATCATGTATCCTTCCCCTCAATATATGCAATTAATAGTCAGGTGAAAAACGTGTACGTGAGAAAGGTCGCACAACCATAGTATCCAAAGGTTGTTATCTTAGAGGAACATATCCGATCATGTTGGGGAAAGGTGTGATCACGAACCCTTTTGCCTCATTATCACAGGTGTTGCTATGCACGTGTGAAAGGTCGCACACCCAAAGTATTCAAAGATGGTTATCTTAGAGGAACATGTCCGATCATGTTGGGGAATAATGTTTCCTATGATTGTAAAACTAATTTAGAAATCAAAAGAACCCCAATAAAATAAATCTCACAAGTTAATGTTTCTCAGTTGTGGAATATGTTCAAATACACATTTTTGTTTCCGCTTCAGAACGTTTAACTGGTAAATTGTCTAAGATTCTCTCCTTTCAACAAATGGGTCATAAACATGTCATGAAAGGGATTCAAGCAAGAGCTACCCGAACATGCGCACCTGTCAATTACCTGAATGCAATAAAAGGGACACATGCACAACCCAGAAGGCTCACCCTCATTGACAAGATCATGAGCCTCACGCCAACGACCTCATGGTGACTGCTAGCTCTAATACGTTCCCATAATAGGGGTTGAAATCACGACCGCGCAACAACTCGCAAGTAGCCGACATAATTCAGTCAAGGAAATATTTTCCATTCTCCGTACCTGTAATTTTAACTCGAAATAAAAAGTCAGAAGTTTATTTTGTAGCATAATAATACATTTATTCATTTATTTTGGTATTGCGAACATTTTTGTTATATATAGAAATTAATTTTCTGCTTTGATTCCGGCGATTTGCATAGAAGAAGCAGGCGCGCGTTTCCGACGTTATTTCTGGATTACAAAATGTAAAGTGTTCTCCATAATTCGTAGTTTTGAGATCATGTCCACCTCGATTCATGAACATAGTTTTTGTGTTTAGAAGGTATTGAAAATGCTGACCAATTATCTCTCCTTTAAATTGTTCAATAAATTGGTCAATTTCCTCATGAAACTTCATTGGGTTAATTTTATTTTCTTGTAGGTCTTTACACATCTAGTCTCAACTTTAAAATGATGTATAACAATTATTTTATTGTTTTGGAGCTACTTTTAAAAAATGTCAAAATAATGTATGCATTGTTTAGAGCACAAACTCCGCCCCTAAGGTGTGTTTCACAATGGGGAAACTGGTTTCCTTTAAACCTGTTTAATGACGGACAGTTAATTTCCTCGATATTAGTGGGCTGACGACTCCCAAAAAACTTCTGTAGAAATCGTTTCTTTTCCACACCTTTACAAATAATTTGTTTTCCGCTTGTAATTGTCCTTTGATACTTTCGAGTTTGTGGAAAACTGTTCTCTCCATCGTTCCAAAAAATGTTGTGATGCCTATTGGTTAACCAAATTGCAGTCTTTCGAGATTTTGTATTTAGCAAAGGAAAATCATATGGTGGTTCTATTAAAAAACTATTATTCAAGTTTGGATCTTTTTCGAATACAATTCCAATTTCCTTTAGAATAAAATTATTATTATTATCAAAGAGACCTTGAACATCAATCGAAACAGTATCTTTCAACATTTTTCTAATGTTAAACAACTCGTTGTACTTTATGGGTTATATTCAACTAAACGGTCTTGTATGAGGAGACAGTAGGCTTGGGTATTTTCATGACTTGGTGTCTTCAGTTCTATTGAAATTCTCACATCAATAGGACCAGTTTTCACTGATTCGTTTTTATATGAAAGATCAACCACAGTAATAGGGGCCTTCAATTTAAATTCATTTAGGGTCAAAAGTGGTTGTGATTCACGATTATAGTAACTAGATTGAGATCTTGTATACATTTCATATAGGTGAGCATACTGATTCTTACTAAAATCAACATTCAGTTTATCATATGGTTATGATTCAGAATTCAAATGAACTTTCAAGTTTGATAAATTATTTGTGATAACTTCTCCATTTAGTGCAAAGCCAATTGTTACAAATCTTGGTTTTTTCGCGGTTAGCCGACAATTTATCATTGCAGCTCTGTTGACTCCCATACCCCTATTTTGGGTTAGCATATGAATACCAACTCCGGAATGCGATTGGTAGGCTTACAACATTTTTAATAATATCATACATCTTAAAATTTGCAAAATCGGTCGGAGTTACATGGAAAATTTTCCAGGCTATGTTCGTCATCTCCAGTTTAAAAGTTTGTTAATTTCTGCTTTGTTCTAACATATCGCCGAGATTCTTAGTTAGCATCAACACTAGTTCGTGTTTACATTTTAACAAAACTTTTTTATAATCCTTAGCAAATCTCAACAAAATGGTTGTCCCGTAGAAATTTCGTCTCCACTGCTCCATCCAGAATTTAATAGATTTTGACTTTGAAGAGTATCCAGAGATATAAAATATTTTAAGGTAGTACTCATATTGATGGACATGGACTTGACACACTGGACACGTTGTATTTAGTTGTTACCTAGCAGTATTTTGATGCTTACTTTCTCTTTAGTCTTGTTTTTCGGATGGTTACTTTGTGTATGGTACCTGTAAAGTACTTGCTTTTGGATGGTTACTTTTGTAAAGTATCTGTAAAGTACTTGGTTTGAGATGGTAACTAACTGTTAACAAGTGTTATGAGTTGTTATAGTTTCTGGTTAGGAATTATCAAAGCATACAAACCAACTTACCGTGAACTATAATTACCTGACCATCATTAAAGTCACATTCCCAAGACCTAAGGAGCAGGCCGTCTGATGAGATCATACATCTCAAGACCATTGATATGATGTTCCGACCGTGCACAAACTCGCAAGTAGCCGACGTACCTCATTGAACAAAATACCTTCCCTTCATCCGTACTTGTAGTTTTAGTTACAGTCAGAAAGAAATTTTGTAGGATCATTTAATATTATTTTATTTATTTTATTATAGTAAACATATTTCATTTAATTCATAATTAAATATATATTATATATATTTTTATATAATTAATTTTCTGTTGTTAACCTTCGTTCCAAACGCATATTTTCGCTTGCTTTCCATAGATAGATGTAAAATTGTTCTCACATTTTAATATTTCTCAGATGTTGGATTATTTTTAAAGCATTTATTTGTTCAGTCATAAATTTTATATTATTTTGTTTATTTTGTTATTGTAAACATATTTCATTTAATTAATAACTTAATATATATTATATATATTTTAAATATTTAATTTTCTGACTCCTCCCTCTGTAAGAAATATATGGGTTGTTAACCTTCGTTCCAAACGCATATTTTCGCTTGGTTCCCATAGATAGATGTAAAATTGTTCTCACAATTTAATATTTCTCAGATGTTGGATTATTTTTAAACCATTTATTTGTTCAGTCATAAATTTTAAACTATATTGTTTATTTTATTATTGTAAACATATTTTATTTTATTCATAAATAAATAAATATTATATTTATTTGAAATATTTAATTTTCTGACTCCTCCCTCTGTAAGAAATATATGGGTTGTTATCCTTCGGTCCAAACGCATATTTTCGCTTGGTTCCCATAGATATATGTAAAATAGTTCTCACAATGTAATCTTTCTCAGATGTTGAATTATTTTTAAAGCATTCATTTGTTCCATCCCATAATAATATTGTAATATATTTCGAAAGCATCATTAGCTAGCATAGGAGCGTCTTTCAATTTAATTTCTGATTCAAGTTTATGATAGAGGTGTTGGGACCTGGTAATATCGGTTTTTGCTGTCAACTATTTTTCTAGTTCTAGTTCTCTAATTATATTCTATTTGTATACTATTTGTATGAGTAAGGCATCGTTGTCTAAGATTCTGAATAAGTTTAATAAACTCTTTAATTACAATACTGATTAGCTGGTTACTATATATTTAGTAGATGTATACAAGTTATTTAGTATCTGGTTTCGATATGTGTAGTAGATGTATACAAGTTGTTTACTAGATGTATACGAGTTGTTTACTAGCTGTTTAGTATCTGGTTACTATATATTTAATAGATGTATACAAGTTGTTTAGTATCTGGTTACTATATATTTAGTAGATGTATACAAGTTGTTTAGTATCTGGTTTCTATATGTGTAGTAGATGTATACAAGTTGTTTACTAGATGTATACAAGTTGTTTACTAGCTGTTTAGTATCTGGTTTCTATATGTTTAGTAGATGTATACAAGTTGTTTAGTAGATGTATACAAGTTGTTTACTAGCTGTTTAGTATCTGGATTATATATGTTTAGTATCTGTTTACTTGATGTTTACTAATTATTATTAGCTGGTTACTAGTTGTTATTAACGTCTACGAGCTCTTATAGTCTTTTGTTAAGAATGATCAAAAATTCTTGATCACTAGATGACTTTCGATGTGAAGTAAAAACCTAAAAACCTGGTTTAAGAATACTCCAACATATGAGAAACATTAAATTGTAAGAATTATTTTACATCTATCTATGGGAACCAAGCGAAAATATGCGTTTGGAACGAAGGTTAACAACCCATTTATTTCTTACAGAGGGAGGAGCCAGAAAATTAAATATTTAAAATAAATATAATATTTATTTATTTATGAATTAAATAAAATATGTTTACAATAATAAAATAAACAATATAGTTTAAAATTTATGACTGAACAAATAAATGGTTTAAAAATAATCCAACATCTGAGAAATATTAAATTGTGAGAACAATTTTACATCTATCTATGGGAACCAAGCGAAAATATGCGTTTGGAACGAAGGTTAACAACCCATATATTTCTTACAGAGGGAGGAGTCAGAAAATTAAATATTTAAAATATATATATTATATATTTATTTATGAATTAAATGAATTATGTTTACAATAATAAAATAATATTAAATAATCCTATAAAATTTGTTTCTGACTGAACAAATGAATGGCTTAAGAATAATCCAACATCCGAGAAACGTTAAATTGTAAGAATTATTTTACATCTATCTATGGGAACCAAGCAAAAACATACGTTTGGAACGAAAGTTAACAACCCATATATTCCTTACAAAGGGTGGAGTCAGAAAATTAAATATTTAAAATATGTACAATATATATTTAGTTATGAGTTAAATGAAATATGTTTACAGTAATAAAATAATATTAAATGATCCTATAAAATTTGGTTCTGACTGAACAAATGAATGGTTTAAGAATAATCCAACATCTGAGAAACATTAAATTGTAAAAATTATTTTACATCTATCTATGGGAACCAAGCAAAAATATACGTTTGGAATGAAGGTTAACAACCAATATATTTCTTACAGAGGAAGGAGTCAGAAAATAAAATATTTAAAATATATATAATATATATTAAGTTATTAATTAAATGAAATATGTTTACAATAACAAAATAAACAAAATAATATAAAATTTATGACTGAACAAATAAATGCTTTAAAAATAATTCAACATCTGAGAAATATTAAAATGTGAGAACAATTTTACATCTATCTATGGAAACCAAGCGAAAATATGCGTTTGGAACGAAGGTTAACAACAGAAAATTAATTATATAAAAATATATATAATACATATTTAATTATGAATTAAATGAAATATGTTTACAATAATTAAATAATATTAAATTATCCTATAAAATTTGTTTCTGACTGAACAAATGAATGGTTTAAGAACAATCCAACATCTGAGATACATTAAATTGTAAAAATTATTTTACATCTATCTATGGGAACCAAGCAAAAATATACGTTTGGAATGAAGGTTAACAACCAATATATTTCTTACAGAGGAAAAAGTCAGAAAATAAAATATTTAAAATATATATAATATATAATAAGTTATTAATTAAATGAAATATGTTTACAATAACAAAATAAACAAAATAATATAAAATTTATGACTGAACAAATGAATGCTTTAAAAATAATCCAACATCTGAGAAATATTAAAATGTGAGAACAATTTTACATCTTTCTATGGAAACCAAGCGAAAATATGCGTTTGGAACGAAGGTTAACAACAGAAAATTAATTATATAAAAATATATATAATATATATTTAATTATGAATTAAATGAAATATGTTTACAATAATAAAATAATATTAAATGATCCTATAAAATTTGTTTCTGACTGAACAAATGAATGGTTTAAGAATAATCCAACATCTGAGAAACATTAAATTGTAAAAATTATTTTACATCTATCTATGGGAACCAAGCAAAAATATACGTTTGGAATGAAGGTTAACAACCAATATATTTCTTACAGAGGAAGGAGTCAGAAAATAAAATATTTAAAATATATATAATATATATTAAGTTATTAATTAAATAAAATATGTTTACAATAACAAAATAAACAAAATAATATAACTTTTATGACTGAACAAATGAATGCTTTAAAAATAATCCAACATCTGAGAAATATTAAAATGTGAGAACAATTTTACATCTATCTATGAAAAGCAAGCGAAAATATGCGTTTGGAACGAAGGTTAACAACAGAAAATTAATTATATAAAAATATATATAATATATATTTAATTATGAATTAAATAAAATATGTTTACTATAATAAAATAAATAAAATAATATTTAATGATCCTACAAAATTTCTTTCTGACTGTAATTAAAACAAGGAAGAACGCTGTAGTCGAGTACCTCGACTATCAGATACCCGTTACTCAAAGGGAAATGGAGATATGCAAGCAGCAAAGCGAGATTAAAATGCGTTACCTACCGGCGGTAGACAGATTTAAGCGTTATGGGCGTTAGAGTGGGCGTGGCAAATTTGTTTTTGGATCAATCGATAGGTATTGACGACACCAATACATTTCAGTTAAAATTTTTTATCTAGCATGCAAATTGTGGGCGTCACAGGTTTTCGCGGTTTGTGGGCGTTTAAGTGGGCGTGGCAAACTGTAGGAGTTACAGTTTTGGGCGGTTTGTGGGCGTTAGAGTGGGTGTGGCAGTATACTGAAACAAACTTGCGCTGCGTAAGAAGCTTAGGAATCTGTACGCCAAATCTCAATAGCCTAGCTCTCATAGTTTCCGAGATCTCAGCGTTCATCCGGACAGACAGACGGACAGACGGACAGACGGACGTGGCTAGATCGACTCGGCTAGTGATCCTGATCAAGAATATATATACTTTATGGGGTCGGAAACGCTTCCTTCTGCCTGTTACATACTTTCCGACGAATCTAGTATACCCTTTTACTCAACGAGTAACGCGTATAACTACAAGTACGGATGAAGGGAAATTATTTTGTTCAAAGAGGTACGTCGCCTACTTGCGAGTTGGTGCACGGTCGGAACATCATATCAATGGTCTAGAGATGTATGATCTTATCAGACGGCCTGCTCCTTAGGTCTTGGGCATGTGACTTTAATGATGGTCAGGTAATTATAGTTCACGGTAAGTTGGTTTGTATGCTTTGATAATTCTTAACCAGAAACTATAACAACTCCTAACACTTGTTAACAGTTAGTTACCATCTAAAACCAAGTACTTTACAGATACTATACAAAAAGTAACCATCCAAAAGCAAGTACTTTACAGGTACCATACACAAAGTAGCCATCCGAAAAACATGACTAAAGGGAAAGTAAGCGTCAAAATACTGCTAGGTAACAACTAAATACAACGTGTCCAGTGTGTCAAGTCCATGTCCATCAATATGAGTACTACCCTAAAATATTTTATATCTCTGGATACTCTTCAAAGTCAAAATCTAATAAATTCTGGATGGATCAGTGGAGACGAAATTTCTACGGGACAACCATTTTGTTGAGATTTGCTGAGGATTATAAAAAAGTTTTGTTAAAATGTAAACATGAACTAGTGTTGATGCTAACTAAGAATCTTGGCGATGTGTTAGAACAAAGCAGAAATGAACAAACTTTTAAAGTGGAGATGACGAACATAGCCTGGAAAATTTTCCATGTAACTCCGACCGATTTTGCAAATTTTAAGATGTATGATATTATTAAAAGTGGTGTAAGCCTACCAATCGCATTCTGGAGTTGGTATTCATATGCTAACCCAAAATAGGGGTATGGGAGTCAACACAGCTGCAATGAGAAATTGTTATCACAAATAATTTATCAAACTTCAAAGTTCATTTGAATTCTGAATCATAACCATATGATAAACTGAATGTTGATTTTAGTAAGAATCAGTATGCTCACCTATATGAAATGTATACAAGATCTCAATCTAGTTACTATAATCGTGAATCACAACCACTTTTGACCCTAAATTAATTTCAATTGAAGGCCCCTATTACTGTGGTTGATCTTTCATATCAAAACGAATCAGTGAAAACTGGTCCTATTGATGTGAGAATTTCAATAGAACTGAAGACACCAAGTCATAAAAATACCCAAGCCTACTGTCTCCTCATACAAGACCGTTTAGTTGAATATAACCCATTAAAGGGACTAGTACAACGAGTTGTTTAACATTAGAAAAATGTTGAAAGATACTGTTTCGATTGATGTTCAAGGTCTCTTTGATAATAATAATAATTTTATTCTAAAGGAAATTGGAATTGTATTCGAAAAAGATCCAAACTTGAATAATAGTTTTTTAATAGAACCACCATATGATTTTCCTTTGCTAAATACAAAATCTCGAAAGACTGCAATTTGGTTAACCAATACGCATCACAAAATTTTTTGGAACGATGGAGAGAACAGTTTTCCACAAACTCGAAAGTATCAAAGGACAATTACAAGCGGAAAACAAATTATTTGTAAAGGTGTGGAAAAGAAACGATTTCTACAGAAGTTTTTTGGGAGTCGTTAGCCCACTAATATCGAGGAAATGAACTGTCCTTCATTAAACAGGTTTAAAGGAAACCAGTTTCCCCATTGTGAAACACACCTTAGGGGCGGAGTTTGTGCTCTAAACAATGCATACATTATTTTGACATTTTTTAAAAGTAGCTCCAAAACAATAAAATAATTGTTATACATCATTTTAAAGTTGAGACTAGATGTGTAAAGACCTACAAGAAAATAAAATTAACCCAATGAAGTTTCATGAGGAAATTGACCAATTTATTGAACAATTTAAAGGAGAGATAATTGGTCAGCATTTTCAATACCTTCTAAACACAAAAACTATGTTCATGAATCGAGGTGGACATGATCTCAAAACTACGAATTATGGAGAACACTTTACATTTTGTAATCCAGAAATGACGTCGGGAACGCGCGCCTGCTTCTTCTATGCAAATCGCCGGAATCAAAGCAGAAAATTCATTTCTATATGTAACAAAAATGTTCGCAATACCAAAATAAATGAATGAATGATTGGCGTGAGGCCCATGATCTTGTCTATGAGGGTGCGCCTTCTGGGTTGTGCGTGTGTCCCTTTTATTGCGGTCAGGTAATTGACAGGTGCGCATGTTCGGGTAGCTCTTGCTTGAATCCCTTTTATGACATGTTTATGACCCATTTGTGGAAAGGAGAGAATCTAAGACAATTTACCAGTTAAACGTTCTGGGGCGGAAACAAAAATGTGTATTTGAAAATATTCCACAACTGAGAATCATTAACTTGTGAGATTTATTTTATTGGGGTTCTTTTGATTTCTAAATTAGTTTTACAATCATAGGAAACATTATTCCACAACATGATCGGACATGTTCCTCTATGATAACCATCTTTGAATACTTTGGGTGTGCGACCTTTCACACGTGCATAGCAACACCTGTGATAATGAGGCAAAAGGGTACGTGATCACACCTTTCCACAACATGATCGGATATGTTCCTCTAAGATAATAACCTTTGGATACTCTGGTTGTGCGACCTTTCTCACGTACACGTTTTTCACCTATTATTTGCATATAGTGAGGGGAAGGATACATTATCAATATTGTCACATGGGGATGTGGGGGCAATGGGGGCAATTAAGTATACTCCTTATGGACATTAATTTATTAAATTATGCTAATTGTCCTAGAACCCGCATATGTTAATGAGTGGGGAGGGGAGAGTGCTAATTGTCCCAGAACCCGTCTTTCCCTACTATTTAGATGAAATATATGACACTTATGGGAATATCATTTTTTGTATTATAAAAACTTCGGATTAACGAAGTAAACTTCCTTTCTTGATTTTTATGAATTATACACGTTATTGTGTATTTTGTTAAATGAAAAAAAAATCTCTGGTTTTTCAATGCTTAAGGATTTTTTTGATAAAACAAGAACGTTTCAAACTTAAAGTTGTAAATCTCCATATAGACAATGGTAAGGAATATTTATCCAGTGACATGCGTGAATATTGTGCACAGAACAACAAAGAGGGAAGAGTCAGAAAATTAAATATTTAAAATATATATAATATATATTTAGTTATGAATTAAATAAAATATGTTTACAATAATAAAATAACATTAAATGATCCTATAAAATTTGTTTCTGACTGAACAAATAAATGTTTTAAGAATAATCCAACATCTGAGAAACATTAAACTGTAAGAATTATTTTACATCTATATATGGGAACCAAGCGAAAATATACGTTTGGAATGAAGGTTAACAACCCATATATTTCTTACAGAGGGAGGAGTCAGAAAATTAAATATTTAAAATATATATAATATATATTAAGTTATTAATTAAATGAAATATGTTTACAATAATAAAATAAACAAAATAATATAAAATTTATGACTGAACAAATGAATGCTTTAAAAATAATTGAACATCTGAGAAATATTAAATTGTGAGAATAATTTTACATCTATCTATGGGAACCAAGCGAAAATATGCGTTTCGAACGAAGGTTAACAACCCATATATTTCTTACAGAAGGAGGAGTCAGAAAATTAATTATATAAAAATATATATAATAGATATTTAAGTATGAATTAAATGAAATATGTTTACAATAATAAAATAAATAAAATAATATTAACTGATCCTACAAAATTTCTTTCTGACTGTAATTAAAACTACAAGTACGGATGAAGGGAAAGTATTTTGTTCAATGAGGTACGTCGGCTACTTGCGAGTTGGTACACGGTCGGAACATCATCCCTTATCAATGGTCTTGAGATGTATGATCTTATCAGACGACCTGCTCCTTAGGTCTTGGGCATGTGACTTTAATGATGGTCATGTAATTATAGTTCACGGTAAGTTGGTTTGTATGCTTTGATAATTCTTAACCAGAAACTATAACAACTCATAACACTTGTTAACAGTTAGTTACCATCTCAAACGAAGTACTTTACAGATACTATACAAAAAGTAATCATCCAAAAGCAATTACTTTACAGGTACCATACACAAAGTAACCATCCCAAAAGCAAGACTAAAGAGAAAGTAAGCATCAAAATACTGCTAGGTAACAACTAAATACAACGTGTCCAGTGTGTCAAGTCCATGTCCATCAATATGAGTACTACCCTAAAATATTTTATATCTCTGGATACTCTTCAAAGTCAAAATCTATTAAATTCTGGATGGAGCAGTGGAGACGAAATTTCTACGGGACAACCATTTTGTTGAGATTTGCTGAGGATTATAAAAAAGTTTTGTTAAAATGTAGACATGAACTACTGTTGATGCTAACTAAGAATCTTGGTGACGTGTTAGAACAAAGCAGAAATGAACTATTCAGGCCCACTGTCCGGCGAATCTGGATCGGCCCCGCTATCCAGCTGCACCGCTCTACCGCTCTCCCGCTCTCCCGCTCTCTCGCGCTTCCGCTCTCCTGCGCTGTTCCTAGCTCCCTCCATGAAGTCTCCGCTGCGCTTTGGAGCGCAGAGCGGAGCTTAGACTTAGTTAGTTCGATTCTGGAGTTAAAACTGAATAAACCGCGGTCGTACCCCCGCCTACTTTCCAAGTTAACTTTTGTGCGTACATTCTTTTCGATCAAGGGGCAAATACGCGTTTCGAGTGGTTTCTCCCCTACAGTTCCGCCGCACCAGCAGCAAACCGCACCAGCAGCAAACCGCCGAAGCCCAGCGCAGCAGCCCGCCGACGCCGCCAGTTTCCCGCCGTCGCCTCCCACGCCATTCCATCAGCGCCACCACGGTACCCCGCTACCCCCCGGCGTACATTTTGGTCCTTCGAGCCGGATAAGATAAGTAAAGCTTTTCGTCTTATTAATTGCCGGTCTGCAGTCAGCCACTCGAAAATATAATTCGTTTGACTTTCTGTACGATTTGTCCAAATTCCTAGTCCGATTAAATCCGACAACGGCAATTAATAAATTACTTCGCCATTTTTTTCTTCGATTTTCCTTTTGCTACCTGCGGCCATATTGCCAATTTTTTCCGACTCCTTTTTAAATTGCATTTGGGCGCTCATCCATACTTACATACGCATATACAAAATCGAGAAAAAATTCCAACCTTAGAAAAAATATTGTGCAAATATAAGCCAAGCCATACAGTGAGAATTCTTAAATTTCTAGTGTTCTGCCAATTCAGGCCCCCAAAACTTTTCAAGATTTTTCTCACTGTATATCCGCAGCCGCTAAAATACTTGCACATATTTTTTCGTTTTTCCAAATACAGTCCACACACAATAAATCGAAAACTTCCACAACAACACATACCCCGCCGGCAATAATTATTTAATAAATTTAAAACCGGCGAAAATTACATACATGCAAATATCTACATACATACAAATATCTACATACATATAAATATCTACTTCCATACAGATATCTACATACATACAAATATTTACATATATGTATACAAATATCTCCATACATACAAATATCCACATACATATAAATATCTACATCCATACAAATATCTACATACATACAAATATCTACATATATACAAATATCTACATACAGTCACATATAATTTTTAACTCCACCATACCGTTCCGACTAATTAAAGTTTTCCGTCGGCCATTCGGTCAAAAATAATAAAATAAAAAATTACACCAACCGACGTGAAAATTTTTTGGTCATTGTGTTTTATTTACCATCAAACTTTTTAGTATTTTTTTCGGTATTTGGTATTTACTCCGTGAAATTTATTTATTTAAACGAGAAAAATACCAGCACTCCACCGGATGCATAGCATTCTCCGTCCACCAATTTTTTTGGTATATTTTTAGTATTTTTCCCACGGAATATTAAATCAAATTAAAGCAATACTCCAATATTAAATAATCAACCGATCGCATACTCCGGCCAACAACTTATTGGCATAATTTGGTTTTTTTTCTTTATTCAGAAGTTTAAATAAAGGCGAAATATTACAATTACTTCCCCCTCAATTTATTTCAAACGAAAAAAATACCAGCACAAAATAGAACAAATATATACCAAACTTGATCCCAATTACAATATACATATACCAAAAAGGTTAAATATTATAGTATTATTTCTCCACGGGTGATATACGAACTCATCACTCACCGTTCCTAATCCGTATTATTGGGTTTAATTCCGCAAAGTAACCAGGTCGGTACTTGCTTCCAATTTCTATTTCTCCGATCCACTACTTTTTTTGTCGACACCTCGTTCCACTGTTCCAAAAGTGAGCCAGGTTTCCTATTTATCCGACATAAACAAAGGCGAGCAGATTCTGACCCAAAAAAAAAAGGTCATTTCTCTTTAAATGTCCGCTGGAAGTGATAACAACAAGTTGTCTATTCCACCTGCCGTAGTCCCAGGCATATCCGTAGATCCGCCCACACCCGAACTAACCGCCAAGACCTCGTCGCCCCGAAAAAGGGTCACCCGTGCAAACGTCAAAATGGCACTAACACCTTCCCAAATCGCTCTAAGCAAATTTACTGAGGTCTCAGATCGGCTGAGTGAGTTTGAATCCAGAGCAAACACTCCTTCGCCGATCCCTCCTACTCTGTCCATGCTGAACATCCGCCGCAAAGAAATACGCGCGTTATGGGACCGCATCAAGGCAGAATTCGATGAATGCACCGGGTGCATAGCAGAAACCGGAGACAGTGCAGCTGATAGTTTGCCAGTTCTCAAGGCTAAATACGGCTACTGCTATTCCGCTTACGAGAGATGTGGGGCTCAGATCGCGGATATGATAGCCCAGGCTCCCCAAGTTCAAGCTGTTCCTACCCAGACTTACATTTCCTCTGGATGTCGGCTGGCTCCGTGCGATACCGAGGTTTTCACCGGAGGTTACCTGCGGTGGCCGACCTTTAGGGATTTGTTTACGGCCATTTATATAAACAATACAAGGCTGACGCCAGTCGAAAAATTGTTTCACCTAAATGCCAAAACAAGCGGCGATGCACACACGATAGTGTCGAACTCCCCCCTTACTAACGACGGCTTTCGCTCAGCTTGGGCTAACCTAACTGAGCGTTTCGAAAACAAGCGGTTGTTAGTAAATAGCCAATTAAAAATACTTTTCAACATGCAGTCCGTTAATTAGGAATCTGGGTCAGCTATCCGTGAACTTCAACGAACCATCCAGGGTTGCCTTACGGCTTTAGAAACGTCCGGAATTGAAACCGAAAATTGGGATTGCCTCCTAGTGTACATGTGCTCCTCCAAACTTCCTAAGCTCACGCTATCCTTGTGGGAACAGTCCCTGCACAATAAGGCAGAGATTCCGACGTGGCAGGAACTGAACGCATTCCTTACGGAGCGTCACCGAACCTTAGAAGCCATAGACGACGTATGGCCGTCAGGCTCGAGTCAATTTTTGCCAAAAACATCCGCCCCCACTGCAGCGCCTCGAAGAATAAATTCTCACGAGACAAGGGTAGCACCCAAGCCAAAAGGATGTGACCTTTGTAAGAAGGAAAACCATCCTGTCCGCACATGTGCACGGTTCCTCCAGATGACGGTCGACGAGCGTTCGGCATACATAAAGAGGAGATTGTGAGAGCACTCATAGTTGCTTTACGTGCCGCGGCCGCCATCACACCTTACTACACAGAGGCAACTCCTCCCAATCGCCTTCGAATCCCGCCCCAAGACCCAGATCAAGACCAAATACACCAGTTGCCACCGCTTCCCGGTCCACGGACTCTACAGTCCAAAATTACTTCGCGACGGGGTATAGATCCGTCTTGCTCTGCACCGCCATAATTGACATATGTCACCTGGGGTCGAATTTTAAAGCTCGTGCCTTGATAGATTCAGGATCAGAGGCAACCTTTATTTCTGAGCGGCTGTTCAAACTAATTAAGTTGCCTCACCAGTTAATTCGAGCCCAAGTATCAGGCTTAAACCAGACAGTATCCGCTGAATCCAAAAAGCTCTGTCAGTTTACCATCCGTTCTCCGACCAGGCCTGGCTTGCAAATAAACACGACGGCCTATGTTCTTCCTCAAGTAGCTGGAAACCTTCCATCTTGTCCGATTCCGCAACAGTTTCTAGGGGATCTTCCCGAACTGTCACTAGCGGATCCAAAGTTCTACGAGAGTGCACAGATAGATATTCTGGTCGGGGCCGACATACTGCCATCCATTCTCCTAAGCGGCACCCGGCCGAATATTTGTGGCTCTCTCCTCGGGCAAGAAACCATTTTCGGGTGGATCCTAACAGGACCCGTTCCTGCTCCAAGGGAAAATCAGATTTCCGTTTTTTCCACACGAATCTCCCACACAGTTGACACGTCCCTGGATAGGCTTCTCACCAAATTTTGGGAGGTGGAGGATCTGCCAGTAAAAGTGCCGAGGACGCTAAGTCCATTGTTCGCGAGCTACAAAGTGCTCTAGATTCCGCGGGGTTTCCATTGAGAAAATGGACCTCTAACAACAAAGAAATATTAGCTCATATCCAAAGCGATCATCTTCTGACAACCGACTTCCTCGAGATCGACACTGAGAGCACAGCCAAGGCGACGTCCGATGAGTTCTTTTTCGTCCCACCAGATTTAGCAACGGAAATCTCCCACACGAAACGCCAAGTCCTTTCCCAAATTGCAAAGCTGTTTAATCCAGCAGGCTTGCTCGCTCCATTCGTTGTGTGTGCCAAAATCTTTATGCAAGAGATTTGGCTTCAGGATCTAGGCTGGGACGATAAATACCCAGATGGGTTTCCTTCCGTCCAGAGTTCCGCGTAGAGCATCACGGATTCTGTGACAACTCGCAAAAGGCATACGGTGCTGAGATCTATGTGCGCGTAGAAGTGGGCCATAAGACGATGGTGCACTTGCTCACGGCCAAGACGCGTGTGGCGCCAGTCAAAACGGTGTCCCTTCCCAGGCTGGAGTTATGTGGGGCTCTCCTTTTGTCCGAGATGGCCGGAGCCATTCTTCCCAATATGCCGAGGCTGACCTCAAAATTCCATTGTTGGACCGATTCCACGATTGTGCTAGCATGGTTAGCCAAACAATCGTGCCATTGGACTACGTTCGTTGCCAACAGGGTGACGAAGATCACCGAGTCCACTGAGGCGGCCAATTGGTCGCACGTTCAATCCGAACATAATCCAGCTGATTTGGTTAGTCGAGGAGTTCCCCTTCAAGAGCTGGTGGATAACCCGCTTTGGTGGCATGGACCCACTGGCTGCAACGTCCGCGCGATCATTGGCCCAGCCAGGGAACCGACCTGCCGGTGACTGAGATCGAAAAGCGTGCCGTTAAAGTCCATGTGGCGTCTATGCCGTCAGAAGATTTCCTAGATCGCTTTTCCAATTTAGATAGAGCTTTGCGGGTCCTCGCGTATGTCCATCGATTTGTCCAACGATGTCGAAGACAATCACCGCCTTCCGGGGTCCGTCTAGAGGCCCAGGCCGCCGCGGAAGAACTCATGACAATTTGCACTCAGCGCAGGTATTTTTCTGAAGAATACCGCTGCTTGAGTCAGAAGCGTCCTGTGCCCGCGGCGAGTTCGATTCTCTCCCTGAACCCCTTTCTAGATAAGAAAGGGGTAATCAGGGCATGCGGCCGCGTAACGGCCTCCGACAGTTTGCGGTATGATGAACGACATCCGATAATCCTGCCGTACGAATGTGCACTCTCGCGGCTTCTGGTCAAATTCACGCATCTCATTACGTTACATGGTGGCAACCAGTTAGTGGTACGTCTCACTCGGTCCAGATACTGGGTTCCGAGAATAAAGAACTTGGTGAAGGCAGTGGTTAACTCCTGCAAGGTCTGCGTTATCCACAAAAAGAGATTGCAAGTCCAGATGATGGGAAGTTTTCCGAAAGAGCGAGTGTCTTTTCCCGTCCGTTCACGTACACAGGGATGGACTACGCCGGCCTGTTTGACATAAAAAATTATACCGGAAGAGCTTGTCTCATTACGAAAGGGTATGTGTTGGTTTTCGTTTGTTTTTCTACAAAGGCCATCCATCTAGAGCCTACATCCGACTTAACGATTGAAAATTTTCTTGCCGCTTTCGCTCGTTTCGTCTCTAGAAGAGGGTGTCCTCGCCAAGTCCAGTCCGACAATGGAAAGACCTTCGTCGGCGCCTCCACCGTGCTTTCCCGAGACTTCCTGCAAGCCGTTAAGGAGTCTGTGACCGATGCGTATAGTCATCAGCAGCTCACCTGGCAATTCATTCCTACTGGGGCACCCCATATGGGAGGCCTATGGGAAGCTGGTGTCAAGAGCTTCAAGTCCTTGTTTTAGAAGTCCACCGCTACACGGAAGTACACCTTTGAAGAGCTGTCCACCTTCCTAGCGAGAATCGAAGCTTGTCTGAATTCCAGACCGCTATTTCCCATGTCCGAGGATCCAACGTTGACACCAGGGCACTTTCTTGTTGGTGGACCTCTTCTATCCATAGTGGAGCCTGAAGTAAAGGGCGAATTCAAGTCCATTCTGAACCGGTGGCAGCACTTAAAGTCTCTCCATCAACAATTCCGCACTCGATGGAAGGATGAGTACCTTAAGGAGCTCCACAAGCGCAACAAGTGGCAAGTCCCCACAGAAAATCTGCGTGTTGGCGATCTGGTCGTCATTAAGGATGACAATTTGCCCTCAAATGAGTGGCGACTCGGAAGAATAGACTCCGTTTTTTTCGGGAGCCGATGGCAATGTCCGCGTAGTCGACATTCGTACGACACGCGGCATTGTCAAACGTCCAGTGACCAAGGTGGTTCCGCGTTTCTTACACACCTTAGTCCGTAGCCATTATCCACGTCATTGTTCATCAGCCCTGTTTGTTTTTTCCTTATCCACACTCTAAACATGAAAATGGCTTCCCGTCCACGTAGCGCTCAGGCTTTGGACAGCAGACATACTAGAGGTACTCAGTCCTACCGATGCCGAGTCTGCCGCGGAATCCATTCTCTTCGGAAGTGTCAGAGGTTCCTAAAGCTAAGCGCAGAGAAGCGGCTGCGGGCAGTTCTCATTAACAAGTACCGCGCGAACTGTCTCGCACGCGAGCACTCCACTGGGAGCTGTCGGAGCGGTGACCGGTGCAGAACGTGCAACCGGAACCATCACACGCTGCTGCGCATGCACGACCTTGTTTCCCGGAAAAAGTCCGGCTCCAAGCAAAAGTCCCGCTCCAAGCAACAGCCCGCTTCTCCGCAGCGTTCGCGCCAGCAAGATCCGCCAACTCGCCAAACGCCTGCCCCTCCACCGCGCTCAGCATCCTAGACACCAGCTCCGTCGCTCGCCGCACTTCTCCAGCGTCATAGCGTCAATGTCCTCCCGACTGCTGTGGTGATCGTTGAGACCGGAGAGAAGACGTTCGACACCGCCGCACTCATCGATCCGTCCACCCCGACAAGCTCCATCGATGCATCCCTGGCCGCCGCGTTTCGTTTGCCGACAACAAACGTAAGAGCATATGCACGGCGACGATTCGTTCGAAGGTCGACGAGGCCATCAAGCTGGAGGTGGTCCTCAAGATCGAGCCGAACGTGCGCATCCGCACCCCCATCCGTGCGCTCAGTGAGAGGTTCGTCCAGAAATTTAAGGAGCTACCGCTCGCGGATGAGCGTTTCCACCGGCCAGCCACTATTTCATTGATCCTGGGCGCGGACGTCTACCCGAAGGTGATACAGCCGGGCTTCCACATGGTCGACGAGGGACTGCCAGTAGCCCAGAAGACGGTGTTCGGGTGGATCGTCTCCGGCGCCTGTACGCAGGCTTGAGGCGTAGGCGACTGGCCGAAGTTCCGTCTCCTTTATTTTTTGCAACGCTAGCGATTGCAAGGGGGGCGGAATGTTCAGGCCCACTGTCCGGCGAATCTGGATCGGCCCCGCTATCCAGCTGCACCGCTCTACCGCTCTCCCGCTCTCTCGCGCTCCCGCTCTCCTGCGCTGTTCCTAGCTCCCTCCATGAAGTCTCCGCTGCGCTTTGGAGCGCAGAGCGGAGCTTAGACTTAGTTAGTTCGACTCTGGAGTTAAAACTGAATAAACCGCGGTCGTACCCCCGCCTACTTTCCAAGTTAACTTTTGTGCGTACATTCTTTTCGATCAAGGGGCAAATACGCGTTTCGAGAGGTTTCTCCCCTACAGGTCCTCCGCACCAGCAGCAAACCGCCGAAGCCCAGCCAGCCGACGCCGCCAGTTTCCCCCCGTCGCCTCCCACGCCATTCCATCAGCGCCACCACGGTACCCCGCTACCCCCCGGCGTACATGAACAAACTTTTAAACTGGAGATGACGAACATAGCCTGGAAAATTTTCCATGTAACTCCGACCGATTTTGCTAATTTTAAAGATGTATGATATTATAAAAAGTGGTGTAAGCCTACCAATCGCATTCCGGAGTTGGTATTCATATGCTAACCCAAAATGGGGGTATGGGAGTCAACACACCTGCAATGAGAAATGGTCGGCTAACCGCGAAAAAACCAAGATTTGTAATAATTGGATTTACACTAAATCGAGAAGTTATCACAAACTTGAAAGTTCATTTGAATTCTGAATCATAACCATATGATAAACTGAATGTTGATTTTAGTAAGAATCAATATGCTCACCTATATGAAATGTATACAAGATCTCAATCTAGTTACTGTAATCGTGAGTCACAACCATTTTTGACCCCAAATGAATTTAAATTGAGGCCCCTATTATTGTGGTTGATATTTCATATCAAAACGAATCAGTGAAAACTGGTCCTATTGATGTGAGAATTTCAATAGAATTGAAGACACCAAGTCATGAAAATACCCAAGCTTACTGCCTCCTCATACAAGACCGTTTAGTTGAATATAACCCATTAAACGGACTAGTACAACGAGTTTTTTAACATTAGAAAAATATTGAAAGATACTGTTTCGATTGATGTTCAAGGTTTCTGTGATAATAATAATATTTTTATTCTAAAGGAAATTGGAATTGTAATCGAAAAAGATCCAAACTTGAATAATAGTTTTTTAATAGAACCACCATATGATTTTATTTTGCTAAATACAAAATCTCGAAAGACTGCAATTTGGTTAACCAATACGCATCACAAAATTTTTTGGAACGATGGAGAGAACAGTTTTCCACAAACTCGAAAGTATCTAAGGACAATTACAAGCGGAAAACAAATTATTTGTAAAGGTGTGGAAAAGAAACGATTTCTACAGAAGTTTTTTGGGAGTCGTCATCTCATTAATATCGAGGAAATGGGCTGTCCGTCATTAAACAGGTTTAAAGGAAACCGGTTTCCCTATTGTGAAACACACCTTAAGGGCGGGGTTTGTGCTCTAAACAATGCATACATTATTTTGACATTTTTTAAAAGTAGCTCCAAAACAATAAAATAATTGTTATACATAATTTTAAAGTTGAGACTAGATGTGTAAAGACCAAAAATTGACCAATTTATTGAACAATTTAAAGGAGAGATAATTGGTCAGCATTTTCAATACCTTTTAAACACAAAAACTATGTTCATGAATCGAAGTGAACATGATCTCAAAACTACGAGTTATGGAGAACACTTTACATTTTGTAATCCAGAAATGACGTCGGAAACGCGCGCCGGCTTCTTCTATGCAAATCGCCGGAATCAAAGCAGAAAATTAATTTCTATATATAACAAAAATGTTCGCAATACCAAAATAAATGAATGAATGATTGGCGTGAGGCCCATGATCTTGTCTATGAGCGTGCGCCTTCTGGGTTGGTCATGTGTCCCTTTTATTGCGGTCAGGTAATTGACAGGTGCGCATGTTCGGGTAGCTCTTGCTTGAATCCCTTTTATGACATGTTTATGACCCATTCGTGGAAAGGAGAGAATCTTAGACAATTTACCAGTTAAACGTTCTGGGGCGGAAACAAAAATGTGTATTTGAAAATATTCCACAACTGAGAATCATTAACTTGTGAGATTTATTTTATTGGGGTTCTTTTGATTTCTAAATTAGTTTTACAATCATAGGAAACAATATTCACCAACATCATCGGACATGTTCCTCTAAGATAACCATCTTTGAATACTTTGGGTGTGCGACCTTTCACACGTGCATAGCAACACCTGTGATAATGGTAACTATGGTGGTGCGACCTTTTTCACGTACACCTTTCTCACCTGACTATTAATTGCACATAATGAGGGGAAGGATACATGATCAATATTGTCACATGGGGATGTGGGGGCGATAAGGGCAATTAAGTATACTCTTTATGGACATGATAGTGACATTTTTATGACTTCAAAGCCCATTAAAATCAGTAAATTTATTGAATTATGCTAATTGTCCTAGAACCCGTATATGTTAATGAGCGGGGAGGGGGGGCCATTAATATGCTAATTGTCCCAGAACCCGTCTTTCCCTTCTACTAAGATGAAATATATGACACTTATGGGAATATCATTTTTTGTATTATAAAAACTTTGGATTAACGAAGTAGACTTCCTTTCTTGATTTTTATGAGTTATACACGTTATTGTGTATTTTGTTAAATGAAAAAAATCTCTGGTTTTTCAATGCTTAACGATTTTTTTGATAAATCAGGCACGTTTCAAACTTAAAGTTGTAAATCTCCATATAGACAATTGTAAGAAATATCTATCCAGTGACATGCGTGAATATTGTGTACAGAAACAACGTATGAAAAAGGATGATCAGAATAATTACTGGAAAAGTTCGCAGTATAGCAAACGTTGTTAAATTAGATAAAAGCTACTCAGGGGAAGATGTTCTGACAGCAACTTATTTAATTAACAGGATTCGAACTTGGGCACTTGATAATGGTTCAAATAATCCATATGAGGCATGGGAGAATAGAAGAACTAAGTTAAACTATTACAAAATATTTGGTTCAACAGTTTATGTTCATATCTAAAATAGAAAAAATAATTTTTTAATTTGAAAGTTATGATCCAAATGGCGTAGAACTATAGGACATAAATAATGAAAAATGTACTCTCGCAAGAGACGTAATCATTAATTCATCATTTAGCCAAAAACTTTTAGAATGCAGTACATTAAATAATTTAAATATCCTGCGAAAGCATGGATTCATACAATATGAAGTTATGCGATGGGAGTTCTTATTGGATACATTTGAAAACATTTGCAGATGTGGATTCTGGGGCTAATCGATACACAACGAAAAGATAACGCTTTAGTCGATGCCTTCGACTATCAGATATCCTTTAATCAGCTAAGTGCACTGAATGGTGCCCGAATTGATACATTTTTGGAATGAAGTTGAAAACTGATAATCAAATCAAAATCTCATTTAATTTTTTTACAAACAATCAAAACTGTGGGTGCTTGATGGCTTTTAGCGTTATGGGCGATTGTAGGCGTTAAAGGGCGTGGCACCTTGCGGTGCATAATGAGCTCAAGAACTTACATGCCATATCCAAACTTTATAGCTTTTATTGTTTCCGAGCTCTCAGCGTTCATACAAACGGACAGACGGGCAGTCGAACAGACGTACATGGCTAGATCAAGTCGGGTAGTGTTGCTGATCAAGAATATATATTCTTTAAAGACACCGCAGTTTTAGACTCCACAGCACCATTGGTGGTAAAAATGTTAGAAATTAGATTGGGATTCGGGACAGATGCCTTCACTTCCACATGTTTTAAAGAAGTGGTTTTGGTGGCCCCCTGACATTTTTTGTTATCAAGGTCGACCTTGAACTCTTTGAATTCAGCAACTATGTTCATAAGCTTATCAAAAAGATTCGTATACCGATCGTTGGTCACCGCCACGTAGCCATCCAATCACGGTCTATTTCCACGCAGGAAGCACATGTCTGCGACAACCCGATACTCAGATCAATGTAATCCTAAATAAAATTCATTATTTTAAATCTTAATCTTTGCAAATGTGGGAGCCACAGTTTTACATGGTTTGTGGAAGTTACAGTGGGCGTGGCACCCTGCTGAAATACACTTGCGATGCGCAAGAATTTTTTATATTTTTCGAGACATCAGCGTTCATATGACCGATTTTTTGAGGTCATTTATTTAGGTCAATTGATAGATATTGACGATTACATAGTTTTCGAGATCACAGCGTTCATACGGACATACAGACTGACGGACATGGCTGGGTTAACTTTGGCCGAGGTAAAATTCTCAGTCGGGTGCAGGGGTCATTTACATGAAATTTGTAAATCATTGAGACACTGGACTAGAGAGTTCTGTTCATTCAATGAACAGTGGATTTTGTAGGCAATTGTCTTAAAGTTTTCGCCTCTAGTGAACCTAGACGGAAGCTGACAAGTTACCCTAGAGTCGAGTTGGGGCCCGCAAACCCCCGAAGGCAAAAAATCTCACGGGCTCCGAGTTTTCTTATGGGCCAGAAACGTCAGTCAACTTATGCTAATTTCTGATATCAACAATTGAGACGAAAAATGATATTACATTCGATAAAATAAATAAACTATATTAAATTTATGATTTCGGCCCGAAACAGTAAATATTTATTTACCTACACGTAAATTTTCTGCTGTAGCGTGCCGAATACATAAATTTAATATAGTTTATTTATTTTATCGAATGTAATATCATTTTTCGTCTCAATTGTTGATATCAGAAATTTTTGTTAAGAGCGATTTCGTCACTACTTTTTACCTCGTTAAGAGGTGTTTTTGTTTGATATCAGAAGTTTTTTTTTGCACAAGAGTTTAAGTACCTCAATACCATGACTAGGAGTCGTCCCCATATGGCTTGGCTATTGAAAAACCAAACACACACTTTCATGTTCCACTTCGGCTTAACTTTATTCTAATAAGGTATGGGTTGTTTACACTCACATTTTAATAAGAATGAAACATATAATATGAAAGAATTCTGTCGTTTCTTACATTTCCCGCTGAACTAGCGGGTTTTTCCAAAGTGGTAGGACAAATAGATCAAGTTTCCTATTTCGATTAGCTTCATGCAAGTAAAGGAAGTAGTAGGAAAACGCGGATTCTGGGACAATTAGCATATTAATGGCGCCCGCCCCCTTACTAATTAGCATATTAATGACCCCCGCCTCTCACTAATTAACATATTAATGCCCCCCGCCTCTTCATTAATGTATGCGGGTTCTGGGACAATTAGCATAATCCATAAATTATCTGATTTTAAGGGGTTTAGATGTCATAAAAATGTCACGATCATATCCATAAAGAGTATACTAAATTGCCCCCGAACCCCACACAACCATGTGGCAATACTGATCACGTGACCTTTTTGCCTCATTATCAGCAATTAATATTCAGCAGGTGTTGCTGTACACGGGAGAAAGGTCGCACACTTTCCCCACATCCCCATGTGACAATATTGATCATGTATCCTTTTCCTCATTATCAGCAATTAATATTCAGCAGGTGTTGCTGTGCACGTGAGAAAGGTCGCAAACCCAAAACATCTAAAGCTGGTTGCCTTAGAGGGACATGTCCGATCATGTGGGGGAATAACGTTTCCTATGATTGTAAAACTAATTTAGAAATCAAAAGAACCCCAAATAAAATAAATCCCACAAGTTAATGATTCTCAGATGTCATATATTTTCAAACAGACATTTTTTTTTTCGCCCCAGAATGTTTAACTGGTAAATTTTTTCAAGATCTCTCCTTTCTACAAACGGGTCATAAACATATCATAAAAGGGATTCAAGCAAGAGCTACCCGAACATGCGCACCTGTATATTACCTGACCGGAATAAAAGGGACACATGCACAAGTCTGAAGGTGCACGCCCATTGACAAAACCATGAGCCTCACGCCAACGACCTCACGGCTAAGTGCGAGCTCTAATACGTTCCCATAATAGGGGTTGAAATCACGACCGCGCAACAACTCGCAAGTAGCCGACATAAATCAGTCAAGGAAATATTTTCCATTCTCCGTACCTGTAATTTTAACTCGAAATAAAATGTCAGAAGTTTATTTTGTACCATAATAATACATTTATTCATTTACATTTATTTATTTTGGTATTGCGAACATTTTTTTTTATATATAGAAATTAATTTTCTGCTATGATTCCGGCGATTTGCATAGAAGAAGCAGGCGCGCGTTTCCGACGTCATTTCTGGATTACAAAATGTAAAGTGTTCACCATAATTCGTAGTTTTGAGGTCATGTCCACCTCGATTCATGAACATAGTTTTTGTGTTTAGAAGGTATTGAAAATGCTGACCAATTATCTCTCTATAAATTGTTCAATAAATTGGTCAATTTCCTAATGAAACTTAATTTGGTTAATTTTGTTTTCTTGCACATCCTTACACATCTAGTCTCAACTTTAAAATAATGTTTAAAAATTATTTTATTGTTTTGAAGCTACTTTTAAAAAATGTCAAAATAATGTATGCATTGCCAAGAGCACAAACCCCGCCCTTAAGGTGTGTTTCACAATAGGGAAACCGGTTTCATTTAAACCTGTCTGATGACGGACAGCCAATTTCCTCGACATTAATGAGCTGACGACTCCCAAAAAACGTCTGTAGAAATCGTTTCTTTTCCACACCTTTACAAATAATTTGTTTTCCGCTTGTAATTGTCCTTAGATACTTTCGAGTTTGTGGAAAACTATTTTCTCCATCGTTCCAAAAAATTTTGTGATGTGTATTAGTTAACCAAATTGCAGTCTTTCGAGATTTTGTATTTAGCAAAGTAAATTCATATGGTGGTTCTATTAAAAAACTATTATTCAAGTTTGGATCTTTTTCGAATACAATTCCAATTTCCTTTAGAATATAATTATTATTTTTATCAAAGAAACCTTGAACATCAATCGAAACAGTATCTTTCAACATTTTTCTAATGTTAAACAACTCGTTGTACTAGTCCGTGTCAACTAAACGGTCTTGTATGAGGAGACAGTAAGCTTGGGTATTTTCATGACTTGGTGTCTTTAGTTCTACTGAAATTCTCACATCAATAGGACCAATTTTACTGATTCATTTTGATATGAAAGATCAACCACAATAATAGGGGTCTTCAATTTAAATTCATTTGGGGTCAAAAATGGTTGTGATTCACGATTAACTAGATTGAAATCTTGTATACATTTCATATAGGTGAGCATACTAATTCTTACTACAATCAACATTCAGATTATCATATGGATATGACTCAGAATTCAAGTGAACTTTCAAGTTTGATAAGTTATTTGTGATAAGTTCTCCATTTAGTGTAAATCCAATTATGGCAAATCTTGGTTTTTTGCGGTTAGCCGGCAATTTCACATTCCAGCTGTGTTGACTTCCATACCCCAATTTGGGGTTCGCATATGAATCCCAGCTCCGGAATGCGATTGGTAGGTTTACACCACTTTTAATAATATCGTACATCTTAATTTTTTGCAAAATCGCTCAGAGTTACATGGGGAATTTTCCAGATTTTATTCGTAATTTCCAACTTAAAAGTTTGTTCATTTCTGGTTTGCTCAAACACATCACCAAGATTCTTAGTTAGCATCAACACTAGTTCATGCTTACAATTTGACAAAACTTTTTATAATCCTCAGCCAATCCCAACAAATTTTTTAATGGTACAGAAAAATTTTATTTGGGGATCCCGTAGAAATTTCGTCTCCACTGCTCCATCCAGAATTTAATAGGTATTGACTTTGAAGATTATCCAGAGATATACCATTTTTTAGGGTAGTAGCCATACCGACATAGACTTGACACGTTGGACTCGTTGTAATTAGTTGTTACCCAGCAGTATTTTGATGGTTACTTTCTTTTTAGTCTTGCTTTTGGATGGTTACTTTTTGTATAGTACCTGTACAGTACTTGATTTTGGATGGTTACTATCTGTATATTATCTGTAAAGTACTTGGTTTTAGATGATAACTAAATGTTAACAAGTATTATGAGTCGCTGTAGTCTCTTATTAAGAACTATCAAAGTACACAAGTTAAAGTTTCTAAGATGTGTTAGCCAAACACACTTGCAGTGAACTATCATTACCTGACCGTCATCAAAGTCACATGCCCAAGACCCAAGGACATTGAATAAAATACTTCCAATTCATTTGTACCTGGAGTTTTAATTACAGTCAGATACAAAATTTGTAGGATTATTCAATATTTCTTTATATATTTTATTATTGTAAACATATTTCATTAAATTCATAATTAATTATATTTTATGTATATTTGTATATAATTAATTTTCTTACTTCAGCCCTCTGTAAGAAACATGTCGCTTATTAATCTTCGTTCCAAGCGTAGATTTTCGCTTGATGATGTAAAATAGTTCTCACAATGTAATCTTTCTCAGATGCTGAATTATTTTTAAAGCATTCATTTGTTCCATCCCATAATAATATTGTAACATATTTCGAAGGCATCATTAGCTAGCATAGGAGCGCCTATCAATTTAATTTCTGATTCAAGTTTATGATAGAGGTGTTGGGACCTGGTAATATCGGTTTTTGTTGTCAACTATTTTTCTAGTTCTAGTTTTCTAATTCTATTCTATTTGTATACTATTTGTATGAGTAAGGCATCATTGTCTAAAATTCTGAATAAGTTTAATAAACTCTTTAATTACAATACTGATTAGCTGGTTACTATATATTTAGTAGATGTATACAAGTTGTTTAGTATCTGGTTTCTATATGTTTAATAGATGTATACAAGTTGTTTACTAGATGTGTACAAGTTGTTTACTAGCTGTTTAGTATCTGGCTACTATATATTTAGTAGATGTATACAAGTTGTTTAGTATCTGGTTACTATATATTTAGTAGATGTATACAAGTTGTTTAGTATCTGGTTTCTATATGTTTAATAGATGTATACAAGTTGTTTACTAGATGTATACAAGTTGTTTACTAGCTGTTTAGTATCTGGTTACTATATATTTAGTAGATGTATACAAGTTGTTTAGTTCTGGTTACAATATATTTAGTAGATGTATGCAAGTTGTTTAGTATCTATGTTTAGTAGATGTATACAAGTTGTTTACTAGCTGTTTAGTATCTGGTTTCTATATGATTAGTAGATGTATACAAGTTGTTTAATAGATGTATACAAGTTGCTTACTAGCTGTTTAGTATCTGGTTTATATATCTTTAATATCTGTTTACTTGATGTTTACTATTTATTATTAGCTGGTTACTAGTTGTTATTAACGTCTACGAGCTTTTATAGTCTTTTGTTAAGAATGATCAAAAATTCTTGATCACTAGACGACTTTCGATGTGAAGTAAAAACTTACACTCTGATTTTCAGTGTGTTTGCTATGTACGTAAGAAAGAATGCAAAGCCAAAATAGCTCAAGATTGATATATAAATCTTAGAGGAACATGTCCGATTATGTTGGGGGAAGATGTATCCTGTGATTGTAAAACTAATTAAGATATAAATTGTTCACAAGTTGTCTAAAAGCTTTGTAGAAGCTATTTTGATAAACAATTTTGATTCATAATTACAGATATTAAGAATATATAATAATATCATCCACTTTAACTAGTATATTGTTAAAATAAAACATTTCCATTTTTCATATTCTTTCATCTTATGTAGGTATAAGAAAAGTAATCTTAACTACGATAGCTAGCCTTACATCCCATAACTATAGTTATTAGCTACAATAAAATGTCTAGAAAGAACAAAATATATGAATGTCCAAAAACCATTTAAAACTAACTATAATTGGGAAAGTAATTGAAATCGCTCCGGCGTAATACAGTAAAAAACAAAAAACACTGTGATTATCCCATTTTCTATCACCATAACAAATGTGTATACCCACACCTAAATGACCAATTGTATCCTTTGTCCAAAAATGTCTGTGACTTTCACTTATAAATTTGTCACCGATAATTTAAATCCCATTAAGCAAACCACCCATTGCTAACCGTACCATAACCCCAGAGTCAAGTTGGTTACCTACAATAAACATAGGTGGTGGTGTAAAGGATTGCTAAAATGCCTCGACGCAGGCGCAAATGTCATAAAAAAT
Source organism: Drosophila suzukii (assembly GCF_043229965.1). Taxonomy (NCBI): domain Eukaryota; kingdom Metazoa; phylum Arthropoda; class Insecta; order Diptera; family Drosophilidae; genus Drosophila; species Drosophila suzukii. Next base: position 552,180 of record NW_027255905.1, on the reverse strand, counting down.
GATCATAAAAATATAATTAGGAAAGTATTTTTTACTTGTGAACCATTTATAACTGTTACCAACAACACAAATAGTTATGTTACAAAGGATTTGCTTCAATGCCTCGACGCAGGCGTAAAGGTCAAGGTATTGGAAAAAAATTCATGGAATATTATCCCTTCATAAAAGAGGTCATAAAATATATAATTAGGAAAGTATTTTTTATTTGCGAACAATTTATAAATGTTACCAACAACACAAATAGTTGTTACAAAGGATTGCTAAAATACCTTGATGCAGACGCAAAGGTCAAGGTAAAGGAAAAATTCATGGAATATTATCCCTTGACCAAAAACGAAAATTTCTTCTCTTTGGATAATAAAACAAGGAAGAACGCTATAGTCGAGTACCTCGACTATCAGATACCCGTTACTCAGCTAAATGGAGATATGCAAGCAGCAAAGCGAGATTATATGCGTTATGGGCGTTAGAGTGGGCGTGGCAATTTTTTTTTGGATCAATCGATAGGTATCGACGAGACCAATACATTTCAGTTAAAATTTTTTATCTAGCATGAAAATTGTGGACGTCACAGGTTTTTGCGGTTCGTGGGCGTTAAAGTGGGCGTGGCAAACTTTTTTTGGGTCAATCGATAGGTATTGATGAGAACAATACATTTCAGTTAAAATTTTTATTCTCGCATCAAAACTGTAGGAGCCACAGTTTTGGGCGGTTTGTGGGCGTTGGAGTGGGCGTGGCACATTGCTGAAACAAACTTGCGCTGCGTAAGAAGCTCAGGAATCTGCACGCCAAATCTCAATAGCCTAGCTCCCATAGTTTCCGAGATCTCAGCGTTCATCCGGACGGACAGACAGACGGACAGATGGACAGACGGACATGGCTAGATCGACTCGGCTAGTGATCCTGATCAAGAATATATATACTTTGTGGGGTCGGAAACGCTTCCTTCTGCCTGTTACATACTTTCCGACGAATCTAGTATACCCTTTTACTCTACGAGTAACGGGTATAAAAATATATATTAATTTAATACTTTGATTTTTCCATCAAAATGCTTGATAAATCTAGTTGTTTGATATTCTCTAACTAATTGAGTAATATGTTTTCAAGTGCCTGTTTAATTTACCAAAAACAGTATTAGTCTTCTCTCATAAAATTGATCTTTTGGATCCCTCTAATTCCCCACCGGTGAAATATATGTTCCTCATATTTAATAATGATGGGTTGTCATAGATGGGTACTTGTAATTCATATTTAAGATACTTACATCCTTCTCTAACTAATATCCTTTTATCCATCATGTAAACAGGTTTAGAATTGTATTGCGTGCTTCAACCCCTAGCCACACCCACCACTGTAACAGATTTCACTTTTCCAATGGCTGCCCCAGCTACCTAAACTGTACATTTCTTTTGATTTTCTCTTTTCCTTTCTAAGCAATGTACACAATTTTTAAACTGGTTCTGACCTCCCGCTTTAATGGCATCCTCTACTTTATTTTCGTTATATTTCTGATCTTTTCCTAACAGTAGGTTGTTAAATTTTTATCATTTTATGGGATTATTGAGCACCCGAAATCCCAGATATTAAGTCATAACATGTAACTAGCAGAATATAGTAAAAGACATCAGACTCTAAAAAGACTAGATTTACCTACAATTCAATTTACCATCTACAATCCCTGGAGAAGAGCTTAGTATTTGCAGTTTAATTTTCAAATTTATTGATTTCACAGATTCCCGCTGGTAAATACCAATTTTTAACAAATGGCTGCCAACTCCATACCATTCAGACACTGGTTTACAACCTCATAGAACTGACTCTCAAGGTATCTGTAATGCACAATATATTTCTGTCTCTTTTCTTCTAATCAATATTAAAAAATTTCATAAACTGGTTTTGGAGTTCATTTTATTCTTAGAATTAAATTGTTAAAAATTATTAAGCCAACAGAGATAATAATGATTTTGTGATAGTATCCCATTACTAATACATAATTCTTGTTTGTATATTTTCAAAATTATTTATTTTAGAAAATTATTCATTAATCACATTCAAATAATATTCATAATATATCTTACAATTTTTTAAATTTATCAATACAGTTTCCCAATTATTAATATGAAATGATATTGCATCATATCTATTTTTAAGATTAAATATTAAGAATAAAAATTCTTTTCCACTCCTCCTACTTAATGATGACCATTATAAAATTATAATTATCAACAACTATTATATTAAATACAATTAAATGTACGCGTACTCATATAACAACAGTTCCCAATATCGATATATGATGGCCTACAATCTTACTTTGCCTTTGATTTCCGGTTTCTTATGTATTCTTCTTCTCACTTTGATACAGTATGGAATGGTTTTACTTAAGCCAATCGCATGGGATGGTGGTTTGATTCTTGGGGAGGGGGTTTGATCCTTGGATATAAAGTACCTGCTCGATTCTACGTTCTGTCTTTTCCTGGTTGATGAGATTACAAAACCTAAAACAGTACAAAATTTGAATCGAAAGACATAAGATGACTGAAATCAACAAGCAAATCAACCACTGTGACTTTAAAATAAATGAAGATTTGTTGGTTGAGATAGGAATCTTCAAGGAAATTTTAAAGGTTTCCAAAGAGTCGCGGCGAGAATTCGGTAGTATCTATTATGATACTATAGAAGAGTTGGACATCCTGATTAATGAATAATTTTCTAAAATAAATAATTTTGAAAATATACAAATAAGAATTATGTATTATTAACGGGATACTATCACAAAAACATTATTATCTCTGTTGGCTTAATAATTTTTAACAATTTAATTCTAAGAATAAAATGAACTTCAAAACCAGTTTATGAAATTTTTTAATATGGATTAGAAGAAAAGAGACAGAAATATATTGTGCATTACAGATACCTTGAGAGTCAGTTCTATGAGGTTGTAAACCAGTGTCTGAATGGTATGGAGTTGGCAGCCATTTGTTAAAAATTGGTATTTACCAGCGGGAATCTGTGAAATCAATAAATTTGAAAATTAAACTGCAAATACTAAGCTCTTCTCCAGGGATTGTAGATGGTAAATTGAATTGTAGGTAAATCTAGTTTTTTTAGAGTCTGATGTCTTTTACTATATTCTGCTAGTTACATGTTATGACTTAATATCAGGGATTTCGGGTGCTCAATAATCCCATAAAATAATAAAAGTTTAACAACCTACTGTTAGGAAAAGATCAGAAATATAACGAAAATAAAGTAGAGGATGCCATTAAAGAGGGAGGTCAGAACCAGTTTAAAAATTGTGTACATTGCTTAGAAAGGAAAAGAGAAAATCAAAAGAAATGTACAGTTTAGGTAGCTGGGGCAGCCATTGGAAAAGTGAAATCTGTTACAGTGGTGGGTGTGGCTAGGGGTTGAAGCACGCAATACAATTCTAAACCTGTTTACATGATGGATAAAAGGATATTAGTTAGAGAAGGATGTAAGTATCTTAAATATGAATTACAAGTACCCATCTATGACAACCCATCATTATTAAATATGAGGAACATATATTTCACCGGTGGGGAATTAGAGGGATCCAAAAGATCAATTTTATGAGAGAAGACTAATACTGTTTTTGGTAAATTAAACAGGCACTTGAAAACATATTACTCAATTAGTTAGAGAATATCAAACAACTAGATTTATCAAGCATTTTGATGGAAAAATCAAAGTATTAAATTAATATATATTTTTATACCCGTTACTCGTAGAGTAAAAGGGTATACTAGATTCGTCGGAAAGTATGTAACAGGCAGAAGGAAGCGTTTCCGACCCCACAAAGTATATATATTCTTGATCAGGATCACTAGCCGAGTCGATCTAGCCATGTCCGTCTGTCCATCTGTCCGTCTGTCTGTCCGTCCGGATGAACGCTGAGATCTCGGAAACTATGGGAGCTAGGCTATTGAGATTTGGCGTGCAGATTCCTGAGCTTCTTACGCAGCGCAAGTTTGGCTCCTACAGTTTTGATGCTAGAATAAAAATTTTAACTGAAATGTATTGTTCTCATCAATACCAATCGATTGACCCAAAAAAAGTTTGCCACGCCCACTTTAACGCCCACAAACCGCAAAAACCTGTGACGCCCACAATTTTCATGCTAGATAAAAAATTTTAACTGAAATGTATTGGTCTCGTCGATACCTATCGATTGATCCAAAAAAAAATTGCCACGCCCACTCTAACGCCCATAACGCATATAATCTCGCTTTGCTGCTTGCATATCTCCATTTAGCTGAGTAACGGGTATCTGATAGTCGAGGTACTCGACTATAGCGTTCTTCCTTGTTTTATTATCCAAAGAGAAGAAATTTTCGTTTTTGGTCAAGGGATAATATTCCATGAATTTTTCCTTTACCTTGACCTTTGCGTCTGCATCAAGGTATTTTAGCAATCCTTTGTAACAACTATTTGTGTTGTTGGTAACATTTATAAATTGTTCGCAAACAAAAAATACTTTCCTAATTATATATTTTATGACCTCTTTTATGAAGGGATAATATTCCATGAATTTTTTTCCAATACCTTGACCTTTACGCCTGCGTCGAGGCATTGAAGCAAATCCTTTGTAACATAACTATTTGTGTTGTTGGTAACAGTTATAAATGGTTCACAAGTAAAAAATACTTTCCTAATTATATTTTTATGATCATTTTTTATGACATTTGCGCCTGCGTCGAGGCATTTTAGCAATCATTTACACCACCACCTATGTTTATTGTAGGTAACCAACTTGACTCTGGGGTTATGGTACGGTTAGCAATGGGTGGTTTGCTTAATGGGATTTAAATTATCGGTGACAAATTTATAAGTGAAAGTCACAGACATTTTTGGACAAAGGATACAATTGGTCATTTAGGTGTGGGTATACACATTTGTTATGGTGATAGAAAATGGGATATTCACAGTGTTTTTTGTTTTTTACTGTATTACGCCGGAGCGATTTCAATTACTTTCCCAATTATAGTTAGTTTTAAATGGTTTTTGGACATTCATATATTTTGTTCCTTCTAGACATTTTATTGTAGCTAATAACTATAGTTATGGGATGTAAGGCTAGCTATCGTAGTTAAGATTACTTTTATTATACCTACATAAGATGAAAGAATATGAAAAATGGAAATGTTTTATTTTAGCAATATACTAGTTAAAGTGGATGATATTATTATATATTCTTAATATCTGTAATTATGAATCAAAATTGTTTATCAAAGCAGCTTCTACACAGCTTTTAGACAACTTGTGAACAATTTATATCTTAATTAGTTTTACAATCACAGGATACATCTTCCCCCAACATAATCGGACATGTTCCTCTAAGATTTATATATCAATCTTGAGCTATTTTGGCTTTGCATTCTTTCTTACGTACATAGCAAACACACTGAAAATCAGAGTGTAAGTTTTTACTTCACATCAAAAGTCGTCTAGTGATCAAGAATTTTTGATCATTCTTAACAAAAGACTATAAAAGCTCGTAGACGTTAATAACAACTAGTAACCAGCTAATAATAAATAGTAAACATCAAGTAAACAGATATTAAAGATATATAAACCAGATACTAAACAGCTAGTAAGCAACTTGTATACATCTATTAAACAACTTTTATACATCTACTAATCATATAGAAACCAGATACTAAACAGCTAGTAAACAACTTGTATACATCTAGTAAACAACTTGTATACATCTACTAAACATAGATACTAAACAACTTGCATACATCTACTAAATATATTGTAACCAGAACTAAACAACTTGTATACATCTACTAAATATATAGTAACCAGATACTAAACAGCTAGTAAACAACTTGTATACATCTAGTAAACAACTTTTATACATCTATTAAACATATAGAAACCAGATACTAAACAACTTGTATACATCTACTAAATATATAGTAACCAGATACTAAACAACTTGTATACATCTACTAAATATATAGTAGCCAGATACTAAATAGCTAGTAAACAACTTGTATACATCTAGTAAACAACATGTATACATCTATTAAACATATAGAAACCAGATACTAAACAACTTGTATACATCTACTAAATATATAGTAACCAGCTAATCAGTATTGTAATTAAAGAGTTTATTAAACTTATTCAGAATCTTAGACAATGATGCCTTACTCATACAAATAGTATACAAATAGAATAGAATTAGAAAACTAGAACTAGAAAAATAGTTGTCAATGAAAACCAATATTACCAGGTCCCAACACCTCTATCATAAACTTGAATCAGAAATTAAATTGATAGGCGCTCCTATGCTAGCTAATGATGCCTTCGAAATATGTTACAATATTATTATGGGATGGAACAAATGAATGCTTTAAAAATAATTCAGCATCTGAGAAAGATTACATTGTGAGAACTATTTTACATCTATCTATGGGAACCAAGCGAAAATCTACGCTTGGAACGAAGATTAATAAGCGACATGTCTCTTACAGAGGGCTGAAGTAAGAAAATTAATTATATACAAATATACATAAAATATAATTAATTATGAATTTAATGAAATATGTTTACAATAATAAACTATTTAAAGAAATATTGAATAATCCTACAAATTTTGTATCTGACTGTAATTAAAACTCCAGGTACAAATGAAGGGGAAGTATTTTATTCAATGTCCTTGGGTCTTGGGCATGTGGCTTTGATGACGGTCAGGTAATGATAGTTCACTGCAAGTGTGTTTGGCTAACACATCTTAGAAACTTTAACTTGTGTACTTTGATAGTTCTTAATAAGAGACTATAGCGACTCATAATACTTGTTAACATTTAGTTATCGTCTAAAACCAAGTACTTTACAGATACTATACAGATAGTAACCATCCAAAATCAAGTACTGTACAGGTACTATACAAAAAGTAACCATCCAAAAGCAAGACTAAATAGAAAGTAACCATCAAAATACTGCTAGGTAACAACTAAATACAACGAGTCCAACGTGTCAAGTCTATGTCGGTATGGCTACTACCCTAAAAAATTGTATATCTCTGGATAATCTTCAAAGTCAATATCTATTAAATTCTGGATGGAGCAGTGGAGACGAAATTTCTACGGGATCCCCAATTAATATTTTTCTGTACCATTAAAAAATTTGTTGGGATTGGCTGAGGATTATAAAAAAGTTTTGTTAAATTGTAAGCATGAACTAGTGTTGATGCTAACTAAGAATCTTGGTGATGTGTTTGAGCAAACCAGAAATGAACAAACTTTTAAGTTGGAAATTACGAATAAAATCTGGAAAATTCCCCATGTAACTCTGAGCGATTTTGCAAAAAATTAAGATGTACGATATTATTAAAAGTGGTGTAAACCTACCAATCGCATTCCGGAGTTGGGATTCATATATTAACCCCAAATTGGGGTATGGAAGTCAACACAGCTGGAATGTGAAATTGCCGGCTAACCGCAAAAAACCAAGATTTGCCATAATTGGATTTACACTAAATGGAGAACTTATCACAAATAACTTATCAAACTTGAAAGTTCACTTGAATTCTGAGTCATATCCATATGATAATCTGAATGTTGATTGTAGTAAGAATTAGTATGCTCACCTATATGAAATGTATACAAGATTTCAATCTAGTTAATCGTGAATCACAACCATTTTTGACCCCAAATGAATTTAAATTGAAGACCCCTATTATTGTGGTTGATCTTTCATATCAAAATGAATCAGTAAAATTGGTCCTATTGATGTGAGAATTTCAGTAGAACTAAAGACACCAAGTCATGAAAATACCCAAGCTTACTGTCTCCTCATACAAGACCGTTTAGTTGAATATAACCCACTACACGGACTAGTACAACGAGTTGTTTAACATTAGAAAAATGTTGAAAGATACTGTTTCGATTGATGTTCAAGGTTTCTTTGATAAAAATAATAATTATATTCTAAAGGAAATTGGAATTGTATTCGAAAAAGATCCAAACTTGAATAATAGTTTTTTAATAGAACCACCATATGAATTTACTTTGCTAAATACAAAATCTCGAAAGACTGCAATTTGGTTAACTAATACACATCACAAAATTTTTTGGAACGATGGAGAAAATAGTTTTCCACAAACTCGAAAGTATCTAAGGACAATTACAAGCGGAAAACAAATTACTTGTAAAGGTGTGGAAAAGAAACGATTTCTACAGACGTTTTTTGGGAGTCGTCAGCTCATTAATGTCGAGGAAATTGGCTGTCCGTCATTAGACAGGTTTAAATGAAACCGGTTTCCTTATTGTGAAACACTCCTTAAGGGAGGGGTTTGTGCTCTTGGCAATGCATACATTATTTTGACATTTTTTAAAAGTAGCTTCAAAACAATAAAATAATATTTATATACATTATTTTAAAGTTGAGACTAGATGTGTAAGGATGTGCAAGAAAACAAAATTAACCAAATTAAGTTTCATGAGGAAATTGACCAATTTATTGAACAATTTAAAGGAGAGATAATTGGTCAGCATTTTCAATACCTTCTAAACACAAAAACTATGTTAATGAATCGAGGTGGACATGACCTCAAAACTACGAGTTATGGTGAACACTTTACATTTTGTAATCCAGAAATGACGTCGGAAACGTGCGCCTGCTTCTTCTATGCAAATCGCCGGAATCATAGCAGAAAATTAATTTCTATATATAAAAAAAATGTTCGCAATACCAAAATAAATAAATGTAAATGAATAAATGTATTATTATGGTACAAAATAAACTTCTGACATTTTATTTCGAGTTAAAATTACAGGTACGGAGAATGGAAAATATTTCCTTGACTGAGATATGTCGGCTACTTGCGAGTTGTTGCGCGGTCGTGATTTCAACCCCTATTATGGGAACGTATTAGAGCTCGCACTTAGCCGTGAGGTCGTTGGCGTGAGGCTCATGATTTTGTCAATGGGCGTGCACCTTCAGACTTGTGCATGTGTGTGACAGGTGCGCATGTTCGGGTAGCTCTTGCTTGAATCCCTTTTATGATATGTTTATGACCCGTTTGTAGAACGGAGAGATCTTGAAAAAATTTACCAGTTAAACATTCTGTGGCGAAAAAAAAAAATGTCTGTTTGAAAATATATGACATCTGAGAATCATTAACTTGTGGGATTTATTTTATTTGGGGTTCTTTTGATTTCTAAATTAGTTTTACAATCATAGGAAACGTTATTCCCCCACATGATCGGACATGTCCCTCTAAGGCAACCAGCTTTAGATGTTTTGGGTTTGCGACCTTTCTCACGTGCACAGCAACACCAGCTGAATATTAATTGCTGATAATGAGGAAAAGGATACATGATCAATATTGTCACATGGGGATGTGGGGAAAGTGTGCGACCTTTCTCCCGTGTACAGCAACACCTGCTGAATATTAATTGCTGATAATGAGGCAAAAAGGTCACGTGATCAGTATTGCCACATGGTTGTGTGGGGCTGGGGGGCAATTTAGTATACTCTTTATGGATATGATCGTGACATTTTTATGACATCTAAACCCCTTAAAATCAGATAATTTATGGATTATGCTAATTGTCCCAGAACCCGCATACATTAATGAAGAGGCGGGGGGCATTAATATGTTAATTAGTGAGAGGCGGGGGTCATTAATATGCTTATTAGTAAGGGGGCGGGGCCATTAATATGCTAATTGTCCCAGAATCCGCGTTTCCCTACTACTAAAGGACCCTAAAACCATAACAGATTTTCCGTTTGAAAAAATCTAATAAGAATATTGTTCATTAAATTGGTTTTTTTCTTGTTTATTCCAATAAGTATAAAATATTTCGTATACGGAGCTGAAACCAGTTGCACTTTTTACCGCTTAATATCTTCCAAACGGTAATTTTTATGGTAAAAAGTGTTATACACCAAAAGTTGAGGAATCTCAAGGGCTACAAGATATAAAATTTAAAAAGAAATCGTTCGACTCAATTTTAAGAAAATAGTCAAAAAGTGGTTTTAAAAAATAACTTTTTATCGTAACTCTAAATCTATTATATTCATACAATTTTACTATATAAAGAGTATTTAGCAAATTATATTATCTTTTCAGAGATATAGAACGTTTATGTAGCCTTAGTAGTTTAGCTACTATAAGCATTTTAAATCTGGCTTTTATTTTTGATTTTCCGCTAAACTAACGGGTTTTTCCAAAGTCGTAGAACAAACGTTTTCTATTTCAAGGTACTTTATACACCCATAGGGTTTCCAAGCCCCTAAAACTAAGATGGGATGCATACAAACCCACAAACAAAGGGACAAACATTTTCTTGTTTTTTGAATTACTTTTGAACGGAACATCGGATTTCAACAAATGAGGTGTCATTCGACGCGTATTCTCAGTAAGAATAAAACTAGCTAAACAGCTTGGGGCTTTTATCCCCACCGTATCCAGCAGCTCCAATTTTGCAAATTTTTTCTTTTACACTTTCACCGCTTTTTCTCCCAAACAAATCTTTATTTTGAAAGTCTTGGTATGCATCCTTCTTAGTTAGTGCGATACCTTTCGATTGGTGTATCACTCGTTATGATTCGTTTTCAATTCTGCGGCAATATATAGTAGTTGTCTTCGCACGCTCTCTTGCGCGCTTCGCCACTACGTGTACTGCCGTCCACAGTGATATATATACTTGATTCCGATCACCATGTCCATGTCCGTCTGTCCGTAAAAATGTGAGAAACTAAATTGGGAATTATCTAGGTCGACTTTGAACTCTTTGGACAAATGGTCCGATTTTAAAAATATTTGGCGTGCCGATAGGTATTGACAAGTGGAATAAAATACAGTTGATTTTAAATTTTAGTCTTTGAAAATGTGGACTCCATAGTTTGGTGTTTGTGGACGTGCTGAAATACACTTGCGATGCGTAAGAATCTCTTATAGTTTTCGAGATATCAGCGTTCATATGGACGATTTTTTGAGGTTTGTGTGCGTTTTCGAGAGCGTTAGAGCGGGCTTGGCAAAATTTTTGTGGGTCAATTTATAAATATTGACGAGAGCAATACATTTCACAATACATTTGTATTATATAATTAAAACTGTATGAGCGACATTTCTGGGCGGCTTGTGGGCCATAGAGTAAGCATGGCATTTTGATGAAATGATATATCTCAACATTGTACTTTGGAGCTTACGGACACAATAACGGATATGGCTAGATCGGCATGGCCAGTGACAGACGGACAAATAGACAGACGGACCGACGGATGAACGGACATGGAGCAAAGACAGAGACGGCGGAGTTCGCAAGGAGAACCGAGAACAAGGTTGGATATATTAGCGAAAACACAAGAAGTACGGCACAGAAATGTCGGACTCCGTAAAAAGGAATAACCAGAGTTGGTAACACTAGATCGGGCTGGAAGTTAAGGAAAACGATACCAGGGAACAACAAACCCTTTGGAATATATAGATATTAACGAGAGCAATACATTTAAGTTTAAAATTGTATTTTAGCATAAAAACTGCACAGTTCTGGGCAACAAACCCTTTGCAATATAAAGATATTAACGAGAGCAATACATTTAAGTTTAAAATTGTATTTTAGCATTAAAACTGCACAGTTCTGGACTGTTTGTGAGCGATAGAGTAAGCATGGCGCTTTGATGAAATGGTAAATCTCAACATTGTAGCTTGTAGCATACGGACACAATGACCGACGCATATGGCTAGATCGGCATGGCTAGTGACAGACGGACGGACAGACAGACATGGAGCTAAGACAGAGACTGGTGGAGTTCGCAAGGAACACCGAGAACAAGGCTAAGTTCCAATTCTGGTTCCCAATTGCTCCAGTTAATTTTGATCGGAACTGCCAACTCGTTTTTGTATCGCTAGAGCAATTGTAGTTTAGATTTCCTTATTCTAAATATATTTAAAACAAGTTTCTAACTCACCTTACGATCCCTATTTAGCCGATATACTTGCGTGTGTATTTACGATATAGTACCACAAGGTTCTACAGCGCACATCGATCGTTATCAGGCCGTCTGACCTCGTTGGAGAGTTCGTTAGTACGGCATAACCGTAAGTTATTTACATTCCGCACTTATTTTTTAAATTTTCGTACATTTGTATACCGATAAATATTAAATAAGAGTCGTTTGCTTTTAATCAATTTAAATCAATTTTTAATAAGAATATCGAATATCGATTACATATGTAAGCAGTCAGTAATAATTTAACGTAAAGTAAACATCCCTACTATTTCCTGTAGATAATCTTGTATTGAAAAACGATCACATAAGGAGTCGATTTGCGTGAATTATGCTTAGACTTAAGGACTTAGTGTTAGGATTTGTAGTAATCATGAACTATACTATCGTCTTTGCTGTATTAAATGAAATTTAAGCTGAATTCAGTAGTGATCTTTAAAGGTCACCTAAGAGAGTGTAGCGCAGCAGTTGTTTAAGGGTGGAATATAATGCGACTTAAGAGGTAGGGTGGCGGTTGTTTTTTTCTTCTTTTTAAAATCTTCTTCGGGATCTTCGGAGTTGTCTGCTAGAATTTCTAACCTTTTGGTACTATTTAGCTTTTCGCTTGAAGATACCCTGGAATTGCAACAGGTAACTTTTTCTTTGGAGTTTAAAGGGCTTAACTTTCGTTTAATTTGAATGTAACGATCCGTTCCAGGCTGCGCAAGCGGGCCAGTACTTACGCTCATTGTTTTATCGGCAACGCAGCTGTCGTAGATTTTTATACCCGTTACTCGTAGAGTAAAAGGGTATACTAGATTCGTCGGAAAGTATGTAACAGGCAGAAGGAAGCGTTTCCGACCCCACAAAGTATATATATTCTTGATCAGGATCACTAGCCGAGTCGATCTAGCCATGTGCGTCTGTCCGTCTGTCCGTCTGTCCGTCTGTCCGTCTGTCTGTCCGTCCGGATGAACGCTGAGATCTCGGAAACTATGGGAGCTAGGCTATTGAGATTTGGCGTGCAGATTCCTGAGCTTCTTACGCAGCGCAAGTTTGTTTCGGCACAGTGCCACGCCCACTCTAACGCCCACAAACCGCCCAAAACTGTGGCTCCTACAGTTTTGATGCTAGAATAAAAATTTTAACTGAAATGTATTGTTCTCATCAATACCTATCGATTGACCCAAAAAAAACGTTTGCCACGCCCACTTTAACGCCCACAAACTTCGAAAACCTGTGACGCCCACAATTTTCATGCTAGATAAAAAATTTTAACTGAAATGTATTGGTCTCGTTGATACCTATCGATTGATCAAAAAAAAACGCCCACTCTAACGCCCATAACGCTTAAATCTGTATACCGCCGGTAGGTGGCGCATTTTAATCTCGCTTTGCTGCTTGCATATCTCCAAATAGCTGAGTAACGGGTATCTGATAGTCGAGGTACTCGACTATAGCGTTCTTCCTTGTTTTTAATTGGGTTTGTTTTGATCAGAGATTCGTTATCAGTGCGCTCTGCGCTGTGATACGATAGCACTGGACAGCTTGAAAGAGGTCGCTCACTTGCTGATTGCAAGGGTTCGTTCGTCGGTGTGGGGTAATTGACCGCTACTTTTTGCGTCAGCAGAAGAGACTTTATTTGTAGAATCCTTCGGAGAAGCTCAAGTTATGACTTTTCAGCGATTGGGGCAGCCAGCCAGTCAAACGATGCAGACACAGGCGCCATATGCTTCTATGCTGGCATCACAAACTTCATTAATCCAAACGAAACGGGGAAATAACGCGTGGCTAATCTGCCTAAAACTCTTGCATATAGAATCCCATTCCTTGTTCAGAGATTTAGGAAGATTTTCATCTCTGGATAACTTTTCCTTGCACATTTGCTGATAGTAAATTTTCGATTTTGTAACCATAGCACTATGGGAAATTTGACCACTTTTTCTGGCCAAAATTAATAACTCAAAACGGAACAAGATATTTGGCTTCCGTGTCTTGCATCGGGTTAAGTTAGCTAATACTAATAGAAATAGAAAAATAGAGGGCGTGGCACTGCCCCTTTTTTTTGGGAGTAATGTAAATTTCTACAAACTTAACTTCAATAAGTAACAAACGATTTTGCAACAGTAACATATTACTGTTTGTTTATTTATTAAAAAATAGTGGACGTGGGATGCCTTAAGAAGGTTTTAAGATAGAAAGTAATATACAGCGCATTCATTTTGCAGCACTGTAATAAAACACAATTAGTAAATAAATAAATAGTAATAAAAATAAACATTTTCCTTATACAACTATTAGAAAAAGTCCTACTCTTCGTTTTCCAACTCAACGGTGTCTTAATGTTCCAAATCTAATACATTAAAGGGTCTTTCATCCTCGAGCGCCGTGTTGTCATCCTGATTGGATGAGCATTCTAGTAGGTCCAAAACCTCTAATGAAAGATTCATTCTTTTCTGTCCCTGAATTCGTCTATCCAAAGTATCTGTAGCTCGATGAAACACGTCTTTTCTGGCGTGATGCAGACGACCGAATTTGTAAAATTTATTTCGAGATTCAGCTGCTTTCTCTCCGAAATATCGAATAGGAAGAACGGTGCTTTCAATGATGTTCCCGGCGAAAATCAGCAATTTATGAACGCAAGCGGTCATTGGTAACCACGGGTATTTCTCAATGATAATCTCAACAATTTGATAACAAAAGGCTTGGAGCTTAGGAACGGCAATTGGAAGTTGGCAAGAGCTAATACCTTGTTAGAGGACAAAGTCTCGGGCTTTTCTTGATTGGTGCCATAATTGCTTGGCGCATGTATTTAGCCTTTTCGGGGCATATTAAAAGCAGCTTGGGAATACTTGTAAGATCAGCTTGCTTTCTTTTTCTTGCAGTCAAGCTTGCTTCATTAATAAGCAAACTTACATTATGTGGTTTTGCTAGTTCTGCAGCGCGCCTTCTGCGGGATCTGCTTTGCATTATAAGGCAGATTTGGCCGACCTACTGGCTTCTTGGTTACCGGTAAATTAATAACAGTTTTGGAATCTAGCCTGCGCAACTGACTTATATTAGCTTAAGAGCTCTTGCACATTTGCGTCAAGCGGTAGTACAATTTTTTACTGCTTGGTGTACAATGTCGATGTGCAGTTTAAACTCTACTTGTGATAGTGCAACTTTTCCAGTTGCTTCGTACCACTTGCCAAACAACTTTTCGTTAGCCAATTTCAGGTTATGTCCTAAATATTAAAATTTCTCGAAAAACTTGTAAAAAGTGATATTTCTAACAACATTCATTCAACCTAGAATTTAATTCTCTACAACATACAAAACATCTTGTTGATGGACTCTTCTGGACTTCTGAGACTTCATCCAAAATATGCATTTTAAAGGCTACTTAAATTTTGGCTCTAATAAAAAGACAACATGAGTTTTTCTACAGGGGACATTCACAAACACATAATACAAGCCACACAGATTTGAATTCATTTTAAAACTTTGAGTTATGTTGACTAGATTTTCACCTTTGGCCTTTTAAAGTTTGCAAAGAAAACTTATTGTTGCAGACGTATGCGTTTTACAAATGCAACAGCTGCGTTTATCAGCTGATTATTTTGTTGTGGCGCCATCTATAAATATTTCTGCTATGCAACACTGGAGATTAATCTGTTGTAAATGCGTTGCACTAAGATTTTTTTTTAAATTTTTGACTTTCATAAAATGGGCTTTGGCCAGAAAAAGTGGTCAAATTTCCCATAGTGCATAGGCCCAACTAAACCGAGTGGATGGTAATTCGCGTAATTCCAGACATGACAGATTGCCTGCGGGGGTTGATGCTGAATGAAAGACCGTAAATAAGAACAGTACGTTGTCAGGATCCCGAGCGAGACTTAGTGTTTTGGTGAAATTTGTTCCATAATCTAACTTCAAATAAGACTTCTTATCATCTTCAGCACCTCCATCCAAAACGTCGGGTAAATTTGAAAACCACTTTCTAATTTCAAAATTTCTTCTGGCTTGAATTTTAGATGTCTGATTTCCTTAGATTTGTATCCAGATATCAGGTCACAAGCATAACAAGAAAGGAAGTTAACTTCGGCAAGCCGATGTTTCTATACCCTTGCAGTTATAAGAAATAATCAATGCTGGTAACACCATGTTAAACTCGTAAGGATTGTTGCTAGCTTCAGTGATATATGTGTAAAATTAAATTCGTTATGCTGAAAAATGTAAATCTTCTATATCCCAGAGTAAAAGAAAGTACGATAAATATCAACAAAGCAACATTTTTTTTAAAATAAATGTTTTACTATTTCTCTGACCGTTTCTTTGACAGCTATATGTTAGAGTCGTCCGATTTTTATTGAATTTAATTCTAAATTCCTAAAAATACAAAAAATGATATTCCGAATAGTATAAGATAATATGTAAAAAAAAAACACTGCAGCTATAATTTGTTTCATAATATTTTCCTATCATTTTTCCGACCGTTCCTATGGCAGATTTATATTATAGTCGTCCGATTTTGATAGAATTAAGTTCGAAACTCAGAACTAATTAAATATGTTATTTCCAAGCGTAGGAAGCGTAGGTTATATGCTAGAAATCACAGAAGCTATAATTTGTTTCATGTTATTTTCCCACCAATTTTCCAATCGTTCCTATGGCAGCTAAATGATATAGTCGTCCGATTTTGATAAAATTTAATTCGAAATTCAAAACTAATTAAAAAATGATATTTCCAAGCGTAGGAGATTAAATGTTAAGAACCACCAAAGATATAATTTTTAAAATATTTTTCGATTATTTCTATGGGAGCCATAAGATATAGTTGTCCGATTCATCTGGTTCCGACTTATATACTACCTGCAAAAGAGAAAAGACTTTTGGGAAGGTTTCAGCCAGATAGCTTTTAAACTGAGAAACTAGTTTGCGTTGAAACGGACGGACAGACTGACATGTCTAGATCGACTCGTCTAGTGATGCTGAACAAGAATATATATACTATATGGGGTCGGAATGTCTCCTTCACTGCGTAGCAAACTTCTGACTGA
Source organism: Drosophila suzukii (assembly GCF_043229965.1). Lineage (NCBI taxonomy): Eukaryota > Metazoa > Arthropoda > Insecta > Diptera > Drosophilidae > Drosophila > Drosophila suzukii. The sequence goes on along the minus strand of NW_027255905.1, from coordinate 535,162 downwards.
AATCATAAAACTCTCTGCAAGGGTATAACAAACAAGAAAGAAAGCTATAGTCAAGTACCTCGATTATCAGGTACACGTTAACTCAGCTGACCAAAGGGAAATGGAGATATACAAGCAGCAAAGCGATAGTTTCCGAGACATCCGCGTTCATATTTACGATTTTTTGAAGTTTGTGGGCGGTTTGTGGGCGTTTAAGTGGACGTGGGCCAATCGATAGGTATTGATAAGAACAATACATTTTAGTTCAAATTTTTATTCTTGCATTAAAAGTGTAGGAGCCACAGTCTTGGGCGGTTTGTGGGCGTTAGAGTGTGCGTGGCACCCTGTTGAAACAAACATGGCTGCGCAAGAACCTCAGATATCTACATACCAAATCCCAACTTTCTAGCTTTCGTAGTTTCCGAGATCTCAGCGTTCATCCGAACGGACTGATACACGGACCGACGGACTTGGCTAGATCGACTCGGCTAGTTATCCTGATCAAGAATATATATATTTTACGGGGTCGGAAACGCTTCCTTTTGCCTGTTGTATATCAAACAACAACACCTCTTAACGAGGTAAAAAGTAGTGGCGAAAGCGCTCTTAACAAAAATTTCTGATATCAACAATTGTGACGAAAAATTATATTACATTCGATAAAATAAATAAACTATATTAAATTTATGATTTCGGCCCGCAACAGTAAATATTTATTTACCTACAGGTAAATTTTCTGCTGTAGCGTGCTGAATACATAAATTTAATATAGTTTATTTATTTTATCGAATGTAATATCATTTTTCGTCACAATTGTTGATATCAGAAATTTTTGTTAAGAGCGCTTTCGCCACTACTTTTTACCTCGTTAACAGGTGTTTTTGTTTAATATCAGAAGTTTTTTTGCAGAAGAGTTTAAGTACCCCATTACTAGGAGTCGTCCCCATATGGCTTGCCTATTGAAAAACCAAACACACACTTTCATGTTCCACTTCGGCTTAACTTTATTCTAATAAGGTATGGGATGCTTACATTCACATTTTAATAAGAATGAAACATATAATATGAATATTAAACTTTTTAATAACAAGTTTTATCGCTTCAATTACCTATTTTAATAGCACATGTTTGGAATCTCAAGGGTTGTATAGTTTCAGATTCCAAGAGAAATCTGTCGTTTCTTACATTTCCGGCTGAACTAGCGGGTTTTTCCAAAGTGGTAGAACAAATAGATCAAGTTTCCTATTTCGATTAGCTTCATGCAAGTAAAGGACCCTAAAATTATAACAGATTTTCCATTTGAAAAAATCTAATAAGATTGAGCTGAAACCAGTTGCACTTTTTATCGCTTAATATCTTCCAAACGGTTTTAGGGTAAAATGTGTTATATATTAAAAGTTGAGGAAGGACTACATGATATAAAATTTAAAAAGAAATCGTTCGACTCAATTTTGAGAAAATAGTTAATAAGTGGTTTTAAAAAATAACTTTTTATCATAACTCTAAATTTATTATATTCAGACAATTTTAATATATGAAAAGTATTTAGCAAATGAAATTATCTTTTCAGAAATATATAGCACGTTTATGTAGCATTAGTTTTTTAGCTACTATAAGCATTTTAAATCTGGCTTTTTTTTTTATTTTCCGCTAAACTAGCGGGTTTTTCCAAAAGTCGTAGAACAAACGTTTCCTATTTCAAGGTACTTTATACTCCCATAGGGTTTCCGAAACTAAAACTAAAACTAAAACTAAGATGGGATGCATACAAACCCACAAACAAAGGGACAAACATTTTCATTTTGGGAAGAAGGAGAAAATCTTGTTTTTTGAACTTCTTTTGAACGGAACATCGGATTTCAACAAATGAGGTTTCTTTCGACGCGTATTCTAAGTAAAAATAAAGCTAGCTAAACAGCCGGGGGCTTTTATCCCCACCGTATCCAGCAGCTCCAATTTTCTAAATTTTTACTTTTACACTTTCACCGCTTTTTCTCCCAAACAAATCTTTATTTTGAAAGTCTTGGTATGCATCCTTCTTAGTTAGTGCGATACCTTTCGATTGGTGTATCACTCGTTATGATCGGACCATAAGCCGGTTTTCAATTCTGCGGCTATATATAGTAGTTGTCTTCGCACGCTCTCTTGCGCGCTTCGCCACTACGTGTACTGCCGTCCACAGTGATTTTCCGACGAATCTAGTGTACCCTTTTACTCTACGAGTAACGGGTGTAACTACATTCAAAATCAAGTAGTACCAAATCCAAAACCAAACGACAAAGTTTTTTCCGTAAGTTCAGTTGGAGGCAGCACTAAATTAGCACATTTCAGATAAACCAATTATCTTTTTTTACCCGTTACTTGTAGAGTAAAAGGGTATACTAGATTCTTTAGAAAGTATGTAACAGGTAGGAGGAAGCGTTTCCCACCCTTTAAAGTATATATTATTTTGATCACGAGGAGTATTCGAGTCGAGCTAGCCATGTACGGCTGTCCGACAGGAGATATATCGGAATCTGTAGAAGCAACAAAGCTTCTTTATGGGTGCCACCCCCATTCTAACGCCCATACGCCCACGCTAAAACCTATTTAGCGGCCATTTTAAGCCCGTTACTCAAGGCGTAAAAGGGTATACTAGATTCGTCGGAAAGTATGAAATAGGTAAAAGGAAGCGTTTCCGACACTATAAAGTGTATATATCCTCGATCAGGATCAATAACCGTGTCGATCTAGCCATGTCCGTCTTTCAATTCAGCGTGGGCACTCGGCATTTTCAATAAGTACTGAATGGGTTAAGAAAAGTCCTGTATCATTCAAACGGAATTAAAATGACCATTCCATTGATACCAAAATGTTGACGAAGTAATATAAAATTGTGAGTATATTTAACTTTTGTTTCCTCAAAATACATATGCCGACTAGTGTACATGCCAAAAGTTATTTATGGAAATATACCAATTCTATATTTCCAGGAACAACAGATATTTCAAAAAACTCAAACTGGTAACATTTGATTTTTGATTTTCACATAGAACGGACAAGTTGATTTAAAGCAAGTGAATAATAAATTGAAACATCTAGAACAGTACAAATTCCACAAAAAGGAATAGCTAAACAAATATCATTGTAAAGTACAATATAGAATAAAAATGAGTAAGGAGAATAAGTTAAAGAATATTTCCCTCTTTCGTGGTGAGAAATAATCCGGAAAATTATGTATTATTTGTGATTGAGAAGGAGATGCCAAAAGATGTCGATGAATCCTGGGCAAAGGCAGAGAGATCAGCTAAAAACGTTAATATAGCATTTTTAAGTGACTCTTTTCTTTCTTTCGCTGACAATAACTCTAATCTAATTCTGCAAATAAATTTTTGAAAATTTGGATTCCGTTTATGAACGTAAAAGGTTGGCCACGCAGCTTTCTGTGCGGAAGCAATTATTAACGTTTAAATTAAATGGCGACACTCCTCTCAGTATTCATTTCAATAAATTTGAAGAGTTGATCTATGAGTAAATATCATCAGGAGCAAAAATCGAGGAGGTGGATAAAGTTGCACATCTTCTCTTAAGATTGCCTTCTGTTTGTGATGGTGTTGTGACCGCCATAGAAACTTTATCTGCCGAAGATGTTATCCTATTTTTTGTCAAAAGTCGCTTACTTGACTACGAGATTAAGCGGAAGGATTTGAGGTAAGGACACAAGCAATAAAGTTTTGCAAGCTATGTCTTTAAATAGTAGCAAACACAAGGCCAAGCCATCGAAGAACTGTAAATCCAATTTACAATGTCACCATTGCGGTAAAAAAGGGCACATCAAGAAAAATTGTTTCAGTTTCAAAAGAAGCTTGGAGAATAAGGATAAGGAGAAACAAGCCCAAGTAGCTAATGCCAAAACAGGTAGATCGATTGCATTCATGTTGAGGAAGGGAAAAGTTATACAGGTGACGCTGATGTATCCTTCATATTGGACTCGGGAGCTTTAGGCCACATTATAAACAACATGAATCTATTCGACACTGAATACACCAATCGAGATTGTAATAGCCAAAGAAGATGCATACATATATGTTTCTGCAAAGGGAACTGTCCAACTACGCAGCAATCTTAATTCGAGCATTACACTGGAAAATGTTCTTTTCTGCAAAGATGTACCACAAAATCTACTGTCCGTCTCCAAGATGCAAGCTGCAGGCTCGACAATTGAATTCAATTCAAAGGGAGTACGAATATCAATGAATGGACAAGGAGTATTTGAAGGTATGTGTAAAAGCAATGTATCGATTGTTAGTTTTAAAATGAACCATAAAGCATATGCAACTGACTCAAATAGAAATCAAAGCTATAGTTTGCGACATGAAAGATGAGGACATACGAGAATGGTCCGAAAAGTACTTAGCCTCCAAAAGAAAAACGAAAATGTTGGAAAAGTGGCGATTTATTTCTCAACATAATCTCCCTTTAGCCCGATACACTTGACCCAGCGAGGCTCCAACTTCTTTAACCCGTCTGAAAAATGCGTTTTCTCGAGGTCTGCAAAATAGGCCTCTGTGGCGGCGTGACTTTTTCCAGATTGGAAACAAAAATAAGTCAGACCGGGCCAAATCTGGAGAATATGGTGAACGAGGTAGCAGTTCTTAGCCCAATTCGACCAATTTGGCCTTGGCGAGGACGGAAGTGTGAGCCGGTGCGTTGTCATGACGGAAGAGCACTTTTTTCTTCGCCAAATGGGGCCGTATTTTCTGCAATTCGGCGGCGAATCGGCCCAATAATTCGGCATAGTACAGCCCTGCGACCGTTTTTCCCTTCCACAGGTAGTCGATGTAGATCACACCTTGTGAATCCCAAAAAACGCGGGGCCATCACCTTTCCGGCCGATGGGACCGTCTTCGCCATCTTCGGAGCAGGTTCGTCGGGTGAAGTCCACTGTTTCGACTGTTCCTTGGTCTCTGGTGTGTACCAGTGGATCCATGTTTCGTCGACGGTCACGAAACGACGCAGAAACTCTTTCGGATTGCGCTTAAACACTGCTCTGAAGTGGTCTCACGGTTGGGTCTGTTGTTCGGAGTGAGCAAACGCGGCTTCCAACGCGCCGACAGCTTTCTCATGCCCAAAATTACATGCAGGATATGGCCCACGCGGTCTTTTGACATGCCTACTGTCTCAGCTATCTCGCACATCTTTAGTCGGCGGTCTGCCAATACGAGATCGTGGATTTTTGTCACGTTATCCTCCGTGGTAGCCGTTTTCGGGGCACCTGGGCGTGGCTCATTAAAATCCGACGTGCGACCACGTTGAAACTCGTTAAACCAATTTTTGACGGTTGCCATCGAAGGAGAAGAGTACACAACATCCAAGCGCTCTTTGATTTCGCTGCGCAATTTTCCTTCCAAAAACAAGAATCGAATCACGGACCGATATTGCTCTTTCTCCATTTTTCTAAAAATCCGCGGACACGTCCGATTCCACACGCAGTCAAAACAAAATTACGAGTCCGATTCGGCTTAAATTTCGATAGTAGCCGTGTTAAGTTGTGACGCCGTGCCGAGAATGCTATGTACGGCTGTCATAGTAAGAGGGGCTCTTGGGGGTAGGTACGACTGAAGTTCAAAGATAACAGTTTAGTCTTTATTCATTAGCTTATAATGCGTACACTTCACTCTTGATCATTAATTAACTTTACAAATGAAAATGGGTCGCAATGGACCGAAAGTAAAAGCAGCCGATATTGTTCCCGTCGCTGAAGCTCGTAGTTCTCTCCTTCTTCCCCCAAGCTCTGTAGAGTTGACAGATGTCCTGACCTTTGTCTTCAGTTGGCAGGGCTATCAGCTGTGTATACGAACCAAGTACCGTGGGACTGAACATGCCGCCCGCCAATGCGAAATCAGCATGATACATGGGTTATTCAGGATTCTGGATCTAATTTCCCTTGTACCTGTAGCGGCTAAGACAAAGAGAAAGAGAAATGACATACGGATGCAATTCAATACCAAGGGAGCAAGAGCTGGTTCATATTAGCATGAGATCGGCAGGCGACAATGCTTGGAGATGGAGCGTTTTTGACTGCCTGATTTTGTTTTTAGTGTTACAACTCGAACGAGTGAATCCTCTCCAGGATGGAACTAATAATTCTGCCGAGCGGCCATTGCGATGGAGGCAGTTGATCATCCTTGATGAGTACTAGTTCATTGATGTCAAAATTCTCCTTTTCCTGACACCATTTTGGGCGCGTCTGAAGATGGGACAGCCAATCTCAGCTCCATTGCGTCCAAAACTGACGGATCAAATTTTGATGAGACAGAAATTGCTCACGGAACGACGAGTTTTGAGGGCGACAGTAGGCAGGTGCGAGCAGGGTGTCACCAATGAGAAAGTGTGCCGGCGTCAGAGCTTCTAGGTCGTCTGGATCAGCTGTTAGCGGACAAAGTGGCCGAGAGTTTAGGCAAGCTTCAATCCTGATAAGCACCGTTGCGAGTTCCTCATAAGTTTGCTTGTGACTTCCGAAAATCCTTTTTAGGTGATGCTTGACGGACTTGACCCCGGCCTCACAAAGGCCTCCGAAATTGGGGGAGTATGGCGGAGTGAAATGCCATGTAGGGCACGTAGTGTGGTCGCGATCCGCCTGTGGTGCGCTTGCTAATACCTTATTGGCGCCAACGAAATTTGTTCCGTTGTCGCTATACATATGTTGAACTGGTCCTCGGCGACCAGTGAAACGAGAAAATGCTAGTAGGAAGTGTTCCAATGAGAGTCCGGTAACCGCTTCTAGGTGAACTGCTTTTGTAGCCAAGCAGACGAAAATAGCGATGTATCCCTTGTAAGTACTTGTCCCACGAAGCCGTGCTGCCTTGACTTCGATTGCCCCGGTATAATCGACGCCGGTCGCAAGGAATCGGCGGTTCGGTGGGTTGACCCTGTGTACCGGCAGGTCGCCCATCAATTGACTTCCGATGCTAGGTGACGCGCGGAAGCACGTGATGCATTTTCGAAGGATTGTTCGGACGGCTTGTCTTCCATTTGGAATCCAGAACTTGTACCTCGTGTGGGCTAGAGTAAGATGAGTGCCGCCATGCAGGGTAGCTTGATGGGAGTTCTGAATTACCAGCTCTGTAAAGAAATGACGCTGCGGTAAGATGATTGGATGTTTGCGATCGAAAGAAAGGTTGGAATGTTTGAGACGACCGCGAACGCGTAAGACGCCGTCGTCAAGAAAGGGAGTGATTTCCTAGGATGCTCTTGAGGCAGAAGATTTCCTGCGAGGATCGCGTGCATGTCGGATTGAAAGGTGGTTTCGGCTTGTACTATTTTCACGACGCAGCGAAGTGCATTGTCCGGCGACAGCTGACCGTAAGATCTGGTTTTCTTCGATTGAGTGTTGTGACAAAAGCGCAGTATGTATGCTATGACTCGAACGAGTTTGGTGTAAGTCGAAAACCGCTCAATGATATTAATGTCTACTTGGGTGGTGTACAAACGAATCCGAAGAGATTTTGCGTCTAGGGACTGCTTATCAAATTTCATGTTCGGTACCTCTGTGTCCGGCCACTCACTGGAGTGTTGCCTCAACCGTGATGGTCCGTGCCACCAGAGATTAAAGATGGAGAGTTCTGATGGGGACAGTCCTCTTGTGGCGCTGTCTGCTGGATTATCCACCGTGGGAACATGTCTCCATTGGTTTGAATCGCTGTGGTCCAGAATATAGGCAACGCGATTGGCGACAAACGTTTTCCATCTAGTAACATCTCCTTTGATCCAGTGGAGAATGATAGTGGCGTCCGTCCAGTATGTGACGGAGATTTGAGCGTTTTTCCAACGATGGTTTGCTAATACCCATTTAGTTAGTTTGGTCGCCAGTACAGCGCCGCATAACTCGGTCCTCGGGATCGTGAGGGGTTTCGTTGGAGAGATTTTGGATTTTGTGGTATAAAACGATAAATCCGGTTGGGGTATGCGCATGTAAGCCGCCGCTGCGTAGGCGTGAGTGGACCCGTCGCAGAAAGCGTGCAACTGGATATCATGGCTAAAGTCTGGCGTATACCGTACGCTGCGAGGTATTCGGATTTTGCTGATGTCCTCCAGATTGACACGGAACCTTTTCCATTTGTTAGCGATGGAACTGGGCACTGGGTCGTCCCACCCTAAGTGCTTGCGATCGTTCTCGGAATGTAGGTGTGCCATTGTGACTTCCTTTAGAATTAATTTTGCTGAAATGAGAATAGGAGCGATTAATCCTAAGGGGTCGAAAAGTCTGGCGATGCTCGAAAGAATTTCTCTTTTGGTTGAACCCGTGGGAATGCTCGCTTGCAATTTGTAGGTGAAACAGTCTTGTTTAGGTAACCAATGCATTCCTAAGGTTTTGACTGTATCAGAGCTGTCCCAGCTTCGTGAAGTTTGATTGCATCGGCTTGATGAAGGAATGCTGTCTAGGAGCGCTTTGTCGTTGCTAGACCATTTTCTTAATTCCATATTTTCTGATTTAAGAGCGTTCTGTATTTGTAAGCTCTTGTTTTGTGCTGCTGAGATCGTGTGATCACCAGAAAGAATATCGTCGACGTAGATTTCGTGCTTTAAGACCTCTTCCGCCAATGGACAATTTTCGCGTTCATCTTCCGCAAGTTGACGAACGACTCTGATGGCGGTGAATGGTGCAGAAGCGGTCCCGAAAGTTACAGTTGACAGACAGTATTCCTTGATGTTTCCATCCGCCGCCCGCCATAAAATCCGCTGGTACTGCGTGTCGTCTGGATGTACGTCGTTGCAACGGTACATGCGCTGGATGTCGGCGGTGAAAACATGTCTGTACTGTCTCCAATTCAGCAACACTGCAAGGAGATCATTTTGTAGAGTGGGTCCTACGGACAATACATCGTTTAGACAGCGTGATGAGGAAGAACGCAGGATTCAACCCGACCGGTTTTTGTGGAGGTACTGACTGTTGATCTCTCACTAGAGACTGCTGGTGTGATTTGTCCCAATTCAAAATATTCTTCGATTCCCTCCTTGTAGCGAATCCATTTGTCTGGATCCCGTTGATAACGCCGCTCTAATTTTAGAAACCTGTTTAAAGCGATTTGATGCGATTTTCCTAGGGCCATTGTGGAATCGAAATGTCATTTGAAAGGTACCATAAAACTACCGTTTGGTTGATGTGTGTGCGTTTCCTTAAATAAGGATTCACACCACCGCTCTTCGTCAGAGTGAAGTGATCGGCTTGGGACAGATTCTATTTCGCAGAAATTCTTCAAAAGCGATTCCGTATCTAGGGCGGTTTGATGACAGCGAATGTGATATGTGTGAATTGAATCCTGGAACTTGCCGAGTATCATCCAACCTAGGTGAGCATTTTGTGCAATGGGTTCGTCTGGACTTCCGATTCGGGTTCCCGGAAGGACAAGACTCGCCATGAGGTCGGCTCCGATGATGAGATCTATGCACTTCAAGCGATAGTATAGAGGATCCGAGAGCTGGAGTCCGTTGATGTGTTTCCAATTTTGAGGCGAGAACGATTGGTTTGGTAGAGGTGAGGTCAGCGAGTTCAGAACGTACGCAGAGTCAACATCTAGATTGAACGTTGGGTTTAGCGACGTTCGGATGCAGCATCTTGCCGCAAAGTTGCACCGTTGACCAGTAGTTTGGCCGACGCCGGCGATCGAAGCGCGGATTCTGCATCGTGAAAGTTGGAGAGCTTGGACGGTATGCTCTGAGATTATTGTAGCTTCCGACCCCTGATCTATGAGGGCAGTTATTGATGCTAGAGCGCCGCTCTGGGGGTGGCAAACAATAATCCGTGCGGTAGCTAATAGGATATTCTGTCGCGTTGCGTGGGAGGCTGTGGAAGAATAACATTGGAGGTTTGGATTAGGGGGCTAACTGGTGAGGTGTCGGTATTCATAATCGAAGCGATATGTGGTTGACTGGATGATACGGTCGGCGAGTAAGGTTGGGATGCTTGAGTTATGCTTGGCGCTGCTGCCGGATGAAGTAGAGAATGGTGGCGTTGTTCACAGTGGTAGCAATTCTTTACACTTGAACAGCGGGCAAGCATGTGCGATTTGCTCAGGCAGTTGAGGCATAGGTTTGACTTACTCACGACCTCCTTACGTTGGTAGCAATCCAAGCTTAGGAATCGCGGACATCGACGAAGGATATGATTACCATTGCAGTGTGGGCAACGAAGCACAGGGGGGCTTGGTTGCGCGTGGGTGTTATAAACCGAGATACGTTTTGTGGTACAGTTTCTATTTTCAATGGCGTCCAGGGTGATTAACCGGTTGTTGAGAAACTGTTCGAGATCATTGTACGAGGGAATGTGGGTTTGACTGCCGAGATGATGTTCCCAGGCGGAGTGCGTTTCTTTGGGTAATTTTGCAGTCAAATAATGGGCGAGCCAGTGATCCCCGTCCTGCAGTGACGCGTTGAGGGTGTTACAGGCGGCTGCACAGACGTTGACTGCACTGATCATAGATCGAATATCATCGGGCTACTCCTTGCTTAGGCTTGGCAACTGGTACAAGACGTTCATGTGATTGGAGAAGACCACGCGGGGATTGTTATAGCGCTGAATTAGTGTGTCCCATGCCACCGTATAGTTAGCGGCCGTCAAAGGAATTTGACGAATATCGGCATCTCGACCAGCTGGCAGAGATTCCTTGAGGAAATGAAACCGTTGAACATTCCCAGCCGCTCATTTTGATGAATTAACCGAGTGAAGGCGTCATAATATCCTGGCCAGTCCACGCAGTTTCCGCTAAACTTGGGCACTGGCAGTTGTGGCATGTGGACACGTGCGTCGGCAATTGTGGACACGGCGGTTGGTTCCGAGGCTGAGGACGGCGTCACTGGGAACTTTATTCGCTGGGAACTTTATTCAGCTACAAGGCAATAAGTTTCCATGTACAGATCCTCAAAACTGACGGCGATCTTCTTGGCGTAATAGTCCGATTTGGCATATCCCTCGGTGCAGATGATTACTTGATGGGTGGTCTCAAAGGCTGCGTTAAAACTCTCGATTTGCTGCACCAAGTCTTCTCACCCCTTTACTTGATTTCTTTTGTTTTCTCTTCGCTGTTGGCGCGTGCCACTGCACTTATACCCTTTCTAAGGCGAAATATATCCGACTATATAATTTGTACTTCTTAAGTAAGAAATACAATACGAATTTTTTAAAAATGTTAATACTAATACTACTAATGTTTTAAATATTGAAATCAATTTTAACGGACTAATTTTCTATAATTACACTAAAAAAATATATTGTAATAAAAATGTATAATAAGTAAACATAACATTATAAGTAAATCTAAGTTACTTAATTTTACTATAATCAAATAATTTACTTTTATAAAACAATATAAGTTGTATATTTTCGATACACAATAATGCTCCTAAAATATTAGGGCATTCACATGTCGCTGCTCCACGAAAATTTTTCCGCCGAAATATTAGTCGCTGTCGAACATAACGGAGAGACGCAAAAAAAAAAATAACGGACCGGCCGAAATTTGTCTCTGCGAGCACGGAGTGCAGACAGATTATAAGACAAGAAAGAGAGGGAAATATCCGAGTATCTGCCTCTCTTTGTTGCACGATCGTTTTCGTGGGCAGTCTTCTACGCTGCGGCGACTGCTCTGCTGACGTCAACAGCGGCACAGCGTTTTAGGCACAAAAAAAAAACAAAAAAAGCTTTTTGCCTTGAGCCATGTCACAGCGTCCCTACTGCAGAACTGAAGGGTATTGATGACTGTGCTCTGTCGGTGTGAGAGCACGTGTTGTGGGCACAAAGGGAGACGATCGCAATTTGTGTTAGATGGCGTGGTTGGTGTTAGGCGTTATAACTAACAAATGAAAGATCCAACTGAGATTTTTCAACTTCAAACAAGAGTCCCCTCATGGGCCACCATGTTAAGTTGTGACGCCGTGCCGAGAATGCTATGTACGGCTGTCATAGTAAGAGGGGCTCTTGGGGGTAGGTACGACTGAAGTTCAAAGATAACAGTTTAGTCTTTATTCATTAGCTTATAATGCGTACACTTCACTCTTGATCGTTAATTAACTTTACAAATGAAAATGGGTCGCAATGGACCGAAAGTAAAAGCAGCCGATGTTGTTCCCGTCGCTGAAGCTCGTAGTTCTCTCCTTCTTCCCCCAAGCTCTGTAGAGTTGCCAGATGTCCTGACCTTTGTCTTCAGTTGGCAGGGCTATCAGCTGTGTATACGAACCAAGTACCGTGGGACTGAACAAGCCGTCTACGAGAATGTACTACACGATAGTAAATTTCTCTTGCGATAGTGACGCCATCGGGCGGTGAGGCTAAGTACTTATCGGACTGCCCTCGTATTAGCAAGGGAAAGTTTTTAGAAATTGTTCGAAATAATATATTTGAAGATATAGAACCAGTAAAAAATAGTACCATTAATAATGAATTATGCGAAGCTTGAATAAATGGTAAGCAAGCTAGACTTCCATTTGAGAAAGTAAAGAATAAAGAAAAACTATTATGTAACCTTTTCGATCAATATACACATTACTGAAGTAGTATTTCATTTCTTCAAAGATTTCCTTGTAAAGAGTGAAGCTCACTTCAACATAAAGGTTGTCAATCTGTACATCGAAAATGGCAGAGAATATTTGTCAAATGAGATGAAAGCTTATTGTAGTGAAAAAGGCATAAGTTACGATTTATCGGTTCCACATACTCCGCAGTTAAATGGAGTTTCTGGACGCATGATCAGATCCATAACTGATTAGTAAATCTATATTAAATAAATTTTTTTGGAGTGAGGATGTTTTAACAGCAACATATTTAATAAACAGAACTCCAAGTAGGTCGTTTCAGGATAAGAAAACTCCATTTGAAATGTGCCACAACAGTAAGCCACAATTAAAATATTTAAAGATATTTGCTTCAACAGTATATGTGCAAATTAAGTTTCTCACTAGTGAATTGATTACAAACATTTATTTTTATTTTTAACAAACACTTATTCACTATTACAATTTTTCAACAGGTCGAACTTATTTAATTCACTGCTCTTGTACTTTTTTCGAATTGTCCTACTGCTCGATTCGGATCTCAAAAACGGACTCCTGCTCTCTAATAATCAAACCTCGGCTTAAGAGATTTTATCCCCAAAAATTGATGAAGAGAATGACTCAAGAAATTCGAAAAATAGGATGATGCAATTTGCCAGTTAAATTCGAAGTCCAATCTTGGCCGGAAATTGATGTTTACATTAGCGGAGTTTAGGGACCGCTTTGGGGATCTTTTTGTCTACGCTAGCGGACTCGGGGCTCGCTTTGGGGATCTTTTGTTTACGTTAGCGGACTCAGGGCTCGCTTGGGACTTCGATTGTTTACAATATCGGCTTGGATGTTTACAGCATCCGTTTGATTTAGACTGCGTGAAATTGATCTGGGTGGGAATGATTCGGAGGCCTGGTTGACAGAAATAGCTGACCACGGATTTCTCTCGGGTCTATCAGACTTATTTGGAGATTAGCTCTCGGCTCAAAGTTGTTTATAAATTGGGTAAGAGCCCCTAAATAATGTGTCACATAACTCCCCCCATTCTAAATTGAATCGTCCCGATTCATTGGACCTGATGGGTAAATTTAATGTAATTGGTTGGTTAATTCGACAATGATATTTTTAACAATGATATTTTGACAATGAAATTTTCTGAATTTGATTATAATCATAATAATTAAATATATAAATGTGAATATGATTAATATTAACGTAACTGATATTTGAGTTTGTTAAATTTGAATAAATGGATTTAGTATGTTAATATTATCAAAAGAGAGTTCCGAATCATTAGATATAATATATTCGGATATTAAAAAATATGTATATTTTCGAGCTGTGATGTTAACTGTTAACTGTATTTTCTCCATTTACAAAAATGGCTCCATCTTGGATTACATCTACATTTTAATTTTTTTCTCTGATTTTGTTACAAAAAGATTTTTCTCCATTTAGTAATGTGGTGAAACAAGAACCTTCTGGTCTATTTCTGTCTTAAAATTAGACATTACATAGTACTTATTTCTACATTTTGCGACGTGATTATCAATTAATAATTTTCCATCATCATGTGAAATGGATCTTGAATTGTAAACGTCACAACGATCGGTAATAATAGGGTATTTTATGTAAATTATAATATGATCTTTGTGCAAAGCGATTTTAAATTCAGATATATCTAAAAGGTCTGTTAAAATTACAGGTCTATCCTCGTGCTTATAATGTTCTTGTATATCGTCATTGTTTAGAATTTTAGTATTAAATACATCAATTTTGGCGAGTGTAATTGTGTCCATTAAATTCATAAGATCGTAAGTAAGCAACGCAGACGATATTTTCTAAGCGGAATTTCTTGATCTTTAAAGGCTGTTGTGAATTCTTCAGATAAAGATTTTATCTCTTTAAATATTTTAGAATTAATAACGAATTGATCGTTATTATTTTGTATTAAATCATCGATTTTATTTTGGATATTTATGAAATCATTATGATCTGGTGTTCCCGCTATCCATTTCCAAATAGTGCCTATTTCATTAATGCCTCTTTTCGATCTAATATGTAAAATTTGGGAGATAAGTATTTAAATAATTTTTAAATCGTGGGATATTTGCCAAAGAAAATTGTTGCTGTCGTGACTCTTTAGAAATTCTGTTTCAAGATTAATTATATCTCTACAAAGACTTATATTAGTTATATGAAATAAATCTGCGTATGATTCATAAATAAGAACATCTTTGGTATCCTTGTAAAGAAGGAAATCATGGTTCGTGTAATCCATAATTTCGGATTTGGTTGTAGCTACCAGCAATAATAAGTACATTATTGAAATCATTATCTGTAATTTGAAACAAATTATTTAATATTATCTTTATGAATCGTACGGTTTCTGTTATTTATAATAACTTTGTTAGGGAGATTTTCCTTAACTACTTGTTTTTTATATCTAGAATTAAGCTTGTTTCTTTCCCCGTGTTTCTTTTCGTAAATTACCTCTCCTACGTGATAGTTCTTATTTTATCTGTCTTTATTGTGAAAATGCAACATTTTCTCTTGAGCTTGTTGCAATAATTTAGGAGTATCTCCTTGTTTGATTTGTGGGAGTCAGTATTTTCGGCCAAGTTGGCATTCCTAGTCAAGACATTACCCATGGTAATTAACATAAATAGCCCAGATGCAACCCTTCAGTAGCAAGAATCCGATCCTCGCTAGAATACCAAAAATACCATTTTTATGGATTTTGGGGATTTTGTGCATCCTACATCCACTCTAGACGCCATGATTTCCTCCTCTTTATCGAAAGCTTCTCCCGAGATCGGTTCGTTCCCTGCAAAAAGTGCTATAATTTTCAAACCCGTTCGCATCCACACATCCGCGTGTGAAATTCTAGGAATTTTGGTTGAGCAGTACGACCTGTTATCATTCCCAATATTGGTGGTAAGATTATTCGACGATATATTGGAAAAATCTAATTGTAATTCCCGGAAAACAGCAGTGACCAGACCCACGTGCAAATTCTCGGAATTGACGGAAGTTTTACAGTCCTCCCTCTGCGCACAGCAAGGAGCAGGTGCCGCGTGCAGCGATTCATCAGCGGAACCATACATTTCTTCAGCGCCAGGCCATAATCGCCATTTGGGATTCTTATACCGCACACCGCGTGAAAGGAATCTGTCTTCTTTGCCACACCTGGATTAATTTCATCATCGGCAAACCATAAGCGGCTTCAAGGATCGCCGCAGTGAACCCCCGTGAGGTTTTGACCTTGCCAAGTCCGCACGACGATCTACAAGTCAGATCAAGTTGCAGTTCGGGCGAAATACGCACCGGCGCCGAATCGGCGTAATTCGGGCAAGACAGCGGAGGCGGACGCCGCATCCCAATTGGAATTTCAGTTCCAATTCTGCTTCCAGATAATTTTGGCCGGGACTGCCAACTCGTTTTTGTATCGCTAAAGCGATTGTAGTTTAATTTTCTTATTCTAAATATTTGTACGACAAGTTTCTAATTTAATTTACGATTCCTATTTAGCTTTTATACTTGCGTGTGTGCTTACGACATAGTATGACATATATACACTTAAATTAAATTATCCTACAGCGCACATCGATCGTCATCAGGCCTGCTGACTTCGTTGGAGAGTTCGTAAGTACGGCATAGCCGTAAATCATTTACATTCCTACATATATATTCATTCTTGTCTGAGCCCGCACACTTTTGGTACCAATATATACATGTAATTTTTCCACATTCGCGTATTGATATAAATATTAAATAAGAATCGTTTGCACTTATATAATTTAACGTAATCCGCTTAAGTGATTTCCTGTAATTTTTGAATAAGCTTACCGCACATCGATAAAATATGTAATCAGTTTCGTAATAATTTAACGTAAACAAAATATCCATTTCTTTTCCTATTTGATAATCTTGTACTGACACTCGATCATATAGAGAGTCTTTTGGCGTAAAGAACGCTTAGTTCTAAGGCTTTAGTGTTAGGATTTGTAGTATTAAGAACCATGAACCATATTATCGTATTTGCCGTATTAAATGAAATTTAAGATGAATTAATTTGTGATCTTTTGAGGGCACCTTAGAGGATGTAGCGCAGCGGTTGTTTTAAGGGTGGAGTCTAATGTGACTTCACAGGTAGGGTGGGTATAGAAGGTGGCCAATAACATCTGGGCCTCCGTCTTCGATAGGTACAGTCTCTCGTCCGAATCTTAGCCGATGGGTTAAAAATCCTTATCGTTACCGTCTCTCTGTCTACTATTGTTAGTTCTGTGACACTCTTGTTTCATCTTAACACAAACCCACACCCATCTCCCTGAGCAGGCCGGTCAAAGCGTAGACAGAGGTGTTAGGGTGGACAACGCTCATAGAGTGTGTTCGTTACAGATTTTATTAAATAGTATGTCAAAAGGTCGTTGGTTGGTTATTGAATGAATTGTTAAGCTATATTTTTGTGCTGCTTTAACTATAAATTCGGAATAATCAATTAGATTAAGCTCATCTTTAAATAGTAGCAAACACAAGGCCAAGCCATCGAAGAACTGTAAATCCAATTTACAATGTCACCATTGCGGTAAAAAAGGGCACTTCAAGAAAAATTGTTTCAGTTTCAAAAGAAGCTTGGAGAATAAGGATAAGGAGAAACAAGCCCAAGTAGCTAATGCCAAAACAGGTAGATCGATTGCATTCATGTTGAGGAAGGGAAAAGTTATACAGGTGACGCTGATGTATCCTTCATATTGGACTCGGGAGCTTCCACATTATAAACAACATGAATGTATTCGACACTGAATACACCAATCGAGATTGCAATAGCCAAAGAAGATGCATACATATATGTTTCTGCAAAGTGAACTGTCCAACTACGCAGCAATCTTAATTCGAGCATTACACTGGAAAATTTTCTTTTCTGCAAAGATGTACCACAAAATCTACTGTCCGTCTCCAAGATGCAAGCTGCAGGCTCGACAATTGAATTCAATTCAAAGGGAGTACGAATATCAATGAATGGACAAGGAGTATTTGAAGGTATGTGTTAAAGCAATGTATCGATTATTAGTTTTAAAATGAACCATAAAGCATATGCAACTGACTCAAATAGAAATCAAAGCTATAGTTTGCGGCATGAAAGATGAGGACATACGAGAATGGTCCGAAAAGTACTTAGCCTCCAAAAGAAAAACGAAAATGTTGGAAAAGTGGCGATTTATTTCTCAACATAATCTCCCTTTAGCCCGATACACTTGACCCAGCGAGGCTCCAACTTCTTTAACCCGTCTGATAAAATGCGTTTTCTCGAGGTCTGCAAAATAGGCCTCTGTGGCGGTGTGACTTTTTCAAGATTGGAAACAAAAATAAGTCACACCGGGCCAAATCTGGAGAATATGGTGGACGAGGTAGCAGTTCTTAGCCCAATTCGACCAATTTGGCCTTGGCGAGGACGGAAGTGTGAGCCGGTGCGTTGTCATGACGGAAGAGCACTTTTTTCTTCGCCAAATGGGGCCGTATTTTCTGCAATTCGGCGGCGAATCGGCCCAATAATTCGGCATAGTACAGCCCTGCGACCGTTTTTCCCTTCCACTGGTAGTCGATGTAGATCACACCTTGTGAATCCCAAAAAACGCGGGGCCATCACCTTTCCGGCCGATGGGACCGTCTTCGCCATCTTCGGAGCAGGTTCGTCAGGTGAAGTTTCGACTGTTCCTTGGTCTCTGGTGTGTACCAGTGGATCCATGTTTCGTCGACGGTCACGAAACGACGCAGAAACTCTTTCGGATTGCGCTTAAACACTGCTCTGAAGTGGTCTCACGGTTGCGTCTGTTGTTCGGAGTGAGCAAACGCGGCTTCCATCGCGCCGACAGCTTTCTCATGCCCAAAATTACGTGCAGGATATGACCCACGCGGTCTTTTGACATGCTTACTGTCTCAGCTATCTCGCACATCTTTAATCGGCGGTCTGCCAATACGAGATCGTGGATTTTTGTCACGTTATCCTCCGTGGTAGCCGTTTTCGGGGCACCTGGGCGTGGCTCATTAAAATCCGACGTGCGACCACGTTGAAACTCGTTAAACCAATTTTTGACGGTTGCCATCAAAGGAGAAGAGTACACAACATCCAAGCGCTCTTTGATTTCGCTGCGCAATTTCCCTTCCAAAAACAAGAATCGAATCACGGACCGATATTGTTTTTTCTCCATTTTTCTAAAAATCCGCGGACACGTCCGATTCCACACGCAGTCAAAACAAAATTACGAGTCCGATTCGGCTTAAATTTCGATAGTAGCCGTGTTAAGTTGTGACGCCGTGCCGAGAATGCTATGTACGGCTGTCATAGTAAGAGGGGCTCTTGGGGGTAGGTACGACTGAAGTTCAAATATAACAGCTTAGTCTTTATTCATTAGCTTATAATGCGTACACTTCACTCTTGATCATTAATGAACTTTACAAATGAAAATGGGTCGCAATGGACCGAAAGTAAAAGCAGCCGATGTTGTTCCCGTCGCTGAAGCTCGTAGTTCTCTCCTTCTTCCCCCAAGCTCTGTAGAGTTGACAGATGTCCTGACCTTTGTCTTCAGTTGGCAGGGCTATCAGCTGTGTATACGAACCAAGTACCGTGGGACTGAACATGCCGCCCTCCAATGCGAAATAAGCATGATACATGGGTTGTTCAGGATTCTGGATCTAAATTCCCTTGTACCTGTAGCGGCTAAGACAAAGAGAAAGAGAAATGACATACGGATGCAATTGAATACCAAGGGAGCAAGAGCTGGTTCATATTAGCATGAGATCGGCAGGCGACAATGCTTGGAGATGGAGCGTTTTTGACTGCCTGATTTTGTTTTTAGTGTTACAACTCGAACGAGTGAATCCTCTCCAGGATGGAGACTAATAATTCTGCCGAGCGGCCATTGCGATGGAGGCAGTCGATCGTCCTTGATGAGTACTAGTTCATTGATTTCAAAATTCTCCTTTTCCTGACACCATTTTGGGCGCCTCTGAAGATGGGACAGCCAATCTCAGCTCCATTGCGTCCAAAACTGACGGATCAAATTTTGATGAGACAGAAATTGCTCACGGAACGACGAGTTTTGAGGCCGACAGTAGGCAGGTGCGAGCAGGGTGTCACCAATGAGAAAGTGTGCCGGCGTCAGAGCTTCTAGGTCGTCTGGATCAGCTGTTAGCGGACAAAGTGGCCGAGAGTTTAGGCAAGCTTCAATCCTGATAAGCACCGTTGCGAGTTCCTCATAAGTTTGCTTGTGACTTCCGAAAATCCTTTTTAGGTGATGCTTGACGGACTTGACCCCGGCCTCCCAAAGGCCTCCGAAATTGGGGGAGTATGGCGGAGTGAAATGCCATGTAGGGCACGTAGTGTGGTCGCGATCCGCCTGTGGTGCGCTTGCTAATAACTTATTGGCGCCAACGAAATTTGTTCCGTTGTCGCTTTACATATGTTGAACTGGTCCTCGGCGACCAGTGAAACGAGAAAATGCTAGTAGGAAGTGTTCCAATGAGAGTCCGGAAACCGCTTCTTGGTGAACTGCTTTTGTAGCCAAGCAGACGAAAACAGCGATGTATCTCTTGTAAGTACTTGTCCCACGAAGCCGTGCTGCCTTGATTTCGATTGCCCCGGTATAATCGACGCCGGTCGCAAGGAATGGGCGGTTCGGTGGGTTGACCCTGTGTACCGGCAGGTCGCCCATCAATTGACTTCCGATGCTAGGTGACGCGCGGAAGCACGTGATGCATTTTCGAAGGATTGTTCGGACGGCTTGTCTTCCATTTGGAATCCAGAACTTGTACCTCGTGTGGGCTAGAGTAAGATGAGTGCCGCCAATTACCAGCTCTGTAAAGAAATGACGCTGCGGTAAGATGATTGGATGTTTGCGATCGAAAGAAAGGTTGGAATGTTTGAGACGACCGCGAACGCGTAAGCTGCCGTCGTCAAGAAAGGGAGTGAGACTTCTTAGGATGCTCTTCGGAGGCAGAAGATTTCCTGCGAGGATCGCGTGCATGTCGGATTGAAAGGTGGTTTCGGCTTGTACTAATTTCACGACGCAGCGAAGTGCATTGTCCGGCGACAGCTGACCGTAAGATCTGGTTTTCTTCGATTGAGTGTTGTGACAAAAGCGCAGTATGTATGCTATGACTCGAACGAGTTTGGTGTAAGTCGAAAACCGCTCAATGATATTAATGTCTACTTGGGTGGTGTGCAAACGAATCCGAAGAGATTTTGCGTCTAGGGACTGCTTATCAAATTTCATGTTCGGTACCTCTGTGTCCGGCCACTCACTGGAGTGTTGCCTCAACCGTGATGGTCCGTGCCACCAGAGATTAAAGATGGAGAGTTCTGATGGGGATAGTCCTCTTGTGGCGCTGTCTGCTGGATTATCCACCGTGGGAACATGTCTCCATTGGTTTGAATCGCTGTGGTCCAGAATATAGGCAACGCGATTGGCGACGAACGTTTTCCATCTAGTAACATCTCCTTTGATCCAGTGGAGAATGATAGTGGCGTCCGTCCAGTATGTGACGGAGATTTGAGCGTTTTTCCAACGATGGTTTGCTAATACCCATTTAGTTAGTTTGGTCGCCAGTACAGCGCCGCATAACTCGGTCCTCGGGATCGTGAGGGGTTTCGTTGGAGAGATTTTGGATTTTGTGGTATAAAACGATGAATCCGGTTGGGGTATGCGCATGTAAGCCGCCGCTGCGTAGGCGTGAGTGGACCCGTCGCAGAAAGCGTGCAACTGGACATCATGGCTAAAGTCTGGCGTATACCGTACGCTGCGAGGTATTCGGATTTTGCTGATGTCCTCCAGATTGACACGGAACCTTTTCCATTTGTTAGCGATGGAACTGGGCACTGGGTCGTCCCACCCTAAGTGCTTGCGATCGTTCTCGGAATGTAGGTGTGCCATTGTGACTTCCTTTAGAATTAATTTTGCTGAAATGAGAATAGGAGCGATTAATCCTAAGGGGTCGAAAAGTCTGGCGATGCTCGAAAGAATTTCTCTTTTGGTTGAACCCGTGGGAATGCTCGCTTGCAATTTGTAGGTGAAACAGTCTTGTTTAGGTAACCAATGCATTCCTAAGGTTTTGACTGTATCAGAGCTGTCCCAGCTTCGTGAAGTTTGATTGCATCGGCTTGATGAAGGAATGCTGTCTAGGAGCGCTTTGTCGTTGCTAGACCATTTTCTTAATTCCATATTTGCGGATTTTAGAGCGTTCTGTATTTGTAAGCTCTTGTTTTGTGCTGCTGAGATCGTGTGATCACCAGAAAGAATATCGTCGACGTAGATTTCGTGCTTTAAGACCTCTTCCGCCAATGGACAATTTTCGCGTTCATCTTCCGCAAGTTGACGAACGACTCTGATGGCGGTGAATGGTGCAGAAGCGGTCCCGAAAGTTACAGTTGACAGACAGTATTCCTTGATGTTTCCATCCGCCGCCCGCCATAAAATCCGCTGGTACTGCGTGACGTCTGGATGTACGTCGATGCAACGGTACATGCGCTGGATGTCGGCGGTGAAAACATGTCTGTACTGTCTTCAATTCAGCAACACTGCAAGGAGATCATTTTGTAGAGTGGGTCCTACGGACAATACATCGTTTAGAGATCGACCGTTTGAGGTCTTTGCCGATGCGTCGAATACAGTGCGCTGTTTGGTGGTGAAACTGTCTTCTTTATAGACAGCGTGATGAGGAAGAACGCAGGATTCAACCCGACCGGTTTTTGTGGAGGTACTGACTGTTGATCTCTCACTAGAGACTGCTGGTGTGATTTGTCCCAATTCAAAATATTCTTCGATTCCCTCCTTGTAGCGAATCCATTTGTCTGGATCCCGTTGATAACGCCGCTCTAATTGTAGAAACCTGTTTAAAGCGATTTGATGCGATTTTCCTAGGGCCATTGTGGAATCGAAATGTCATTTGAAAGGTTCCATAAAACTACCGTTTGGTTGATGTGTGTGCGTTTCCTTAAATAAGGATTCACACCACCGCTCTTCGTCAGAGTGAAGTGATCGGCTTGGGATAGATTCTATTTCGCAGAAATTCTTCAAAAGCGATTCCGTATCTAGGGCGGTTTGATGACAGCGAATATGATATGTGTGAATTGAATCCTGGAACTTGCCGAGTATCATCCAACCTAGGTGAGCATTTTGTGCAATGGGTTCGTCTGGATCTCCGATTCGGGTTCCCGGAAGGACAAGACTCGCCATGAGGTCGGCTCCGATGACGAGATCTATGCACTTCGAGCGATAGTATAGAGGATCCGAGAGCTGGAGTCCGTTGATGTGTTTCCAATTTTGAGGCGAGAACGATTGGTTTGGTAGAGGTGAGGTCAGCGAGTTCAGAACGTACGCAGAGTCAACATCTAGATTGAACGTTGGGTTTAGCGACGTTCGGATGCAGCATCTTGCCGCAAAGTTGCACCGTTGACCAGTAGTTTGGCCGACGCCGGAGATCGAAGCGCGGATTCTGCATCGTGGAAGTTGGAGAGCTTGGACGGTATGCTCTGAGATTATTGTAGCTTCCGACCCCTGATCGATGAGGGCAGTTATTGATGCTAGAGCGCCGCTCTGGGGGTGGCAAACAATAATCCGTGCGGTAGCTAATAGGATATTCTGTCGCGTTGCGTGGGAGGCTGTGGAAGAATAACATTGGAGGCTTGGATTAGGGGGCTAACTGGTGAGGTGTCGGTATTCATAATCGAAGCGATATGTGGTTGACTGGATGATACGGTCGGCGAGTAAGGTTGGGATGCTTGAGTTATGCTTGGCGCCGCTGCCGGATGAAGTAGAGAATGGTGGCGTTGTCCACAGTGGTAGCAATTCTTTACACTTGAACAGCGGGCAAGCATGTGCGATTTGCTCAGGCAGTTGAGGCATAGGTTTGACTTACTCACGACCTCCTTACATTGAAAGTAATCCAAGCTTAGGAATCGCGGACATCGACGAAGGATATGATTACCATTGCAGTGTTGGCAACGAAGCACAGGGGGGCTTGGTTGCGCGTGGGTGTTATAAACCGAGATACGTTTTGTGGTACAGTTTCTATTTTCAATGGCGTCCAGGGTGATTAACCGGTTGTTGAGAAACTGTTGGAGACCATTGTACGAGGGAATGTGGGTTTGACTGCCGAGATGATGTGCCCAGGCGGAGTGCGTTTCTTTGGGTAATTTTGCAGTCAAATAATGGGCGAGCCAGTGATCCCCGTCCTGCAGTGACGCGTTGAGGGTGTTACAGGCGGCTGCACAGACGTTGACTGCACTGATCATAGATCGAATATCATCGGGCTTCTTTTTGCTTAGGCTTGGCAACTGGTACAAGACGTTCATGTGATTGGAGAAGACTACGCGGGGATTGTTATAGCGCTGAATTAGTGTGTCCCATGCCACCGTATAGTTAGCGGCCGTCAAAGGAATTTGACAAATATCGGCATCTCGACCAGCTGGCAGAGATTCCTTGAGGAAGTGAAACCGTTGAATATTGTCCAGCCGCTCATTTTGATGAATTAACCGAGTGAAGGCGTCATAATATCCTGGCCAGTCCACGCAGTTTCCGCTAAACTTGGGCACTGGCAGTTGTGGCGTGTGGACACGTGCGTCGGCAATTGTCGACACGGCGGTTGGTGCCGAGGCTGAGGACGGCGTCACTGGGAACTTTATTCGCTGGGAACTTTATTCAGCTACAAGGCAATAAGTTTCCATGTACAGATCCTCAAAACTGACGGCGATCTTCTTGGCGTAATAGTCCGACTTGGCATATCCCTCGGTGCATATGATTACTTGATGGGTGGTCTCAAAGGCTGCGTTTAAACTCTCGATTTGCCGCAGGCGCTTCATATAATAGCTTTCAGTTTTTCGAGACGCGGAATCCTTCTTATAGTTCTGCTGCAGACGTGTTAGACTTCGAAGGCGCTTTTTTTGAAGTGTAATAAAACCTGCTAAGGCCGGATCATCAGCTTCGTGGTCAGACATTTTATGAGAATTTTTACCAAATTGTTTTGAACCTAGCTAGCTCTGCTTGATAAATCAAAAAAGGCACCCGTACTCACGTGATCTTTCCCTTCTGCTTACGACTGAATTTACATAACGTTGACTACAGCGTGAGCGCAGGCTGTACTGTTTTCCGATTCCGCTTTGAGTAGGAGTTTTTTCCTGGTTGCGAAATGATAACGGGCCTTCTTGCAGCACCCGCGTGTGTATGTGTGTAGAAGCGCTGTCAGCCGACCGGGTGTGTTGGTATTGATGACTGTGCTCTGTCGATGTGAGAGCACGTGTTGGGGGCACAAAGGGAGACGATCGCAATTTGTGTTAGATGGCGTGATTGGTGTTAGGCGTTATAACTAACAAATGAAAGATCCAACTGAGATTTTTCACCTTCAAGCAAGAGTCCCCTCATGGGCCACCATGTTAAGTTGTGACGCCGTGCCGAGAATGCTATGTACGGCTGTCATAGTAAGAGGGGCTCTTGGGGGTAGGTACGACTGAAGTTCAAAGATAACAGTTTAGTCTTTATTCATTAGCTTATAATGCGTACACTTCACTCTTGATCGTTAATTAACTTTACAAATGAAAATGGGTCGCAAAGGACCGAAAGTAAAAGCAGCCGATGTTGTTCCCGTCGCTGAAGCTCGTAGTTCTCTCCTTCTTCTCCCAAGCTCTGTAGAGTTGCCAGATGTCTTGACCTTTGTCTTCAGTTGGCAGGGCTATCAGCTGTGTATACGAACCAAGTACCGTGGGACTGAACAAGCCGTCTACGAGAATGTACTACACGATAGTAAATTTCTCTTGCGATAGTGACGCCATCGGGCGGTGAGGCTAAGTACTTATCGGACTGCCCTCGTATTAGCAAGGGAAAGTTTTAAGAAATTGTTCGAAATAATATGTTTGAAGATATAGAACCATTAAAAAATAGTACCATTAATAATGAATTATGCGAAGCTTGAATAAATGGTAAGCAAGCTAGACTTCCATTTGAGAAAGTAAAGAATAAAGAAAAACTATTATGTAACCTTTTCGATCAATATACACATTACTGAAGTAGTATTTCATTTCTTCAAAGATTTCCTTGTAAAGAGTGAAGCTCACTTCAACATAAAGGTTGTCAATCCTTACATCGAAAATGGCAGAGAATATTTGTCAAATGAGATGAAAGCTTTTTGTAGTGAAAAAGGCATAAGTTACGATTTAACGGTTCCACATACACCGCAGTTAAATGGAGTTTCTGGACGCATGATCAGATCCATAACTGAAAAGGCTAGAGCAATGATTAGTAAATCTATATTAAATAAATTTTTTTGGAGTGAGGATGTTTTAACAGCAACATATTTAATAAACAGAACTCCAAGTAGGGCGTTTCAGGATAAGAAAACTCCATTTGAAATGTGACACAACAGTAAGCCACAATTAAAATATTTAAAGATATTTGCTTCAACAGTATATGTGCAAATTAAGTTTCTCACTAGTGAATTGATTCACTATTACAATTTTTCAACAGGTCGAACTTATTTAATTCACTGCTCTTGTACTTTTTTTGAATTGTCCTACTGCTCGATTCGGATCTCAAAAACGGACTCCTGCTCTCTAGTTTAAAGATCAATAATCAAACCTCGGCTTAAGAGATTTTATCCCCAAAAATTGATGAAGAGAATGACTCAAGAAATTCGAAAAATAGGATGATGCAATTTGCCAGTTAAATTCGAAGTCCAATCTCGGCCGGAAATTGGTGTTTACATTAGCGGAGTTTATGGACCGCTTTGGGGATCTTTTTGTTTACGCTAGCGGACTCGGGGCTCGCTTTGGGGATCTTTTGTTTACGTTAGCGGACTCAGGGCTCGCTTGGGACTCCGATTGTTTACAATATCGGCTTGGATGTTTACAGCATCCGCTTGATTTAGACTGCGTGAAATTGATCTGGGTGGGAATGATTTGGAGGCCTGGTTGACAGAAATAGCTGACCACGGATTTCTCTCGGGTCTGTCAGACTTATTTGGAGATTAGCTCTCGGCTCAAAGTTGTTTATAAATTGGGTAAGAGCCCCTAAATAATGTGTCACATAACTCCCCCCATTCTAAATTCAATCGTCCCGATTCATTGGAACTGATGGGTAAATTGAATGTAATTGGTTGGTTAATTCGACAATGATATTTTCTTCTAGGGTATTTTCATTGTCGAGGATATTATTTATCTCAATATCGGAAATATTGCTTTCTGGTTCGATTTCTATACGAATTTGCCATGGCTTGAATATTTAAAATTTTCTGAATTTGAATATAATCCTAATAATTAAATATATAAATGTGAATATGATTAATATTAACGTAACTGATATTTGAGTTTGTTTAATTTGAATAAATGGATTTAGTATGTTAATATTATCAAAAGAGAGTTCCGAATCATTAGATATAATATATTCGGATATTAAAAAATCTGTATATTTTCGAGCTGTGATGTTAACTGTTAACTGTATTTTCTCCATTTACAAAAATGGCTCCATCTTGGATTACATCTACATTTTAATTTTTTTCTCTGATTTTGTTACAAAAAGATTTTTCTCCATTTAGTAATGTGGTGAAACAAGAACCTTCTGGTCTATTTCTGTCTTAAAATTAGACATTACATAGTACTTATTTCTACATTTTGCGACGTGATTATCAATTAATAATTTTCCATCATCATGTGAAATGGATCTTGAATTGTAAACGTCACAACGATCGGTAATAATAGGGTATTTTATGTAAATTATAATATGATCTTTGTGCAAAGCGATTTTAAATTCAGATATATCTAAAAGGTCTGTTAAAATTACAGGTCTATCCTCGTGCTTATAATGTTCTTGTACATCTTCATTGTTTAGAATTTTAGTATTAAATACATCAATTTTGGCGAGTGTAATTGTGTCCATTAAATTCATAAGATCGTAAGTAAGCAACGCAGACGATATTTTCTAAGCGGAATTTCTTGATCTTTAAAGGCTGTTTTGAATTCTTCAGATAAAGATTTTATCTCTTTAAATATTTTAAAATTAATAACGAATTGATCGTTATTATTTTGTATTAAATCATCGATTTTATTTTGGACAGTTATGAAATCATTATGATATGGTGTTCCCGCTATACATTTCCAAATAGTGCCTATTTCATTAATGCCTCTTTTCGATCTAATGGGTAAAATTTGGGAGACAAGTATTTAAATAATTTTTAAATCGTGGGATATTTGCCAAAGAAAATTGTTGCTGTCGTGACTCTTTAGAAATTCTGTTTCAAGATTAATTATATCTCTATAAAGACTTATATTAGTTATATGAAATAAATCTGCGTATGATTCATAAATAAGAACATCTTTGGTATCCTTGTAAAGAAGGAAATCATGGTTCGTGTAATCCATAATTTCGGATTTGGTTGTAGCTACCAGCAATAATAAGTACATTATTGAAATCATTATCTGTAATTTGAAACAAATTATTTAATATTATCTTTATGAATCGTACGGTTTCTGTTATTTATAATAACTTTGTTAGGGAGATTTTCCTTAACTACTTGTTTTTTATAACTAGAATTAAGCTTGTTTCTTTCCCCGTGTTTCTTTTCGTAAATTACCTCTCCTACGTGATAATTCTTATTTTATCTGTCTTAATTGTGAAAATGCAACCTTTTCTCTTGAGCTTGTTGCAATAATTTAGGAGTATCTCCTTGTTTGATTTTATTAAATAGTATGTCAAAAGGTCGTTGGTTGGTTATTAAATGAATTGTTAAACTATATTTTTGTGCTGCTTTAACTATAAATTCGGAATAATCAATTAGATTAAGCTCATCTTTAAATAGTAGCAAACACAAGGCCAAGCCATCGAAGAACTGTAAATCCAATTTACAATGTCACCATTGCGGTAAAAAAGGGCACTTCAAGAAAAATTGTTTCAGTTTCAAAAGAAGCTTGGAGAATAAGGATAAGGAGAAACAAGCCCAAGTAGCTAATGCCAAAACAGGTAGATCGATTGCATTCATGTTGAGGAAGGGAAAAGTTATACAGGTGACGCTGATGTATCCTTCATATTGGACTCGGGAGCTTCAGGCCACATTATAAACAACATGAATCTATTCGACACTGAATACACCAATCGAGATTGCAATAGCCAAAGAAGATGCATACATATATGTTTCTGCAAAGGGAACTGCCCAACTACGCAGCAATCTTAATTCGAGCATTACACTGGAAAATGTTCTTTTCTGCAAAGATGTACCACAAAATCTACTGTCCGTCTCCAAGATGCAGGCTCGACAGTTGAATTTAATTCAAAGGGAGTACGAATATCAATGAATGGACAAGGAGTATTTGAAGGTATGTGTAAAAGCAATGTATCGATTGTTAGTTTTAAAATGAACCATAAAGCATATGCAACTGACTCAAATAGAAATCAAAGCTATAGTTTGCGGCATGAAAGATGAGGACATACGAGAATGGTCCGAAAAGTACTTAGCCTCCAAAAGAAAAACGAAAATGTTGGAAAAGTGGCGATTTATTTCTCAACATAATCTCCCTTTAGCCCGATACACTTGACCCAGCGAGGCTCCAACTTCTTTAACCCGTCTGAAAAATGAGTTTTCTCGAGGTCTGCAAAATAGGCCTCTGTGGCGGCGTGACTTTTTCAAGATTGGAAACAAAAATAAGTCACACCGGGCCAAATCTGGAGAATATGGTGGACGAGGTAGCAGTTCTTAGTCCAATTCGACCAATTTGGCCTTGGCGAGGACGGAAGTGTGAGCCGGTGCGTTGTCATGATGGAAGAGCACTTTTTTCTTCGCCAAATGGGGCCGTATTTTCTGCAATTCGGCGACGAATCGGCCCAATAATTCGGCATAGTACAGCCCTGCGGCCGTTTTTCCCTTCCACAGGTAGTCGATGTAGATCACACCTTGTGAATCACAAAAAACGCGGGGCCATCACCTTTCCGGCCGATGGGACCGTCTTCGCCATCTTCGGAGCAGGTTCGTCAGGTGAAGTCCACTGTTTCGACTGTTCCTTGGTCTCTGGTGTGTACCAGTGGATCCATGTTTCGTCGACGATCACGAAACGACGCAGAAACTCTTTCGGATTGCGCTTAAACACTGCTCTGAAGTGGTCTCACGGTTGCGTCTGTTGTTCGGAGTGAGCAAACGCGGCTTCCATCGCGCCGACAGCTTTCTCATGCCCAAAATTACATGCAGAATATGACCCACGCGGTGTTTTGACATGCTTACTGTCTCAGCTATCTCGCACATCTTTAATCGGCGGTCTGCCAATACGAGATCGTGGATTTTTGTCACGTTATCCTCCGTGGTAGCCGTTTTCGGGGCACCTGGGCGTGGCTCATTAAAATCCGACGTGCGACCACGTTGAAACTCGTTAAACCAATTTTTGACGGTTGCCATCAAAGGAGAAGAGTACACAACATCCAAGCGCTCTTTTATTTCGCTGCGCAATTTCCCTTCCAAAAACAAGAATCGAATCACGGACCGATAGTGCTCTTTCTCAATTTTTCTAAAAATCCGCGGACACGTCCGATTCCACACGCAGTCAAAACAAAATTACGAGTCCGATTCGGCTTAAATTTCGATAGTAGCCGTGTTAAGTTGTGACGCCGTGCCGAGAATGCTATGTACGGCTGTCATAGTAAGAGGGGCTCTTGGGGGTAGGTACGACTGAAGTTCAAAGATAACAGTTTAGTCTTTATTCATTAGCTTATAATGCGTACACTTCACACTTGATCATTAATTAACTTTACAAATGAAAATGGGTCGCAATGGACCGAAAGTAAAAGCAGCCGATGTTGTTCCCGTCGCTGAAGCTCGTAGTTCTCTCCTTCTTCCCCCAAGCTCTGTAGAGTTGACAGATGTCCTGACCTTTGTCTTCAGTTGGCTGGGCTATCAGCTGTGTATACGAACCAAGTACCGTGGGACTGAACATGCCGCCCGCCAATGCGAAATCAACATGATACATGGGTTGTTCAGGATTCTGGATCTAAATTCCCTTGTACGTGTAGCGGCTAAGACAAAGAGAAAGAGAAATGACATACGGATGCAATTGAATACCAAGGGAGCAAGAGCTGGTTCATATTAGCATGAGATCGGCAGCGACAAAGCTTGGAGATGGAGCGTTTTTGACTGCCTGATTTTGTTTTTAGTGTTACAACTCGAACAAGTGAATCCTCTCCAGGATGGAGACTAATAATTCTGCCGAGCGGCCATTGCCATGGAGGCAGTTGATCGTCCTTGATGAGTACTAGTTCATTGATTCCAAAATTCTCCTTTTCCTGACACCATTTTGGGCGCGTCTGAAGATGGGACAGCCAATCTCAGCTCCATTGCGTCCAAAACTGACGGATCAAATTTTGATGAGACAGAAATTGCTCACGGAACGACGAGTTTTGAGGGCGACAGTAGGCAGGTTTGAGCAGGGTGTCACCAACGAGAAAGTGTGCCGGCGTGAGAGCTTCTAGGTCGTCTGGATCAGCTGTTAGCGGTCAAAGTGGCCGAGAGTTTAGGTAAGCTTCAATCCTGATAAGCACCGTTGCGAGTTCCTCATAAGTTTGCTTGTGACTTCCAAAAATCCTTTTTAGGTGATGCTTGACGGACTTGACCCCGGCCTCCCAAAGGCCTCCGAAATTGGGGGAGTATGGCGGAGTGAAATGCCATGTAGGGCACGTAGTGTGGTCGCGATCCGCCTGTGGTGCGCTTGCTAATACCTTATTGGCGCCAACGAAATTTGTTCCGTTGTCGCTATACATATGTTGAACTGGTCCTCGGCGACCAGTGAAACGAGAAAATGCTAGTAGGAAGTGTTCCAATGAGAGTCCGGTAACCGCTTCTAGGTGAACTGCTTTTGTAGCCAAGCAGACGAAAATAGCGATGTATCCCTTGTAAGTACTTGTCCCACGAAGCCGTGCTGCCTTGACTTCGATTGCCCCGGTATAATCGACGCCGGTCGCAAGGAATGGGCGGTTCGGTGGGTTGACCCTGTGTACCGGCAGGTCGCCCATCAATTGACTTCCGATGCTAGGTGACGCGCGGAAGCACGTGATGCATTTTCGAAGGATTGTTCGGACGGCTTGTCTTCCATTTGGAATCCAGAACTTGTACCTCGTGTGGGCTAGAGTAAGATGAGTGCCGCCATGCAGGGTAGCTTGATGGGAGTTCTGAATTACCAGCTCTGTAAAGAAATGACGCTGCGGTAAGATGATTGGATGTTTGCGATCGAAAGAAAGGTTGGAATGTTTGAGACGACCGCGAACGCGTAAGATGCCGTCGTCAAGAAAGGGAGTGAGACTTCTTAGGATGCTCTTCGGAGGCAGAAGATTTCCTGCGAGGATCGCGTGCATGTCGGATTGAAAGGTGGTTTCGGCTTGTACTAATTTCACGACGCAGCGAAGTGCATTGTCCGGCGACAGCTGACCGTAAGATCTGGTTTTCTTCGATTGAGTGTTGTGACAAAAGCGCAGTATGTATGCTATGACTCGAACGAGTTTGGTGTAAGTCGAAAACCGCTCAATGATATTAATGTCTACTTGGGTGGTGTGCAAACGAATCCGAAGAGATTTTGCGTCTAGGGACTGCTTATCAAATTTCATGTTCGGTACCTCTGTGTCCGGCCACTCACTGGAGTGTTGCCTCAACCGTGATGGTCCGTGCCACCAGAGATTAAAGATGGAGAGTTCTGATGGGGATAGTCCTCTTGTGGCGCTGTCTGCTGGATTATCTACCGTGGGAACATGTCTCCATTGGTTTGAATCGCTGTGGTCCAGAATATAGGCAACGCGATTGGCGACAAACGTTTTCCATCTAGTAACATCTCCTTTGATCCAGTGGAGAATGATAGTGGCGTCCGTCCAGTATGTGACGGAGATTTGAGCGTTTTTCCAACGATGGTTTGCTAATACCCATTTAGTTAGTTTGGTCGCCAGTACAGCGCCGCATAACTCGGTCCTCGGGATCGTGAGGGGTTTCGTTGGAGAGATTTTGGATTTTGTGGTATAAAACGATGAATCCGGTTGGGGTATGCGCATGTAAGCCGCCGCTGCGTAGGCGTGAGTGGACCCGTCGCAGAAAGCGTGCAACTGGATATCATGGCTAAAGTCTGGCGTATACCGTACGCTGCGAGGTATTCGGATTTTGCTGATGTCCTCTAGATTGACACGAAACCTTTTCCATTTGTTAGCGATGGAACTGGGCACTGGGTCGTCCCACCCTAAGTGCTTGCGATCGTTCTCGGAATGTAGGTGTGCCATTGTGACTTCCTTTAGAATTAATTTTGCTGAAATGAGAATAGGAGCGATTAATCCTAAGGGGTCGAAAAGTCTGGCGATTCTCCAAAGAATTTCTCTTTTGGTTGAACCCGTGGGAATGCTCGCTTGCAATTTGTAGGTGAAACAGTCTTGGTTAGGTAACCAATGCATTCCTAAGGTTTTGACTGTATCAGAGCTGTCCCAGCTTCGTGAAGTTTGATTGCATCGGCTTGATGAAGGAATGCTGTCTAGGAGCGCTTTGTCGTTGCTAGACCATTTTCTTAATTCCATATTTGCGGATTTTAGAGCGTTCTGTATTTGTAAGCTCTTGTTTTGTGCTGCTGAGATCGTGTGATCACCAGAAAGAATATCGTCGACGTAGATTTCGTGCTTTAAGACCTCTTCCGCCATTGGACAATTTTCGCGTTCATCTTCCGCAAGTTGACGAACGACTCTGATGGCGGTGAATGGTGCAGAAGCGGTCCCGAAAGTTACAGTTGACAGACAGTATTCCTTGATGTTTCCATCCGCCGCCCGCCATAAAATCCGCTGGTACTGCGTGTCGTCTGGATGTACGTCGATGCAACGGTACATGCGCTGGATGTCGGCGGTGAAAACATGTCTGTACTGTCTCCAATTCAGCAACACTGCAAGGAGATCATTTTGTAGAGTGGGTCCTACGGACAATACATCGTTTAGAGATCGACCGTTTGAGGTCTTTGCCGATGCGTCGAATACAATGCGCTGTTTGGTGGTAAGACTGTCTTCTTTATAGACAGCGTGATGAGGAAGAACGCAGGATTCAACCCGACCGGTTTTTGTGGAGGTACTGACTGTTGATCTCTCACTAGAGACTGCTGGTGTGATTTGTCCCAATTCAAAATATTCTTCGATTCCCTCCTTGTAGCGAATCCATTTGTCTGGATCCCGTTGATAGCGCCGCTCTAATTGTAGAAACCTGTTTAAAGCGATTTGATGCGATTTTCCTAGGGCCATTGTGGAATCGAAATGTCATTTGAAAGGTTCCATAAAACTTCCGTTTGGTTGATGTGTGTGCGTTTCCTTAAATAAGGATTCACACCACCGCTCTTCGTCAGAGTGAAGTGATCGGCTTGGGATAGATTCTATTTCGCAGAAATTCTTCAAAAGCGATTCCGTATCTAGGGCGGTTTGATGACAGCGAATATGATATGTGTGAATTGAATCCTGGAACTTGCCGAGTATCATCCAACCTAGGTGAGCATTTTGTGCAATGGGTTCGCCTGGATTTCCGATTTGGGTTCCCGGAAGGACAAGACTCGCCATGAGGTCGGCTCCGATGATGAGATCTATGCACTTCGAGCGATAGTATAGAGGATCCGAGAGCTGGAGTCCGTTGATGTGTTTCCAATTTTGAGGCGAGAACGATTGGTTTGGTAGAGGTGAGGTCAGCGAGTTCAGAACGTACGCAGAGTCAACATCTAGATTGGGCGTTGGGTTTAGCGACGTTCGGATGCAGCATCTTGCCGCAAAGTTGCACCGTTGACCAGTAGTTTGGCCGACGCCGGAGATCGAAGCGCGGATTCTGCATCGTGGAAGTTGGAGAGCTTGGACGGTATGCTCTGAGATTATTGTAGCTTCCGACCCCTGATCGATGAGGGCAGTTATTGATGCTAGAGCGCCGCTCTGGGGGTGGCAAACAATAATCCGTGCGGTAGCTAATAGGATATTCTGTCGCGTTGCGTGGGAGGCTGTGGAAGAATAACATTGGAGGTTTGGATTAGGGGGCTAACTGGTGAGGTGTCGGTATTCATAATCGAAGCGATATGTGGTTGACTGGATGATACGGTCGGCGAGTAAGGTTGGGATGCTTGAGTTATGCTTGGCGCCGCTGCCGGATGAAGTAGAGAATGGTGGCGTTGTCCACAGTGGTAGCAATTCTTTACACTTGAACAGCGGGCAAGCATGTGCGATTTGCTCAGGCAGTTGAGGCATAGGTTTGACTTACTCACGACCTCCTTACGTTGGTAGCAATCCAAGCTTAGGAATCGCGGACATCGACGAAGGATATGATTACCATTGCAGTGTGGGCAACGAAGCACAGGGGGGCTTGGTTGCGCGTGGGTGTTATAAACCGAGATACGTTTTGTGGTACAGTTTCTATTTTCAATGGCGTCCAGGGTGATTAACCGGTTGTTGAGAAACTGTTGGAGATCATTGTACGAGGGAATGTGGGTTTGACTGCCGAGATGATGTTCCCAGGCGGAGTGCGTTTCTTTGGGTAATTTTGCAGTCAAATAATGGGCGAGCCGGTGATCCCCGTCCTGCAGTGACGCGTTGAGGGTGTTACAGGCGGCTGCACAGACGTTGACTGCACTGATCATAGATCGAATATCATCGGGCTTCTCCTTGCTTAGGCTTGGCAACTGGTACAAGTCGTTCATGTGATTGGAGAAGACCACGCGGGGATTGGTAGAGCGCTGAATTAGTGTGTCCCATGCCACCGTATAGTTAGCGGCCGTCAAAGGAATTTGACGAATATCAGCATCTCGACCAGCTGGCAGAGATTCCTTGAGGAAATGAAACCGTTGAATATTGTCCAGCCGCTCATTTTGATGAATTAACCGAGTGAAGGCGTCATAATATCCTGGCCAGTCCACGCAGTTTCCGCTAAACTTGGGCACTGGCAGTTGTGGCATGTGGACACGTGCGTCGGCAATTGTCGACACGGCGGTTGGTGCCGAGGCTGAGGACGGCGTCACTGGGAACTTTATTCGCTGGGAACTTTATTCAGCTACAAGGCAATAAGTTTCCATGTACAGATCCTCAAAACTGACGGCGATCTTCTTGGCGTAATAGTCCGATTTGGCATATCCCTCGGTGCAGATGATTACTTGATGAGTGGTCTCAAAGGCTGCGTTTAAACTCTCGATTTGCTGCAGGCGCTTCATATAATAGCTTTCAGTTTTTCGAGACGCGGAATCCTTCTTATAGTTCTGCTGCAGACGTGTTAGACTTCGAAGGCGCTTTTTTTGAAGTGTAATAAAACCTGCTAAGGCCGGATCATCAGCTTCGTGGTCAGACATTTTATGAGAATTTTTACCAAATTGTTTTGAACCTAGCTAGCTCTGCTTGATAAATCAAAAAAGGCACCCGTACTCACGTGATCTTTCCCTTCTGCTTACGACTGAATTTACATAACGTTGACTACAGCGTGAGCGCAGGCTGTACTGTTTTCCGATTCCGCTTTGAGTAGGAGTTTTTTCCTGGTTGCGAAATGATAACGAGCCTTCTTGCAGCACCCGCGTGTGTATGTGTGTAGAAGCGCTGTCAGCCGACCGGGTGTGTTGGTATTGATGACTGTGCTCTGTCGGTGTGAGAGCACGTGTTGGGGGCACAAAGGGAGACGATCGCAATTCGTGTTAGATGGCGTGATTGGTGTTAGGCGTTATAACTAACAAATGAAAGATCCAACTGAGATTTTTCAACTTCAAACAAGGGTCTCTCATGGGCCACCATGTTAAGTTGTGACGCCGTGACGAGAATGCTATGTACGGCTGTCATAGTAAGAGGGGCTCTTGGGGGTAGGTACGACTGAAGTTCACAGATAACAGTTTAGTCTTTATTCATTAGCTTATAATGCGTACACTTCACTCTTGATCGTTAATTAACTTTACAAATGAAAATGGGTCGCAATGGACCGAAAGTAAAAGCAGCCGATGTTGTTCCCGTCGCTGAAGCTCGTAGTTCTCTCCTTCTTCCCCCAAGCTCTGTAGAGTTGCCAGATGTCCTGACCTTTGTCTTCAGTTGGCAGGGCTATCAGCTGTGTATACGAACCAAGTACCGTGGGACTGAACAAGCCGTCTACGAGAATGTACTACACGATAGTAAATTTCTCTTGCGATAGTGACGCCATCGGGCGGTGAGGCTAAGTACTTATCGGACTGCCCTCGTATTAGCAAGGGAAAGTTTTTAGAAATTGTTCGAAATAATGTGTTTGAAGATATAGAACCAGTAAAAAATAGTACCATTAATAATGAATTATGCGAAGCTTGAATAAATGGTAAGCAAGCTAGACTTCCATTTGAGAAAGTATAGAATAAAGAAAAACTATTATGTAACCTTTTCGATCAATATACACATTACTGAAGTAGTATTTCATTTCTTCAAAGATTTCCTTGTAAAGAGTGAAGCTCACTTCAACATAAAGGTTGTCAATCTTTACATCGAAAATGGCAGAGAATATTTGTCAAATGAGATGAAAGCTTATTGTAGTGAAAAAGGCATAAGTTACCATTTAACGGTTCCACATACACCGCAGTTAAATGGAGTTTCTGGACGCATGATCAGATCCATAAATGAAAAGGCTAGAGCAATGATTAGTAAATCTATATTAAATAAATTTTTTTGGAGTGAGGATGTTTTAACAGCAACATATTTAATAAACAGAACTCCAAGTAGGGCGTTTCAGGATAAGAAAACTCCATTTGAAATGTGACACAACAGTAAGCCACAATTAAAATATTTAAAGATATTTGCTTCAACAGTATATGTGCAAATTAAGTTTCTCACTAGTGAATTGATTCACTATTACAATTTTTCAACAGGTCGAACTTATTTAATTCACTGCTCTTGTACTTTTTTTGAATTGTCCTACTGCTCGATTCGGATCTCAAAAACGGACTCCTGCTCTCTAGTTTAAAGATCAATAATCAAACCTCGGCTTAAGAGATTTTATCCCCAAAAATTGATGAAGAGAATGACTCAAGAAATTCGAAAAATAGGATGATGCAATTTGCCAGTTAAATTCGAAGTCCAATCTTGGCCGGAAATTGGTGTTTACATTAGCGGAGCTTATGGACCGCTTTGGGGATCTTTTTGTTTACGCTAGCGGACTCGGGGCTCGCTTTGGGGATCTTTTGTTTACGTTAGCGGACTCAGGGCTCGCTTGGGACTCCGATTGTTTACAATATCGGCTTGGATGTTTACAGCATCCGCTTGATTTAGACTGCGTGAAATTGATCTGGGTGGGAATGATTTGGAGGCCTGGTTGACAGAAATAGCTGACCACGGATTTCTCTCGGGTCTGTCAGACTTATTTGGAGATTAGCTCTCGGCTCAAAGTTGTTTATAAATTGGGTAAGAGCCCCTAAATAATGTGTCACATAACTCCCCCCATTCTAAATTCAATCGTCCCGATTCATTGGAACTGATGGGTAAATTGAATGTAATTGGTTGGTTAATTCGACAATGATATTTTCTTCTAGGGTATTTTCATTGTCGAGGATATTATTTATCTCAATATCGGAAATATTGCTTTCTGGTTCGATTTCTATACGAATTTGCCATGGCTTGAATATTTAAAATTTTCTGAATTTGAATATAATCCTAATAATTAAATATATAAATGTGAATATGATTAATATTAACGTAACTGATATTTGAGTTTGTTTAATTTGAATAAATGGATTTAGTATGTTAATATTATCAAAAGAGAGTTCCGAATCATTAGATATAATATATTCGGATATTAAAAAATCTGTATATTTTCGAGCTGTGATGTTAACTGTTAACTGTATTTTCTCCATTTACAAAAATGGCTCCATCTTGGATTACATCTACATTTTAATTATACCCGTTACTCGTAGAGTAAAAGGGTATACTAGATTCGTCGGAAAGTATGTAACAGGCAGAAGGAAGCGTTTTCGACCCCACAAAGTATATATATTCTTGATCAGGATCACTAGCCGAGTCGATCTAGCCATGTCCGTCTGTCCGTCTGTCCGTCTGTCCGTCTGTCCGTCTGTCCGTCTGTCTGTCCGTCCGGATGAACGCTGAGATCTCGGAAACTATGGAAGCTAGGCTATCGAGATTTGGCGTGCAGATTCCTGAGCTTCTTACGCAGCGCAAGTTTGTTTCAGCACAGTGCCACGCCCATTCTAACGCCCACAAACCGCCCAAAACTGTGGCTCCTACAGTTTTGATGCTAGAATAAAAATTTTAACTGAAATGTATTGTTCTCATCAATACCTATCGATTGACCCAAAAAAAAGTTTGCCACGCCCACTTTAACGCCCACAAACCGCGAAAACCTGTGACGCCCACAATTTTCATGCTAGATAAAAAATTTTAACTGAAATGTATTGGTCTCGTCGATACCTATCGATTGATCCAAAAAAAAAATTTGTCACGCCCACTCTAACGCCCATAACGCTTAAATCTGTATACCGCCGGTAGGTGGCGCATTTTAATATCGCTGTTCTGCTTGCATATCTCCATATAGCTGAGTAATGGGTATCTGATAGCCGAGGTACTCGACTATAGCGTTCTTCCTTGTTTTTTTCTCTGATTTTGTTACAAAAAGATTTTTCTCCATTTAGTAATGTGGTGAAACAAGAACCTTCTGGTCTATTTCTGTCTTAAAATTAGACATTACATAGTACTTATTTCTACATTTTGCGACGTGATTATCAATTAATAATTTTCCATCATCATGTGAAATGGATCTTGAATTGTAAACGTCACAACGATCGGTAATAATAGGGTATTTTATGTAAATTATAATATGATCTTTGTGCAAAGCGATTTTAAATTCAGATATATCTAAAAGGTCTGTTAAAATTACAGGGGTATCCTCGTGCTTATAATGTTCTTGTACATCGTCATTGTTTAGAATTTTAGTATTAAATACATCAATTTTGGCGAGTGTAATTGTGTCCATTAAATTCATAAGATCGTAAGTAAGCAACGCAGACGATATTTTCTAAGCGGAATTTCTTGATCTTTAAAGGCTGTTTTGAATTCTTCAGATAAAGATTTTATCTCTTTAAATATTTTAAAATTAATAACGAATTGATCGTTATTATTTTGTATTAAATCATCGATTTTATTTTGGACAGTTATGAAATCATTATGATATGGTGTTCCCGCTATACATTTCCCAATAGTGCCTATTTCATTAATGCCTCTTTTCGATCTAATGGGTAAAATTTGGGAGACAAGTATTTAAATAATTTTTAAATCGTGGGATATTTGCCAAAGAAAATTGTTGCTGTCGTGACTCTTTAGAAATTCTGTTTCAAGATTAATTATATCTCTATAAAGACTTATATTAGTTATATGAAATAAATCTGCGTATGATTCATAAATAAGAACATCTTTGGTATCCTTGTAAAGAAGGAAATCATGGTTCGTGTAATCCATAATTTCGGATTTGGTTGTAGCTACCAGCAATAATAAGTACATTATTGAAATCATTATCTGTAATTTGAAACAAATTATTTAATATTATCTTTATGAATCGTACGGTTTCTGTTATTTATAATAACTTTGTTAGGGAGATTTTCCTTAACTACTTGTTTTTTATATCTAGAATTAAGCTTGTTTCTTTCCCCGTGTTTCTTTTCGTAAATTACCTCTCCTACGTGATAGTTCTTATTTTATCTGTCTTTATTGTGAAAATGCAACATTTTCTCTTGAGCTTGTTGCAATAATTTAGGAGTATCTCCTTGTTTGATTTTATTAAATAGTATGTCAAAAGGTCGTTGGTTGGTTATTGAATGAATTGTTAAGCTATATTTTTGTGCTGCTTTAACTATAAATTCGGAATAATCAATTAGATTAAGCTCATCTTTAAATAGTAGCAAACACAAGGCCAAGCCATCGAAGAACTGTAAATCCAATTTACAATGTCACCATTGCGGTAAAAAAGGGCACATCAAGAAAAATTGTTTCAGTTTCAAAAGAAGCTTGGAGAATAAGGATAAGGAGCAACAAGCCCAAGTAGCTAATGCCAAAACAGGTAGATCGATTGCATTCATGTTGAGGAAGGGAAAAGTTATACAGGTGACGCTGATGTATCCTTCATATTGGACTCGGGAGCTTTAGGCCACATTATAAACAACATGAATCTATTCGACACTGAATACACCAATCGAGATTGCAATAGCCAAAGAAGATGCATACATATATGTTTCTGCAAAGGGAACTGTCCAACTACACAGCAATCTTAATTCGAGCATTACACTGGAAAATGTTCTTTTCTGCAAAGATGTACCACAAAATCTACTGTCCGTCTCCAAGATGCAAGCTGCAGGCTCGACAATTGAATTCAATTCAAAGGGAGTACGAATATCAATGAATGGACAAGGAGTATTTGAAGGTATGTGTAAAAGCAATGTATCGATTGTTAGTTTTAAAATGAACATAAAGCATATGCAACTGACTCAAATAGAAATCAAAGCTATAGTTTGCGGCATGAAAGATGAGGACATACGAGACTGGTCCGAAAAGTACTTAGCCTCCAAAAGAAAAACGAAAATGTTGGAAAAGTGGCGATTTATTTCTCAACATAATCTCCCTTTAGCCCGATATACTTGACCCAGCGAGGCTCCAACTTCTTTAACCCGTCTGAAAAATGCGTTTTCTCGAGGTCTGCAAAATAGGCCTCTGTGGCGGCGTGACTTTTTCCAGATTGGAAACAAAAATAAGTCACACCGGGCCAAATCTGGAGAATATGGTGGACGAGGTAGCAGTTCTTAGCCCAATTCGACCAATTTGGCCTTGGCGAGGACGGAAGTATGAGCCGGTGCGTTGTCATGATGGAAGAGCACTTTTTTCTTCGCCAAATGGGGCCGTATTTTCTGCAATTCGGCGGCGAATCGGCCCAATAATTCGGCATAGTAAAGCCCTGCGACCGTTTTTCCCTTCCACAGGTAGTCGATGTAGATCACACCTTGTGAATCCCAAAAAACGCGGGGCCATCACCTTTCCGGCCGATGGGACCGTCTTCGCCATCTTCGGAGCAGGTTCGTCAGGTGAAGTCCACTGTTTCGACTGTTCCTTGGTCTCTGGTGTGTACCAGTGGATCCATGTTTCGTCGACGGTCACGAAACGACGCAGAAACTCTTTCGGATTGCGCTTAAACACTGCTCTGAAGTGGTCTCACGGTTGCGTCTGTTGTTCGGAGTGAGCAAACGCGGCTTCCATCGCGCCGACAGCTTTCTCATGCCCAAAATTACATGCAGGATATGACCCACGCGGTCTTTTGACATGCCTACTGTCTCAGCTATCTCGCACATCTTTAATCGGCGGTCTGCCAATACGAGATCGTGGATTTTTGTCACGTTATCCTCCGTGGTAGCCGTTTTCGGGGCACCTGGGCGTGGCTCATTAAAATCCGACGTGCGACCACGTTGAAACTCGTTAAACCAATTTTTGACGGTTGCCATCAAAGGAGAAGAGTACACAACATCCAAGCGCTCTTTGATTTCGCTGCGCAATTTCCCTTCCAAAAACAAGAATCGAATCACGGACCGATATTGCTCTTTCTCAATTTTTCTAAAAATCCGTGGACACGTCCGATTCCACACGCAGTCAAAACAAAATTACGAGTCCGATTCGGCTTAAATTTCGATAGTAGCCGTGTTAAGTTGTGACGCCGTGCCGAGAATGCTATGTACGGCTGTCATAGTAAGAGGGGCTCTTGGGGGTAGGTACGACTGAAGTTCAAAGATAACAGTTTAGTCATTATTCATTAGCTTATAATGCGTACACTTCACTCTTGATCGTTAATTAACTTTACAAATGAAAATGGGTCGCAATGGACCGAAAGTAAAAGCAGCCGATGTTGTTCCCGTCGCTGAAGCTCGTAGTTCTCTCCTTCTTCCCCCAAGCTCTGTAGAGTTGACAGATGTCCTGACCTTTGTCTTCAATTGGCAGGGCTATCAGCTGTGTATACGAACCAAGTACCGTGGGACTGAACATGCCGCCCGCCAATGCGAAATCAACATGATACATGGGTTGTTCAGGATTCTGGATCTAAATTCCCTTGTACGTGTAGCGGCTAAGACAAAGAGAAAGCGAAATGACATACGGATGCAATTGAATACCAAGGGAGCAAGAGCTGGTTCATATTAGCATGAGATCGGCAGCGACAAAGCTTGGAGATGGAGCGTTTTTGACTGCCTGATTTTGTTTTTAGTGTTACAACTCGAACGAGTGAATCCTCTCCAGGATGGAGACTAATAATTCTGCCGAGCGGCCATTGCGATGGAGGCAGTTGATCGTCCTTGATGAGTACTAGTTCATTGATTCCAAAATTCTCCTTTTCCTGACACCATTTTGGGCGCGTCTGAAGATGGGACAGCCAATCTCAGCTCCATTGCGTCCAAAACTGACGGATCAAATTTTGATGAGACAGAAATTGCTCACGGAACGACGAGTTTTGAGGGCGACAGTAGGCAGGTGTGAGCAGGGTGTCACCAATGAGAAAGTGTGCCGGCGTGAGAGCTTCTAGGTCGTCTGGATCAGCTGTTAGCGGTCAAAGTGGCCGAGAGTTTAGGTAAGCTTCAATCCTGATAGGCACCGTTGCGAGTTCCTCATAAGTTTGCTTGTGACTTCCGAAAATCCTTTTTAGGTGATGCTTGACGGACTTGACCCCGGCCTCCCAAAGGCCTCCGAAATTGGGGGAGTATGGCGGAGTGAAATGCCATGTAGGGTACGTAGTGTGGTCGCGATCCGCCTGTGGTGCACTTGCTAATAACTTATTGGCGCCAACAAAATTTGTTCCGTTGTCGCTATACATATGTTGAACTGAACCTCGGCGACCAGTGAAACGAGAAAATGCTAGTAGGAAGTGTTCCAATGAGAGTCCGGTAACCGCTTCTAGGTGAACTGCTTTTGTAGCCAAGCAGACAAAAATAGCGATGTATCCCGTGTAAGTACTTGTCCCACGAAGCCGTGCTGCCTTGATTTCGATTGCCCCGGTATAGTCGAC
Source organism: Drosophila suzukii (assembly GCF_043229965.1). NCBI lineage: Eukaryota > Metazoa > Arthropoda > Insecta > Diptera > Drosophilidae > Drosophila > Drosophila suzukii. Next base: position 491,632 of record NW_027255905.1, on the reverse strand, counting down.
GCCGGTCGCAAGGAATGGGCGGTTCGGTGGGTTGACCCTGTGTACCGGCAGGTCGCCCATCAATTGACTTCCGATGCTAGGTGACGCGCGGAAGCACGTGATGCATTTTCGAAGGATTGTTCGGACGGCTTGTCTTCCATTTGGAATCCAGAACTTGTACCTCGTGTGGGCTAGAGTAAGATGAGTGCCGCCAATTACCAGCTCTGTAAAGAAATGACGCTGCGGTAAGATGATTGGATGTTTGCGATCGAAAGAAAGGTTGGAATGTTTGAGACGACCGCGAACGCGTAAGCTGCCGTCGTCAAGAAAGGGAGTGAGACTTCTTAGGATGCTCTTCGGAGGCAGAAGATTTCCTGCGAGGATCGCGTGCATGTCGGATTGAAAGGTGGTTTCGGCTTGTACTAATTTCACGACGCAGCGAAGTGCATTGTCCGGCGACAGCTGACCGTAAGATCTGGTTTTCTTCGATTGAGTGTTGTGACAAAAGCGCAGTATGTATGCTATGACTCGAACGAGTTTGGTGTAAGTCGAAAACCGCTCAATGATATTAATGTCTACTTGGGTGGTGTGCAAACGAATCCGAAGAGATTTTGCGTCTAGGGACTGCTTATCAAATTTCATGTTCGGTACCTCTGTGTCCGGCCACTCACTGGAGTGTTGCCTCAACCGTGATGGTCCGTGCCACTAGAGATTAAAGATGGAGAGTTCTGATGGGGATAGTCCTCTTGTGGCGCTGTCTGCTGGATTATCCACCGTGGGAACATGTCTCCATTGGTTTGAATCGCTGTGGTCCAGAATATAGGCCACGCGATTGGCGACAAACGTTTTCCATCTAGTAACATCTCCTTTGATCCAGTGGAGAATGATAGTGGCGTCCGTCTAGTATGTGACGGAGATTTGAGCGTTTTTCCAACGATGGTTTGCTAATACCCATTTAGTTAGTTTGGTCGCCAGTACAGCGCCGCATAACTCGGTCCTCGGGATCGTGAGGGGTTTCGTTGGAGAGATTTTGGATTTTGTGGTATAAAACGATGAATCCGGTTGGGGTATGCGCATGTAAGCCCCCGCTGCGTAGGCGTGAGTGGACCCGTCGCAGAAAGCGTGCAACTGGATATCATGGCTAAAGTCTGGCGTATACCGTACGCTGCGAGGTATTCGGATTTTGCTGATGTCCTCCAGATTGACACGAAACCTTTTCCATTTGTTAGCGATGGAACTGGGCACTGGGTCGTCCCCACCCTAAGTGCTTGCGATCGTTCTCGGAATGTAGGTGTGCCATTGTGACTTCCTTTAGAATTAATTTTGCTGAAATGAGAATAGGAGCGATTAATCCTAAGGGGTCGAAAAGTCTGGCGATGCTCGAAAGAATTTCTCTTTTGGTTGAACCCGTGGGAATGCTCGCTTGCAATTTGTAGGTGAAACAGTCTTGGTTAGATAACCAATGCATTCCTAAGGTTTTGACTGTATCAGAGCTGTCCCAGCTTCGTGAAGTTTGATTGCATCGGTTTGATGAAGGAATGCTGTCTAGGAGCGCTATGTCGTTGCTAGGCCATTTTCTTAATTCCATATTTGCGGATTTTAGAGCGTTCTGTATTTGTAAGCTCTTGTTTTGTGCTGCTGAGATCGTGTGATCACCAGAAAGAATATCGTCGACGTAGATTTCGTGCTTTAAGACCTCTTCCGCCAATGAACAATTTTCGCGTTCATCTTCCGCAAGTTGACGAACGAATCTGATGGCGGTGAATGGTGCAGAAGCGGTCCCGAAAGTTACAGTTGACAGACAGTATTCCTTGATGTTTCCAATCCTCCGCTCGCCATAAAATCCGCTGGTACTGCGTGTCGTCTGGATGTACGTCGATGCAACGGTACATGCGCTGGATGTCGGCGGTGAAAACATGTCTGTACTGTCTCCAATTCAGCAACACTGCAAGGAGATCATTTTGTAGAGTGGGTTCTACGGACAATACATCGTTTAGAGATCGACCGTTTGAGGTCTTTGCCGATGCGTCGAATACAATGCGCTGTTTGGTGGTGAGACTGTCTTCTTTATAGACAGCGTGATGAGGAAGAACGCAGGATTCAACCCAACCGGTTTTTGTGGAGGTACTGACTGTTGATCTCTCACTAGAGACTGCTCGTGTGATTTGTCCCAATTCAAAATATTCTTCGATTCCCTCCTTGTAGCGAATCCATTTGTCTGGATCCCGTTGATAACGCCGCTCTAATTGTAGAAACCTGTTTAAAGCGATTTGATGCGATTTTCCTAGGCCCATTGTGGAATCGAAATGTCATTTGAAAGGTACCATAAAACTACCGTTTGGTTGATGTGTGTGCGTTTCCTTAAATAAGGATTCACACCACCGCTCTTCGTCAGAGTGAAGTGATCGGCTTGGGACAGATTCTATTTCGCAGAAATTCTTCAAAAGCGATTCCGTATCTAGGGCGGTTTGATGACAGCGAATATGATATGTGTGAATTGAATCCTGGAACTTGCCGAGTATCATCCAACCTAGGTGAGCATTTTGTGCAATGGGTTCGTCTGGATTTCCGATTCGGGTTCCCGGAAGGACAAGACTCGCCATGAGGTCGGCTCCGATGATGAGATCTATGCACTTCGAGCGATAGTATAGAGGATCCGAGAGCTGGAGTCCGTTGATGTGTTTCCAATTTTGAGGCGAGAACGATTGGTTTGGTAGAGGTGAGGTCAGCGAGTTCAGAACGTACGCAGAGTCAACATCTAGATTGAACGTTGGGTTTAGCGACGTTAGGATGCAGCATCTTGCCGCAAAGGTGCACCGTTGACCAGTAGTTTGGCCGACGCCGGCGATCGAAGCGCGGATTCTGCATCGTGGAAGTCGGAGAGCTTGGACGGTATGCTCTCAGATTATTGTAGCTTCCGACCCCTGATCGATGAGGGCAGTTATTGATGCTAGAGCGCCGCTCTGGGGGTGGCAAACAATAATCCGTGCGGTAGCTAATAGGATATTCTGTCGCGTTGCGTGGGAGGCTGTGGAAGAATAACATTGGAGGCTTGGATTAGGGGGCTAACTGGTGAGGTGTCGGTATTCATAATCGAAGCGATATGTGGTTGACTGGATGATACGGTCGGCGAGTAAGGTTGGGATGCTTGAGTTATGCTTGGCGCCGCTGCCGGATGAAGTAGAGAATGGTGGCGTTGTCCACAGTGGTAGCAATTCTTTACACTTGAACAGCGGGCAAGCATGTGCGATTTGCTCAGGCAGTTGAGGCATAGGTTTGACTTACTCACGACCTCCTTACGTTGGTAGCAATCCAAGCTTAGGAATCGCGGACATCGACGAAGGATATGATTACCATTGCAGTGTGGGCAACGAAGCACAGGGGGGCTTGGTTGCGCGTGGGTGTTATAAACCGAGATACGTTTTGTGGTACAGTTTCCATTTTCAATGGCGTCCAGGGTGATTAACCGGTTGTTGAGAAACTGTTCGAGATCATTGTACGAGGGAATGTGGGTTTGACTGCCGAGATGATGTTCCCAGGCGGAGTGCGTTTCTTTGGGTAATTTTGCAGTCAAATAATGGGCGAGCCAGTGATCCCCGTCCTGCAGTGACGTCATCATCCGATGATGAGATCTATGCACTTCGAGCGAGCCAGTGATCCCCGTCCTGCAGTGACGTCATCATCCGATGATGAGATCTATGCACTTCGAGCGATAGTATAGAGGATCCGAGAGCTGGAGTCCGTTGATGTGTTTCCAATTTTGAGGCGAGAACGATTGGTTTTGTAGAGGTGAGGTCAGCGAGTTCAGAACGTACGCAGAGTCAACATCTAGATTGAACGTTGGGTTTAGCGACGTTCGGATGCAGCATCTTGCCGCAAAGTTGCACCGTTGACCAGTAGTTTGGCCGACGCCGGCGATCGAAGCGCGGATTCTGCATCGTGGAAGTTGGAGAGCTTGGACGGTATGCTCTGAGATTATTGTAGCTTCCGACCCCTGATCGATGAGGGCAGTTATTGATGCTAGAGCGCCGCTCTGGGGGTGGCAAACAATAATCCGTGCGGTAGCTAATAGGATATTCTGTCGCGTTGCGTGGGAGGCTGTTGAAGAATAACATTGGAGGTTTGGATTAAGGGGCTAACTGGTGAGGTGTCGGTTTTCATAATCGAAGCGATATGTGGTTCACTGGATGATACGGTCGGCGAGTAAGGTTGGGATGCTTGAGTTATGCTTGGCGCCGCTGCCGGATGAAGTAGAGAATGGTGGCGTTGTCCACAGTGGTAGCAATTCTTTACACTTGAACAGCGGGCAAGCATGTGCGATTTGCTCAGGCAGTTGAGGCATAGGTTTGACTTACTCACGACCTCCTTACGTTGGTAGCAATCCAAGCTTAGGAATCGCGGACATCGACGAAGGATATGATTACCATTGCAGTGTGGGCAACGAAGCACAGGGGGGCTTGGTTGCGCGTGGGTGTTATAAACCGAGATACGTTTTGTGGTACAGTTTCCATTTTCAATGGCGTCCAGGGTGATTAACCGGTTGTTGAGAAACTGTTCGAGATCATTGTACGAGGGAATGTGGGTTTGACTGCCGAGATGATGTTCCCAGGCGGAGTGCGTTTCTTTGGGTAATTTTGCAGTCAAATAATGGGCGAGCCAGTGATCCCCGTCCTGCAGTGACGTCATCATCCGATGATGAGATCTATGCACTTCGAGCGAGCCAGTGATCCCCGTCCTGCAGTGACGTCATCATCCGATGATGAGATCTATGCACTTCGAGCGATAGTATAGAGGATCCGAGAGCTGGAGTCCGTTGATGTGTTTCCAATTTTGAGGCGAGAACGATTGGTTTTGTAGAGGTGAGGTCAGCGAGTTCAGAACGTACGCAGAGTCAACATCTAGATTGAACGTTGGGTTTAGCGACGTTCGGATGCAGCATCTTGCCGCAAAGTTGCACCGTTGACCAGTAGTTTGGCCGACGCCGGCGATCGAAGCGCGGATTCTGCATCGTGGAAGTTGGAGAGCTTGGACGGTATGCTCTGAGATTATTGTAGCTTCCGACCCCTGATCGATGAGGGCAGTTATTGATGCTAGAGCGCCGCTCTGGGGGTGGCAAACAATAATCCGTGCGGTAGCTAATAGGATATTCTGTCGCGTTGCGTGGGAGGCTGTGGAAGAATAACATTGGAGGTTTGGATTAAGGGGCTAACTGGTGAGGTGTCGGTATTCATAATCGAAGCGATATGTGGTTGACTGGATGATACGGTCGGCGAGTAAGGTTGGGATGCTTGAGTTATGCTTGGCGCCGGATGAAGTAGAGAATGGTGGCGTTGTCCACAGTGGTAGCAATTCTTTACACTTGAACAGCGGGCAAGCATGTGCGATTTGCTCAGGCAGTTGAGGCATAGGTTTGACTTACTCACGACCTCCTTACGTTGGTAGCAATCCAAGCTTAGGAATCGCGGACATCGACGAAGGATATGATTACCATTGCAGTGTGGGCAACGAAGCACAGGGGGGCTTGGTTGCGCGTGGGTGTTATAAGCCGAGATACGTTTTGTGGTACAGTTTCTATTTTCAATGGCGTCCAGGGTGATTAACCGGTTGTTGAGAAACTGTTGGAGATCATTGTACGAGGGAATGTGGGTTTGACTGCCGAGATGATGTTCCCAGGCGGAGTGCGTTTCTTTGGGTAATTTTGCAGTCAAATAATGGGCGAGCCAGTGATCCCCGTCCTGCAGTGACGCGTTGAGGGTGTTACAGGCGGCTGCACAGACGTTGACTGCACTGATCATAGATCGAATATCATCGGGCTTCTCCTTGCTTAGGCTTGGCAACTGGTACAAGTCGTTCATGTGATTGGAGAAGACCACGCGGGGATTGGTAGAGCGCTGAATTAGTCTGTCCCATGCCACCGTATAGTTAGCGGCCGTCAAAGGAATTTGACGAATATCAGCATCTCGACCAGCTGGCAGAGATTCCTTGAGGAAATGAAACCGTTGAATATTGTCCAGCCGCTCATTTTGATGAATTAACCGAGTGAAGGCGTCATAATATCCTGGCCAGTCCACGCAGTTTCCGCTAAACTTGGGCACTGGCAGTTGTGGCATGTGGACACGTGCGTCGGCAATTGTCGACACGGCGGTTGGTGCCGAGGCTGAGGACGGCGTCACTGGGAACTTTATTCGCTGGGAACTTTATTCAGCTACAAGGCAATAAGTTTCCATGTACAGATCCTCAAAACTGACGGCGATCTTCTTGGCGTAATAGTCCGATTTGGCATATCCCTCGGTGCAGATGATTACTTGATGGGTGGTCTCAAAGGCTGCGTTTAAACTCTCGATTTGCTGCAGGCGCTTCGTATAATAGCTTTCAGTTTTCGAGACGCGGAATCCTTCTTATAGTTCTGCTGCAGACGTGTTAGACTTTGAAGCCGCTTCTTTTGAAGTGTAATAAAACCTGCTAAGGCCGGATCATCAGCTTCGTGGTCAGACATTTTATGAGAATTTTTACCAAATTGTTTTGAACCTAGCTAGCTCTGCTTGATAAATCAAAAAAGGCACCCGTACTCACGTGATCTTTCCCTTCTGCTTACGACTGAATTTACGTAACGTTGACTACAGCGTGAGCGCAGGCTGTACTGTTTTCCGATTCCGCTTTGAGTAGGAGTTTTTTCCTGGTTGCGAAATGATAACGGGCCTTCTTGCAGCACCCGCGTGTGTGTGTGTGTAGAAGCGCTGTCAGCCGACCGGGTGTGTTGGTATTGATGACTGTGCTCTGTCGATGTGAGAGCACGTGTTGGGGGCACAAAGGGAGACGATCGCAATTCGTGTTAAATGGCGTGATTGGTGTTAGGCGTTATAACTAACAAATGAAAGATCCAACTGAGATTTTTCACCTTCAAGCAAGAGTCCCCTCATGGGCCACCATGTTAAGTTGTGACGCCGTGCCGAGAATGCTATGTACGGCTGTCATAGTAAGAGGGGCTCTTGGGGGTAGGTACGACTGAAGTTCAAAGATAACAGTTTAGTCTTTATTCATTAGCTTATAATGCGTACACTTCACTCTTGATCGTTAATTAACTTTACAAATGAAAATGGGTCGCAATGAACCGAAGCTGAAGCTCGTAGAGTTGCCAGATGTCCTGACCTTTGTCTTCAGTTGGCAGGGCTATCAGCTGTGTATACGAACCAAGTACCGTGGGACTGAACAAGCCGTCTACGAGAATGTACTACACGATAGTAAATTTCTCTTGCGATAGTGACGCCATCGGGCGGTGAGGCTAAGTACTTATCGGACTGCCCTCGTATTAGCAAGGGAAAGTTTTAAGAAATTGTTCGAAATAATATGTTTGAAGATATAGAACCAGTAAAAAATAGTACCATTAATAATGAATTATGCGAAGCTTGAATAAATGGTAAGCAAGCTAGACTTACATTTGAGAAAGTAAAGAATAAAGAAAAACTATTATGTAACCTTTTCGATCAATATACACATTACTGAAGTAGTATTTCATTTCTTCAAAGATTTCCTTGTAAAGAGTGAAGCTCACTTCAACATAAAGGTTGTCAATCTTTACATCGAAAATGGCAGAGAATATTTGTCAAATGAGATGAAAGCTTATTGTAGTGAAAAAGGCATAAGTTACCATTTAACGGTTCCACATACACCGCAGTTAAATGGAGTTTCTGGACGCATGATCAGATCCATAACTGAAAAGGCTAGAGCAATGATTAACAAATCTATATTAAATAAATTTTTTTGGAGTGAGGATGTTTTAACAGCAACATATTTAATAAACAGAACTCCAAGTAGGGCATTTCAGGATAAGAAAACTCCATTTCAAATGTGACACAACAGTAAGCCACAATTAAAATATTTAAAGATATTTGCTTCAACAGTTGAATCAGTATATGTGCAAATTAAGTTTCTCACTAGTGAATTGATTAAAAACATTTATTTTTATTTTTAACAATCACTTATTCACTATTACAATTTTTCAACAGGTCGAACTTATTTAATTCACTGCTCTTGTACTTTTTTCGAATTGTCCTACTGCTCGATTCGGATCTCAAAAACGGACTCCTGCTCTCTAATAATCAAACCTCGGCTTAAGAGATTTTATCCCCAAAAGTTCGAAAAATAGGATGATGCATTTTGCCAATTAAATTCGAAGTCCAATCTTGGCCGGAAATTGGTGTTAACATTAGCGGAGTTTATGGACCGCTTTGGGGATCTTTTTGTTTACGCTAGCGGACTCGGGGCTCGCTTTGGGGATCTTTTGTTTACGTTAGCGGACTCAGGGCTCGCTTGGGACTCCGATTGTTTACAATATCGGCTTGGATGTTAACAGCATCCGTTTGATTTAGACTGCGTGAAATTGATCTGGGTGGGAATGATTTGGAGGCCTGGTTGACAGAAATAGCTGACCACGGATTTCTCTCGGGTCTGTCAGACTTATTTGGAGATTAGCTCTCGGCTCAAAGTTGTTTATAAATTGGGTAAGAGCCCCTAAATAATGTGTCACATAACTCCCCCCGTTCTAAATTGAATCGTCCCGATTCATTGGAACTGATGGGTAAATTGAATGTAATTGGTTGGTTAATTCGACAATGATATTTTTTTCTAGGGTATTTTCATTGTCGAGGATATTATTTATCTCAATATCGGAAATATTGCTTTCTGGTTCGATTTCTATACGAATTTGCCATGGCTTGAATATTAAAAATTTTCTGAATTTGAATATAATCATAATAATTAAATATATAAATGTGAATATGATTAATATTAACGTAACTGATATTTGAGTTTGTTTAATTTGAATAAATGGATTTAGTATGTTAATATTATCAAAAGAGAGTTCCGAATCATTAGATATAATATATTCGGATATTAAAAAATCTGTATATTTTCGAGCTCTGATGTTAACTGTTAACTGTATTTTCTCCATTTACAAAAATGGCTCCATCTTGGATTACATCTACATTTTAATTTTTTTCTCTGATTTTGTTACAAAAAGATTTTTCTCCATTTAGTAATGTGGTGAAACAAGAACCTTCTGGTCTATTTCTGTCTTAAAATTAGACATTACATAGTACTTATTTCTACATTTTGCGACGTGATTATCAATTAATAATTTTCCATCATCATGTGAAATGGATCTTGAATTGTAAACGTCACAACGATCGGTAATAATAGGGTATTTTATGTAAATTATAATATGATCTTTGTGCAAAGCGATTTTAAATTCAGATATATCTAAAAGGTCTGTTAAAATTACAGGGGTATCCTCGTGCTTATAATGTTCTTGTACATCGTCATTGTTTAGAATTTTAGTATTAAATACATCAATTTTGGCGAGTGTAATTGTGTCCATTAAATTCATAAGATCGTAAGTAAGCAACGCAGACGATATTTTCTAAGCGGAATTTCTTGATCTTTAAAGGCTGTTTTGAATTCTTCAGATAAAGATTTTATCTCTTTAAATATTTTAAAATTAATAACGAATTGATCGTTATTATTTTGTATTAAATCATCGATTTTATTTTGGACAGTTATGAAATCATTATGATCTGGTGTTCCTGCTATCCATTTCCAAATAGTGCCTATTTCATTAATGCCTCTTTTCGATCTAATGGGAAAAAATTTGGGAGATAAGTACTTAAATAATTTTTAAATCGTGGGATATTTGCCAAAGAAAATTGTTGCTGTCGTGACTCTTTAGAAATTCTGTTTCAAGATTAATTATATCTCTATAAAGACTTATATTAGTTATATGAAATAAATCTGCGTATGATTCATAAATAAGAACATCTTTGGTATCCTTGTAAAGAAGGAAATCATGGTTCGTGTAATCCATAATTTCGGATTTGGTTGTAGCTACCAGCAATAATAAGTACATTATTGAAATCATTATCTGTAATTTGAAACAAATTATTTAATATTATCTTTATGAATCGTACGGTTTCTGTTATTTATAATAACTTTGTTAGGGAGATTTTCCTTAACTACTTGTTTTTTATATCTAGAATTAAGCTTGTTTCTTTCCCCGTGTTTCTTTTTGTAAATTACCTCTCCTACGTGATAATTCTTATTTTATCTGTCTTTATTGTGAAAATGCAACATTTTCTCTTGAGCTTGTTGCAATAATTTAGGAGTAACTTCTTGTTTGATTTTATTAAATAGTATGTCAAAAGGTCGTTGGTTGGTTATTGAATGAATTGTTAAGCTATATTTTTGTGCTGCTTTAACTATAAATTCGGAATAATCAATTATATTTGTCCGTTGGACGTACTATGTCGAGGATCTGCAAAGAATAGAGATATCCCAATTCTTTGAGCAAAGGATTTGAATTGGGATGAAGAGAAACTTGGTTCGTTATCATCAAAGATTTGGCTAATGGAAATTGTTGTAAACTTTCTGAAACTTTATTTTCTATATTTAGTTTGTTAGGGATTTCTTTTACGACCAAATATTTCGAATAGGAATCTATACAAGTAATGAATGTAAGATTTTGGGCGTTATATATGTCAAAATGAAATTTTCACCTTCTCTTTCTGGAATAGGCGCGTGACCGATAGGAATCTGTACTGGGTGTCTGTTGTATTTGTTTTGATTGCAGATTGTGCAATTCTTTTTAAACTCCTTTAGCTTTTTGTATAAATTAGGCCAATAATAGAATCTAGTTATTTGTTTATAATTTTCATCAAGCCCTCTGTGAGCTCTACAATGAGTTTTTGTGATTATCACAGATCTATCTTCACCGTCTTCGACATCCTGGACAAATGTCTTAGTGTATAAAAATGTATTTATAAAATTGTCTTTGAGTGGTTTTTAAATTCTATAAAAATCTTCTAGAGTACAGTGAACTCCTATTGTTTTATTGGTTGGAATATTGATATTAAATTTTCTGGAGTGTCATACTCTATTATATGTCTAGAATTTTCAAATAAATTAATCGACTCATGTATTGTATAAGGGTGATTTAAGGGTTTTGGGGGTTCTTGTATAACATTCTCAAAACTACTCTCTGCTGAATGCTGAGTATTTTGATCTGAGACCGATTCGTTACTTTCCGTTAAGTTATTAATTTGGATCCTTGATAAAGCATCCGCAGCAACATTTGTTGGTCCTGGCATATAAATAATTTTAGGTGAATAGCTTTCAATAAAGGAATACCATCTTTTCGTTTCAATATTTGGATTTTTTTAGGAAATGAAAAATGAAAGAGGTTGGTGATCGGTATAGATCTCGTTGTTGTTAACCCCATATAAGTAATTTCGAAGGTTTTTAAAAGCCCATACTATGGCTTAAAGTTCCTTTTTATTTGTCGCGTATAATTGTTCCGTTTTGATTAGAGTTTTTGAAATAAATGTTATTGGTTTTCCTTCCTGAGAAAGAACCGCACCAATTGCTAAGTCAGACGCGTCAGTTGTTAGGGTAAATTTTTTATTATAGTCCGATTGTACTAGTTCTACTTGTGCAATTAAATTTTCTTTGAGCTCGTTAAAAGCTCTTACAGCTGAATCATCGAACTGTGTTAAAGTTTTACGTGATGCTTTTTTAGATAGTTTGCCGTTTTGGCCGTTCCAAAGTAAAGAGGACTTTTAAAAAATACCCAATACCCAAGTTCTTTTTCAAAAATCAAAATCAAAACAAAATCCAAAAAAAAACCAAAAACAATTTCTGCACAGAAACCGTTACATCAACATTACACCACGGAGGGCCGCAGCCAGCCCGAAGCAGCTGCAATGAATCGACCGCCGGACTTAAACTACCGCACACAGTGGAACGAGATACCTTTTTATGAACCGCAATTTATTGTTATAACTAGATCCGATAAAAACAGTTTCGAAAAAGTGTCACCGTTTGTAATCAAGAAAGTGATAGATTTCACATGTGGAAGCGAAGTAATATCTTGCCAAAAAACTCGAGCTGGAACACTATTAATTAAAACGAAGGGGCTATATCAAGCACAGAGATCATTAAATCTAAAAGCATTTCATGATTTCCCGGTAACAGTATCCGAACACAGCAGTCTTAACTCCACCCAAGGAGTAGTTTATTCAAACGACTTGCGGACATCCAGGAAGACAAAATTCTACGAGAGCTTTCAACCCAAAAAGTAACAAAAGTAGAAAAAATCATGAAGTTTATTGATAACAAACCCACTGAAACCGGCCTTATTAAATTCACCTTCGCAACAACAAGCCTACCACCTACTTTGCAAATTGGCTACGAGAGTGTTAAGGTGCGACCCTACATCCCCTTGCCCCTTAAATGCCGCAACTGTCACAGACTGGGACACATAACAAAAGCATGCAAAAGCCCAAAACTATGCTCAAATTGCTCGTCTGTTGATCATACTAATGACAAAGAGGAATGCTCCAACAACAAATTCTGCATCAATTGTAGAAATGACGTAAACGACGAACACAACCACAGCCCAGTAGACAAATCATGTCCAGCCTTTATTAAACAAGAAGAAATTACAGCAATTAAAGTCACCGAGAAAGTTGATTTCAAGGAAGCCATAAAAATATACCATTCCAGGCATATACGCAAACCCACGTCATACGCCAAGATTGCTGCTAATCAAAAAACAACCAGTACTCAAGAGCAAAACAATGAAAACTCCGCAAACCATAAAACCCAACACCAACAACGAACTATTCGAAACTACGATGACATCTTAAGCGACGAAATGGACATCCAGGACAGCGACACACCGCCGGCCCGTAACCGAATGTGAAAGTGGCGACGAAGACATGGAGGTCGACCGAATTGATGCCTACAAATTATTTAATTATCCGTGCCGGCTGGCGGCTCCTTCGCGGCAGGGGTAGAGCCGGTAGGTGATATATCCGTAGGGGGGTGGCAGTAGAGTACTGCCCGCTGATTGATTGTTGGCGGCCACCAAGATTGGCAGCCACAGCGGAGTCGGGTGGTAGCTTCGACTCCCTTGCTTCTTCCGAAGTATACGGTGGGAGATACTTATCTCCGATGTCACGGCCCTTAAGGCACGATAACCAAACTCGATAATCAAAATAATATAACGGCTAAGGCCGGAGTTTTATGAACGAGCTGGAGCTCTTTATTTCAAATCCAAATTAAAACTAAACTTAAGATTGAACAAAAACTCATGCATAGCCGGATGCCCGTGGCAGACCGCTGACCTTGCACATTTTGCAAAAGTCATACGATCGTTGTCAGCCAATGAAAGGGAGCCACGGCTCGGAATGGTACAATGTGCTGGCTCAGCTCTAGGGCCAATAAGTCGGACCCGATTTAGGGTGGACCATGCATGAGGGAGAAATGTAATAATAATATTGATAATAATAAAAAGTGATTAATACTAGAGAATGGTAAACATGATAAATGATTAACATTAATAAGGTAAGTAAGAACTGGCCTGCTCAGCCTAAGCTGGGGGTTGGTTGTTAACTACTCCCCCCTTAAATTGGACGCCGTCCTCGGTGACAGCCAGTTCGTCGATGGACTTTTGTAGCTGGGCTGCCTCTCGTTTGCGCCTGCAGTGTTGTTGGAGCAGGACCAAGCCGCATAGCATGAGGCTGACGGCAACTCCTGCGGCGAACCAAATCCTCGGGGAACCTCCATCCGACACGTCATCCCGTAGCTCCTGCAGTAAACGCAGGTTATGCTCGTTCATCCGCTGTAGCAATGGTATACTCAGTATGTGATCGTGTCCCGTGATGTTAATTAAGGGGGAGGCCGCAATTCCCGGGCTCATATTCACTGAGTGGTTGAGGTTCAAATATACGGAGTCGTTGATCACCGCCTTTCTCTCAAAAGTAATGAGGTGGGTCCCTATTATGGTCGTTGTGGGACCGTCATCGATGGTAATCCTCGTCAGTTTCTCATTAATGATAATTACTCCGTCGTCCACAATTGTAAGGGGTTCCAGATTGCTGGGCCGCGTCCGGCATGTAGCCGCCCCGCCTGCATGTAACTGCTTGGCACAGGTGTCTTGGGGCGCTTTTTTGCAAAATGTGGCCAAATTGGTAGAAGTGCAACCTGAGACTGCTAGGATTCCGTCATCACATTCAGCCACGATGTTGTTTTCTATTTGTAGCATAGTATGGTAATGTGCAACAGGGAAGAGCAGGACCTTTTTACAAATACGCTTAACTCTAGGATACTGGACTATAACGTGGACAAGAACATTATTTTGAAGAATTTTAATCTTAGATACATCCATAAGGCTAACTATAGGGACCTCTGTTAGCTGTTCGTCGAAAATAGCCTTTAGGTCATTGTGATTAAAAATGGTAGGATTGATGATATTATTTTTAGCAAGAGTGATGGTGATCATGCAATTCTGGATTTCTGATATTAACATTCTATTCCTGGCAAGGAGTGTTTCATACAAATGGCCTGAGTCGACAAGCCCGTCCCTCTTCTCCCTGAGTATCTTGTTTACTGTGTCTGTGAGTAGGTTGATGTGCTTCTGTGTCTCTGTGTTAATTACAACCTGTCTGTTATTAGCCTCGATAAGCGACGCTTGATTGGTGTCGATTCTACTTAAATCTTCCGCGTCGGGTGTACCCGCTACGACCTTAAGGACTGAGCCCAAAAAATCAAGGCTCCTGGCCATTCTATGGTGTATCTTTAGTTCCTCCAATAGGTTTTGAGCATGCTCAATGTCCACTTCCAGCAGCTTCCTCATATGGGACTGTGGGAACAGTTCTAGCATTATGATTGTGGAGTCGATAATGATGGCAAACTCGGACAGATTTGTCGAGTGCCTGACCAGGCCGTACTGTTCCCATATTAAGACATTGCCATCTAGCACCGGGATGTATTTAGCGTGCGAGAAATCAGTGATTCTCGCGCTCGCGGTGGACAGCAGTATGATGCATATAATGGAGAGCCTGTGGGAATTTAGCAAAGATTGGGTTTTAATATAAGGGCGAATGTGGCGAGTGGAGTGCCTACCTAATGTTGTCCTTATGGACCACCCTCCCCTTAATGAGAACAGATGTTCCCAGATCTGCTTCTACACGCTCTTCTGAATAAAGCGGTGTCAATTTATTCCCTAATCTTTTGTTGTTGCGAAGGTGTACTCTTTCGCCGACTTCGAAGACTCTGTTTTGCCTATCTAGGTTGGATTGTTGTGCCTTGTCAATCTTGGCTTTAATTGCCAGCTTCATCTCATCGCTGCTTGCGTGGATGACCTCTATCGGCCTAGACTCTGTGACCGAATATAGCGACCTGTTGTATTTTATAGTAGACCTCAATATTAGTTCCACAGTGTCCTCGATTTTTTAATCAATTTTGAGGCATCTGGCAATTTCCGCCAGGGTACTGTGAAATCTCTCAACTTGGCCATTGGAGCTACTGTGTAGCGGTGGCGCATTGACAACGTCGATGCTGTATTGGTTTTTCAGCAATGACGTGATTGTCTCTGAGTTAAAGGAGGCCTCATTGTCGCAGTATATAGTTTTGGTGTTAGAGTAAAAATTTACTAACTGAAGAATAGGTGCTCGTACATTTATTATTGCCCTGGAAATCAAGGGCTGTACGATAGCGAATTTGGAGAATTTATCAATGCAAGTTAAGAAAATTTTTTTGTCGGTCGAAAAAATGTCGATATGCAACATTTCCCCAACGTATGATGGGATGGGCGTAGTTCCCAATTCCTGTTTCTTGGGATGGCGGTCGTATTTGGCTTTATTGCAGACCTTGCAATTTGCGACTACTTCGCTAGCTAATTTTGACATGTTCGGGAAGTAATAATCCCGGAGAATTTGTTTTGCGTTCTCCTGGGCAGCCCTATGGGCGCGATTGTGCTCGGTGTTAGTGATTTCCAACTGTTCATTAGCGTTGGTTATGTCACTGACAAAGGTTTTACAATGCCAGAACTTTGTCGCAGGAAATTCCTGCCTCAAGGCATGTTGGATGCGAGCTAGGGTAGGTAAATCGCAGTGAATCGCGTTCACAACGTTGGCGTTGATGATCTCTTTAACGGATTCAACAAGCAAGTCCTTGTTATTAAAATTGATGATATGACGAGTTCTGTTTCCAAAGACCATCAAATCTCGCCGAAGCGGATGGTCCGCTTCTTCCAAAATAATTTGGTTTCTAAAGCAGTTAAGAGGTTTATCTGTGGTATCTATGGTGTACGAGAGTGAAAGCTCACTATGCACCGTAGCCGCGTCAGACTGGGCTTCAGCCTCTAAGTTATTCAGGGGTTGCCTTGATAATGCGTCAGCTACCAGGTTTTGTTTTCCGGGTGTGTAAAATACTTTCCCGTTGTTCTCATCAATGAATGCTTTCCATCGCTTGATTTTAGCGTTGGTATTTTTGTCGGATACCGCATACGTGAGAGGCTGGTGGTCTGTGAAGATCCGTACCTCATTGTTACCGTACAGGTAATTCTGGAGTTTGCCTATTGCCCAGACTATCGCCAATAATTCTCTTTCGTTTGTGGCGTAGTTCAGCTCGCAGTCTTTTAGCGTGCGTGAAATCATAGTAATAGGTCTTTTATTCTGGGACAGTACCGCGCCTATTCCACTCGCTGAGGCGTCAGTGGTTAAGTCAAACGGTGATTTGAAATCAGGGTATGTCAATATGACATCTTCGGATGCCAAAATGTTACGAAGGTGGTCGAATGCATTTCGCTGGGTTTCATTAAACCTGACAGCTACTTTTTTCGACATATTCTTGCTGACCGTCCCGTTTTCCCCTTTGAGGATGGCGGTCAGGGGTCTAGCTATAGATGCAAAGTTTTTTACAAAGCTTCTGTAATAGCTCGGCAGGCCTAGGAAGGACCTGAGGCTAAACAGATTTTTTGGTTCTGGGAACTCTTTTATTGCCCTAACCTTTTCTGGGTCTGTTTTTGTCCCTCCTCTGGTAACAATGAACCCTAGGAATTCAACGCTCTCTTTAAAGAACTTTGTTTTTTCTCGTGCCACCCTCATGTTGGCATCGAGTAGGCGCTTAAGCACCGTGTCGATATGCTTGACATGTTCCGTTTCATTTTCGGAAAAGATGATAACATCGTCAACGTAGACGTAGCATATTTTGCCGATTTCTTCCCGCAGCACATCGTCGATGGCTCTTTGGAAAATACTCCCTGCGTTTTTTAGGCCGAAGGGTAGTCGGCAGAATTCGTACTTCCCACCATTAACTGAGAACGAGGTTTTCTCTCTGTCCTTTTCAGCCAGGTATATTTGGTGGTACCCTGACTTCAGGTCTAGGGTAGTAAAAAATTTGGCTTTTCCCAAGTTCGCTAGAATCATGGGTATGCTCGGCATGGGATAGCGATCGGCGACTGTTCGCTCGTTCAGCTTCCTGAAATCGATTACTAATCGCTTCTTTCTACTGCCATTATCATCAGTCCCTTTTTTATCAACTACCCAGGCAGGGCTGTTGTATGGGGATCTGGACGGCCTGATTATGCCGTTTTGCAGCAGTTCTTTGATTTCGTTGTTTACAAAGTCTGCTGCCCCCATAGGGTAGGGGTATAACTTGGAGTAGACAGGTTCGTCACTCGTAGTTCGAATAGTAGCGATGACCGATGTGTTGAAGGTGAGGGCCTCGTTAGAGGTCGAAAACACCTTAATTCTTTTCAGAATAGTTTTTTTGAATTCGGCTTTAGCCGAACTTGGCACCACTATGTCATCGATTCTGGTGAAATTGACATTTTGACAGTCAAAAAATTTGAGCTTTTCAGTGACATTTGCATATTTTATCACGCTGCTGCCTAGGTTCCATGCTACTCCTGCTCGCGTTAGCGAATCGAAGCCTATTATAGCATCGAACGTGCTCAATGTATCCAAGAGGAAAAATGGGACGTCTAGTCCAAAAATGCGCATTATGCACTTGTATTTGACATCACTGGAGCCGTGAATAGAGCTCACAGTGAAGGGGGTTTCGACCGGCACTACGTTTCTTAGCTCCTTTACGGGCTTCACGTAATTTTTTGCCGCCCCGGTGTCGATGAGAATTTTTATTGATTTGCCAGCCAACTGTCGCTCGACGAACGGCAGTCGAAAACGCTCCCTAAAAAATGAAGGAGGTCGTTAAGCTCGGCGGAGTCGCTATCTTCCTCGATGGTGGCAACCTCGGCCTCAGCTGTGGTGGCATAATCCGTCGCCTCCTGTTGGGGTTGGGCTATATTGTGGACGCGTTGGCGTCTTTGGCCTGATTGACGCTGGGACGAGTTCTGCCTTTTGTAGTTGTTGTTACTTTGAGGCTTTCCCCAGCTTGTTTCTTGTCTAAATCTAGCCGTTGAGGGGTCTACCTCCATGGGTTGAACTTTACCCTGGTCTAGTGGCTCAGTATCCCTGTGCTTTGGCCAGGGATTGTTCTCATGAGATTTATTTTGGTTTTGTTTAGGGACAAAGTGCGGATTCTTATCCTCGCCTCTCCATTGCTTTCCCTGACTCTTACTATTGCGCCTGTTGCCCTCATTGCAATGGGACTTGTCTTCTATAGCTTTCGCGTAGGATGCCGCGAACGCACTTCTCTCAATGCTGTTCTCGGCCTCTCGCGCTAACGCTAGTGCAGACGGAAGGTCTTTGGGTTGTGCTGGCAGCACGAGTGACTTGAGTGGTCTTTTAAGCCCTGCAATGAATGCATGGAGGGCATCATCCCTAACCTCCTTATTTAGGATAGTTGCTGTGTCCGAGTTATGTGACATGACTATTTTGTTAGTGACAAGCGTGAGTTTCCTCTCGACCTCGTCATAGTATGCCATAAGATCGGAGTCTCCTTGCCGAACCATTTCTAAATTTTGCCGCAGCACTCTCAAGGACGTTTTGTCCGCATATGTGCAATCTAGTCTGGCTATAATTGCATCGAAGTTTAGCACTGTATTGTGGGACGTGAGTAGTGACCGAGCGGGTCCGCAAATTTTGTTTTTAATTATGACCACGGCCTCGTAGTGTGCCTCGCTGCCGTCGTATTTCTTAAATACCTCATAGGCATCTGATGCAGCTTGCCTCCACGAAACATACTCATCGTGGCTTCCACTGAACGTTGGCAGAGACTTTACTATGTCCAACTTGACATCGCATCTTACTGCAGGGTTTGGTACTACTCTTTTGTAAACCTCCACCTGCGGCGCTTGGACTGACAGCGCGCTAACCTGTGTTCTAACCGCATCTAATTCTGTGGCGAAATCGATTCTTAACCGCTCCTCTTGTTCGCTAAGAGCGGCGCTGACCGCATTTGCGACAATCGCTTGGACCATTTCTGCGTTCATTTCTGGTTGATCTGTGTCCCCAACTTCGGGGCGAAATCCTACTTCTTCGCTACTTTCGCTATCGTCGCTATCAATTTCCTGTTTTACTTCTCTATACTCCCAACTCATTGGCAGTTAAAGGGCGCGAGGTAGATACGAGGATTTGACGATTGGGCTCAAGACAAAAGGTTTCAACGGGCCACTTTGGTGATGTAAAGTCGAAAAATTTAGCGAAAAATAATAGATCGTCACCTAAAACACAAAGATGTTGGATTAATTTGTCCCAAGAACAAAATTAAAATACAGAACGGTGACAACAAGTATAGGTCAATTCGACTGGGTATATTATTAGCACAGACACACTGGATAACTTTGGTACGAAACTCAATATAAGCACAGTAGGTAAATTTGTAACAAACACAAGGAGAAAAACGACTGGGCCCTCTGAATGCGTATAGGAACCAACCTTAACAAAGAAATACAATATTCCTTTGCATAATTAAATCGTGTAAATGTCGATCGCCTTGGCACCAGTGTGCGTTATTTGAGACGTATGGTTTCTTTTATTATAATGCACTTAAAAAAATCGAGATCGAACAAAATTAAATCAACACGCAGAACATGGAAGTGTATTGTGATTTAATATTTGAATAATTTATTCACATAAAAATTGCCAGTACGAGTGTACGTAACTTGAGTTATATGTATATTTTTTATTTGCCACGCACTCATAAAAATCTGAATCAGAAATCGAAAATCGAGTCACTTTTTATACGTAAAAAATTCCTATTGCTGGGCGTAGGAAATTGTATGGCATATGTGTGTTGTGTATGTGTAGACCTTGGCTATTGTCGGCGCTCAGCTACTTACATAATTTACAACTTCAGGGGTAGGATTCGAATATTAGTAATAATATTAATCCGTTGGGCGACAATTATTTAATTATCCGTGCCGGCTGGCGGCTCCTCCGCGGCAGGGGTAGAGCCGGTAGGTGATATATCCGTAGGGGGGTGGCAGTAGAGTACTGCCCGCTGATTGATTGTTGGCGGCCACCAAGATTGGCAGCCACAGCGGAGTCGGGTGGTAGCTTCGACTCCCTTGCTTCTTCCGAAGTATACGGTGGGAGATACTTATCTCCGATGTCACGGCCCTTAAGGCACGATAACCAAACTCGATAATCAAAATAATATAACGGCTAAGGCCGGAGTTTTATGAACGAGCTGGAGCTCTTTATTTCAAATCCAAATTAAAACTAAACTTAAGATTGAACAAAAACTCATGCATAGCCGGATGCCCGTGGCAGACCGCTGACCTTGCACATTTTGCAAAAGTCATACGATCGTTGTCAGCCAATGAAAGGGAGCCACGGCTCGGAATGGTACAATGTGCTGGCTCAGCTCTAGGGCCAATAAGTCGGACCCGATTTAGGGTGGACCATGCATGAGGGAGAAATGTAATAATAATATTGATAATAATAAAAAGTGATTAATACTAGAGAATGGTAAACATGATAAATGATTAACATTAATAAGGTAAGTAAGAACTGGCCTGCTCAGCCTAAGCTGGGGGTTGGTTGTTAACTACTCCCCCCTTAAATTGGACGCCGTCCTCGGTGACAGCCAGTTCGTCGATGGACTTTTGTAGCTGGGCTGCCTCTCGTTTGCGCCTGCAGTGTTGTTGGAGCAGGACCAAGCCGCATAGCATGAGGCTGACGGCAACTCCTGCGGCGAACCAAATCCTCGGGGAACCTCCATCCGACACGTCATCCCGTAGCTCCTGCAGTAAACGCAGGTTATGCTCGTTCATCCGCTGTAGCAATGGTATACTCAGTATGTGATCGTGTCCCGTGATGTTAATTAAGGGGGAGGCCGCAATTCCCGGGCTCATATTCACTGAGTGGTTGAGGTTCAAATATACGGAGTCGTTGATCACCGCCTTTCTCTCAAAAGTAATGAGGTGGGTCCCTATTATGGTCGTTGTGGGACCGTCATCGATGGTAATCCTCGTCAGTTTCTCATTAATGATAATTACTCCGTCGTCCACAATTGTAAGGGGTTCCAGATTGCTGGGCCGCGTCCGGCATGTAGCCGCCCCGCCTGCATGTAACTGCTTGGCACAGGTGTCTTGGGGCGCTTTTTTGCAAAATGTGGCCAAATTGGTAGAAGTGCAACCTGAGACTGCTAGGATTCCGTCATCACATTCAGCCACGATGTTGTTTTCTATTTGTAGCATAGTATGGTAATGTGCAACAGGGAAGAGCAGGACCTTTTTACAAATACGCTTAACTCTAGGATACTGGACTATAACGTGGACAAGAACATTATTTTGAAGAATTTTAATCTTAGATACATCCATAAGGCTAACTATAGGGACCTCTGTTAGCTGTTCGTCGAAAATAGCCTTTAGGTCATTGTGATTAAAAATGGTAGGATTGATGATATTATTTTTAGCAAGAGTGATGGTGATCATGCAATTCTGGATTTCTGATATTAACATTCTATTCCTGGCAAGGAGTGTTTCATACAAATGGCCTGAGTCGACAAGCCCGTCCCTCTTCTCCCTGAGTATCTTGTTTACTGTGTCTGTGAGTAGGTTGATGTGCTTCTGTGTCTCTGTGTTAATTACAACCTGTCTGTTATTAGCCTCGATAAGCGACGCTTGATTGGTGTCGATTCTACTTAAATCTTCCGCGTCGGGTGTACCCGCTACGACCTTAAGGACTGAGCCCAAAAAATCAAGGCTCCTGGCCATTCTATGGTGTATCTTTAGTTCCTCCAATAGGTTTTGAGCATGCTCAATGTCCACTTCCAGCAGCTTCCTCATATGGGACTGTGGGAACAGTTCTAGCATTATGATTGTGGAGTCGATAATGATGGCAAACTCGGACAGATTTGTCGAGTGCCTGACCAGGCCGTACTGTTCCCATATTAAGACATTGCCATCTAGCACCGGGATGTATTTAGCGTGCGAGAAATCAGTGATTCTCGCGCTCGCGGTGGACAGCAGTATGATGCATATAATGGAGAGCCTGTGGGAATTTAGCAAAGATTGGGTTTTAATATAAGGGCGAATGTGGCGAGTGGAGTGCCTACCTAATGTTGTCCTTATGGACCACCCTCCCCTTAATGAGAACAGATGTTCCCAGATCTGCTTCTACACGCTCTTCTGAATAAAGCGGTGTCAATTTATTCCCTAATCTTTTGTTGTTGCGAAGGTGTACTCTTTCGCCGACTTCGAAGACTCTGTTTTGCCTATCTAGGTTGGATTGTTGTGCCTTGTCAATCTTGGCTTTAATTGCCAGCTTCATCTCATCGCTGCTTGCGTGGATGACCTCTATCGGCCTAGACTCTGTGACCGAATATAGCGACCTGTTGTATTTTATAGTAGACCTCAATATTAGTTCCACAGTGTCCTCGATTTTTTAATCAATTTTGAGGCATCTGGCAATTTCCGCCAGGGTACTGTGAAATCTCTCAACTTGGCCATTGGAGCTACTGTGTAGCGGTGGCGCATTGACAACGTCGATGCTGTATTGGTTTTTCAGCAATGACGTGATTGTCTCTGAGTTAAAGGAGGCCTCATTGTCGCAGTATATAGTTTTGGTGTTAGAGTAAAAATTTACTAACTGAAGAATAGGTGCTCGTACATTTATTATTGCCCTGGAAATCAAGGGCTGTACGATAGCGAATTTGGAGAATTTATCAATGCAAGTTAAGAAAATTTTTTTGTCGGTCGAAAAAATGTCGATATGCAACATTTCCCCAACGTATGATGGGATGGGCGTAGTTCCCAATTCCTGTTTCTTGGGATGGCGGTCGTATTTGGCTTTATTGCAGACCTTGCAATTTGCGACTACTTCGCTAGCTAATTTTGACATGTTCGGGAAGTAATAATCCCGGAGAATTTGTTTTGCGTTCTCCTGGGCAGCCCTATGGGCGCGATTGTGCTCGGTGTTAGTGATTTCCAACTGTTCATTAGCGTTGGTTATGTCACTGACAAAGGTTTTACAATGCCAGAACTTTGTCGCAGGAAATTCCTGCCTCAAGGCATGTTGGATGCGAGCTAGGGTAGGTAAATCGCAGTGAATCGCGTTCACAACGTTGGCGTTGATGATCTCTTTAACGGATTCAACAAGCAAGTCCTTGTTATTAAAATTGATGATATGACGAGTTCTGTTTCCAAAGACCATCAAATCTCGCCGAAGCGGATGGTCCGCTTCTTCCAAAATAATTTGGTTTCTAAAGCAGTTAAGAGGTTTATCTGTGGTATCTATGGTGTACGAGAGTGAAAGCTCACTATGCACCGTAGCCGCGTCAGACTGGGCTTCAGCCTCTAAGTTATTCAGGGGTTGCCTTGATAATGCGTCAGCTACCAGGTTTTGTTTTCCGGGTGTGTAAAATACTTTCCCGTTGTTCTCATCAATGAATGCTTTCCATCGCTTGATTTTAGCGTTGGTATTTTTGTCGGATACCGCATACGTGAGAGGCTGGTGGTCTGTGAAGATCCGTACCTCATTGTTACCGTACAGGTAATTCTGGAGTTTGCCTATTGCCCAGACTATCGCCAATAATTCTCTTTCGTTTGTGGCGTAGTTCAGCTCGCAGTCTTTTAGCGTGCGTGAAATCATAGTAATAGGTCTTTTATTCTGGGACAGTACCGCGCCTATTCCACTCGCTGAGGCGTCAGTGGTTAAGTCAAACGGTGATTTGAAATCAGGGTATGTCAATATGACATCTTCGGATGCCAAAATGTTACGAAGGTGGTCGAATGCATTTCGCTGGGTTTCATTAAACCTGACAGCTACTTTTTTCGACATATTCTTGCTGACCGTCCCGTTTTCCCCTTTGAGGATGGCGGTCAGGGGTCTAGCTATAGATGCAAAGTTTTTTACAAAGCTTCTGTAATAGCTCGGCAGGCCTAGGAAGGACCTGAGGCTAAACAGATTTTTTGGTTCTGGGAACTCTTTTATTGCCCTAACCTTTTCTGGGTCTGTTTTTGTCCCTCCTCTGGTAACAATGAACCCTAGGAATTCAACGCTCTCTTTAAAGAACTTTGTTTTTTCTCGTGCCACCCTCATGTTGGCATCGAGTAGGCGCTTAAGCACCGTGTCGATATGCTTGACATGTTCCGTTTCATTTTCGGAAAAGATGATAACATCGTCAACGTAGACGTAGCATATTTTGCCGATTTCTTCCCGCAGCACATCGTCGATGGCTCTTTGGAAAATACTCCCTGCGTTTTTTAGGCCGAAGGGTAGTCGGCAGAATTCGTACTTCCCACCATTAACTGAGAACGAGGTTTTCTCTCTGTCCTTTTCAGCCAGGTATATTTGGTGGTACCCTGACTTCAGGTCTAGGGTAGTAAAAAATTTGGCTTTTCCCAAGTTCGCTAGAATCATGGGTATGCTCGGCATGGGATAGCGATCGGCGACTGTTCGCTCGTTCAGCTTCCTGAAATCGATTACTAATCGCTTCTTTCTACTGCCATTATCATCAGTCCCTTTTTTATCAACTACCCAGGCAGGGCTGTTGTATGGGGATCTGGACGGCCTGATTATGCCGTTTTGCAGCAGTTCTTTGATTTCGTTGTTTACAAAGTCTGCTGCCCCCATAGGGTAGGGGTATAACTTGGAGTAGACAGGTTCGTCACTCGTAGTTCGAATAGTAGCGATGACCGATGTGTTGAAGGTGAGGGCCTCGTTAGAGGTCGAAAACACCTTAATTCTTTTCAGAATAGTTTTTTTGAATTCGGCTTTAGCCGAACTTGGCACCACTATGTCATCGATTCTGGTGAAATTGACATTTTGACAGTCAAAAAATTTGAGCTTTTCAGTGACATTTGCATATTTTATCACGCTGCTGCCTAGGTTCCATGCTACTCCTGCTCGCGTTAGCGAATCGAAGCCTATTATAGCATCGAACGTGCTCAATGTATCCAAGAGGAAAAATGGGACGTCTAGTCCAAAAATGCGCATTATGCACTTGTATTTGACATCACTGGAGCCGTGAATAGAGCTCACAGTGAAGGGGGTTTCGACCGGCACTACGTTTCTTAGCTCCTTTACGGGCTTCACGTAATTTTTTGCCGCCCCGGTGTCGATGAGAATTTTTATTGATTTGCCAGCCAACTGTCGCTCGACGAACGGCAGTCGAAAACGCTCCCTAAAAAATGAAGGAGGTCGTTAAGCTCGGCGGAGTCGCTATCTTCCTCGATGGTGGCAACCTCGGCCTCAGCTGTGGTGGCATAATCCGTCGCCTCCTGTTGGGGTTGGGCTATATTGTGGACGCGTTGGCGTCTTTGGCCTGATTGACGCTGGGACGAGTTCTGCCTTTTGTAGTTGTTGTTACTTTGAGGCTTTCCCCAGCTTGTTTCTTGTCTAAATCTAGCCGTTGAGGGGTCTACCTCCATGGGTTGAACTTTACCCTGGTCTAGTGGCTCAGTATCCCTGTGCTTTGGCCAGGGATTGTTCTCATGAGATTTATTTTGGTTTTGTTTAGGGACAAAGTGCGGATTCTTATCCTCGCCTCTCCATTGCTTTCCCTGACTCTTACTATTGCGCCTGTTGCCCTCATTGCAATGGGACTTGTCTTCTATAGCTTTCGCGTAGGATGCCGCGAACGCACTTCTCTCAATGCTGTTCTCGGCCTCTCGCGCTAACGCTAGTGCAGACGGAAGGTCTTTGGGTTGTGCTGGCAGCACGAGTGACTTGAGTGGTCTTTTAAGCCCTGCAATGAATGCATGAAGGGCATCATCCCTAACCTCCTTATTTAGGATAGTTGCTGTGTCCGAGTTATGTGACATGACTATTTTGTTAGTGACAAGCGTGAGTTTCCTCTCGACCTCGTCATAGTATGCCATAAGATCGGAGTCTCCTTGCCGAACCATTTCTAAATTTTGCCGCAGCACTCTCAAGGACGTTTTGTCCGCATATGTGCAATCTAGTCTGGCTATAATTGCATCGAAGTTTAGCACTGTATTGTGGGACGTGAGTAGTGACCGAGCGGGTCCGCAAATTTTGTTTTTAATTATGACCACGGCCTCGTAGTGTGCCTCGCTGCCGTCGTATTTCTTAAATACCTCATAGGCATCTGATGCAGCTTGCCTCCACGAAACATACTCATCGTGGCTTCCACTGAACGTTGGCAGAGACTTTACTATGTCCAACTTGACATCGCATCTTACTGCAGGGTTTGGTACTACTCTTTTGTAAACCTCCACCTGCGGCGCTTGGACTGACAGCGCGCTAACCTGTGTTCTAACCGCATCTAATTCTGTGGCGAAATCGATTCTTAACCGCTCCTCTTGTTCGCTAAGAGCGGCGCTGACCGCATTTGCGACAATCGCTTGGACCATTTCTGCGTTCATTTCTGGTTGATCTGTGTCCCCAACTTCGGGGCGAAATCCTACTTCTTCGCTACTTTCGCTATCGTCGCTATCAATTTCCTGTTTTACTTCTCTATACTCCCAACTCATTGGCAGTTAAAGGGCGCGAGGTAGATACGAGGATTTGACGATTGGGCTCAAGACAAAAGGTTTCAACGGGCCACTTTGGTGATGTAAAGTCGAAAAATTTAGCGAAAAATAATAGATCGTCACCTAAAACACAAAGATGTTGGATTAATTTGTCCCAAGAACAAAATTAAAATACAGAACGGTGACAACAAGTATAGGTCAATTCGACTGGGTATATTATTAGCACAGACACACTGGATAACTTTGGTACGAAACTCAATATAAGCACAGTAGGTAAATTTGTAACAAACACAAGGAGAAAAACGACTGGGCCCTCTGAATGCGTATAGGAACCAACCTTAACAAAGAAATACAATATTCCTTTGCATAATTAAATCGTGTAAATGTCGATCGCCTTGGCACCAGTGTGCGTTATTTGAGACGTATGGTTTCTTTTATTATAATGCACTTAAAAAAATCGAGATCGAACAAAATTAAATCAACACGCAGAACATGGAAGTGTATTGTGATTTAATATTTGAATAATTTATTCACATAAAAATTGCCAGTACGAGTGTACGTAACTTGAGTTATATGTATATTTTTTATTTGCCACGCACTCATAAAAATCTGAATCAGAAATCGAAAATCGAGTCACTTTTTATACGTAAAAAATTCCTATTGCTGGGCGTAGGAAATTGTATGGCATATGTGTGTTGTGTATGTGTAGACCTTGGCTATTGTCGGCGCTCAGCTACTTACATAATTTACAACTTCAGGGGTAGGATTCGAATATTAGTAATAATATTAATCCGTTGGGCGACAATTATTTAATTATCCGTGCCGGCTGGCGGCTCCTCCGCGGCAGGGGTAGAGCCGGTAGGTGATATATCCGTAGGGGGGTGGCAGTAGAGTACTGCCCGCTGATTGATTGTTGGCGGCCACCAAGATTGGCAGCCACAGCGGAGTCGGGTGGTAGCTTCGACTCCCTTGCTTCTTCCGAAGTATACGGTGGGAGATACTTATCTCCGATGTCACGGCCCTTAAGGCACGATAACCAAACTCGATAATCAAAATAATATAACGGCTAAGGCCGGAGTTTTATGAACGAGCTGGAGCTCTTTATTTCAAATCCAAATTAAAACTAAACTTAAGATTGAACAAAAACTCATGCATAGCCGCATGCCCGTGGCAGACCGCTGACCTTGCACATTTTGCAAAAGTCATACGATCGTTGTCAGCCAATGAAAGGGAGCCACGGCTCGGAATGGTACAATGTGCTGGCTCAGCTCTAGGGCCAATAAGTCGGACCCGATTTAGGGTGGACCATGCATGAGGGAGAAATGTAATAATAATATTGATAATAATAAAAAGTGATTAATACTAGAGAATGGTAAACATGATAAATGATTAACATTAATAAGGTAAGTAAGAACTGGCCTGCTCAGCCTAAGCTGGGGGTTGGTTGTTAACTTGTAGACAAGTCCAGATTGCGATGCAGTGAAGCAACAAAAAAAAATTAATTGTGGACCAACGAATGCAAAGCATTTCAATCGTATTATATTCCGGAATTTCATATACCTAAGTTTTGGATTGATCATTTTACAATAAAGTGATATTTTTACGAAATTTAAAAAAACGTGCTGGGGCGGAAACAAAAATATCTGTTTGAAAATATTCCACATCTGAGAATCATTAACTTGTGAGATTTATTTTATTGGGGTTTTTTTGATTTCTAAATTAGTTTTACAATCATAGATGTAGGATTTGAATCTGGCGGGCTTATTACACGGCACACTCGAAGCGGGTTAAGTTATATGGCAACTCTTAATCAGTTTGCAATCTAAAATCCTCGATAAAGTACTCGATTCTTTTAATGCCGCCGATACCCACACGAGTCAGCAGCGACAAACAGAACTCTTTAAAATTTAATCTAAGCACTTCTATGTTTAAACTTTATCCCAATAAAACATTGTGAATCTAACGATTCCCACATAGAAAACAAGATCGGACATGTCCATCTAAGACAAACATCTTTGAATTCTTTGGGTGTGCGACCTTTCTCAGGTGCACAGCAACACCTGTGATAATGAGGCAAAAGGGTACGTGATCACACCTTTCCCCAACATGATCGGATATGTTCCTCTAAGATAACAACCTTTGAATTCTATGGTTTGCGATCTTTCTCACGTGCACCTTTTTCACCTAACTATTAATTGTACATAACGAGAAAAAGAATACATGATCAATATTGTCACATGGGGATGTGGGGGCAATGGGGAAAATCTCTTCTGAGATAGCAACCTTTGGATACTATGGGTGTGCGACCTTTCTCACGTGCACCTTTTTCACCTGACTATTAAGTGCACATAATGAGGGGAAGGAAACATGATCAATATTGTCACATGGGGATGTAAAGGCGATGGGGGCAATTAAGTACACTCTTTATGGACATGATCGTGACATTAAAATCAGTTAATTGATTGAATTATGCTAATTGTCCTAGAACCTGCATATGATAACGAGGGGGGTCGGGGGCCATTAATATGCTAATTGTCCCAGAACCCGTCTTTCCCTTTTTCTGGCAAGGATGCAGCAGGGTAAACTGGTAAACTGATGTGGGACGCATTTTTGACCCGCTGGGTATTCTGTCGCCAATGGTAGTGCAGCTTAAAATTCGGTTCCAAGAATTGTGGCTACTCGATCTCGGCTGGGTACGGAGCTTCCTCCAAAAATTGCGGACTGGTGGAATAAATGCCGCAACGACCTACACATCTTTCGAGATCTACTTCTGCCACGGTTTGTCCAAAACAATGAAGATCACATCGAACTGCATCAATTTTCAGATGCACCCATCAAGGCATATTCCGCAGTCATCTATAGCAGCGTGGTGCGAGCAGATGGCACCGTATCTGTTTCAGTCATAGCAGGAAAAACCAGAGTTGCTCCGCTGAAGCAGCAGTCTCTACCGCGTCTAGAACTATGTGGCGCTTTGCTACTGAGCCGACTGTTCTTATCAGTCAAGGCTGCGCTACAACACAAGGACATTGAAGTACATGCATGGTGGAACTCAACCATAGTCTTGGCCTGGCTTTCACATCCACTATCAAAGCTTAAAACATTTGTAGCCTGTTGGTTATATTGAGGTTATATTACCTCAGAAATACTCGAAACCTTACCGCGCAACGCATGGCATCATGTAAACACAAAGGAGAATCCGGCGGAGAGGCTGAGAAATGTTTCATGGAAGACCGCAAACTACTGACGGAAAACAAGCCACTTCACAGCCGCTCCCAGTTGGTGAAGCTCTCGCCGATAATCTGCAAGGATTGCCTTCTTCGAGTTGGTGGACGACTGGACAACTCACAATTACCAGCTGATGTAAAACACCCTTTACTGCTTCCGAAGTCGAACAGCATTCGACAAATCTTCATCCAGGAGTTTCTGCACTTTTTGTAATTGTTCGTCAAAAGTACTGGATCTTTGGTGCGCGTAACCTGATAAGGAATCTGGTTCACAACTGCATTAAATGTTTCCGCCAACGTAAACTCACGGAGCACCATTTCATGGCCAATCTACCAGGCATCCGAATAACAGAAGCTTTACCCTTCCAGCACTCAGGCTGTGATTACGCTGGACCATTTATACTAAAGGAAAGGAGAGGGCGCAGTCCCCGAAAAACTAAGCTACATATGCCTCTTTCATTGCCTTGTAACATCAGCCATACATTGGGAACTGGCCATCGATCTTAGCACAGACACATTCCAGGCATGTCTTCGGCGTTTCATGTCTCTTCGAGGAAAATGCTCACAGATCTTCAGCGACAACGGGACGAATTTTGTTGGTGCCAAACGGGCATTAGATGAGATGCAGTAATTTTTATCATCGCAGGAGCATCATCGCAATCTAACACAATCGCTGGCTAATGATGGAATCAAATGGAGCTTTATACCTCACCATTCGCCACATTGGGGAGGGAAGTGGAAGTCATCAGTACCTTCCGTTAAGCTACATCTGAGTCGAGTTGTAGGAAAAACTGTTCTAACCTTTGAACAAATGCAAACTCTGATCACTCAGATCAGTGCAGTGGTAAACTCGCAAGCGTTATGCTACACACTTGACACTGACCTTACGTACTTGTCTCCGGCCCACTTTTTAATTGGACGTCCATTCACAACTATTCCAGAGGGAGATCTGACTCATTTGCCGATCAACCGTCTGGACTATTGGCAGCACTTGCAATCGATGTGTCAAGGATGTATCCCTACAGCAACGTTGAAAGTGGAGCAACAAGGAACGAAACATCGCAGTAGACAATGTAGTCCTCGTCAAGGACTCAACTCTACTGGAGAGATGACCCGGCCCATCACCGAGCTAGCTGTACTGCCTAATTCTGAAACAATGTTTCAGGGCGGCCCGGGATGTTGATGAACGCATTACAGCCGTTATTTCATTTTGAATCTTATTCTATCTTTGGTATATGCAATACTAACTTTGCCCTTTTTAGTATATTTTGGCGCTGCGTCACACTTTAGAGATTTTTTAAGGACTTAGTGCTATGACTACAAGAAAAAGCATCGGACACCAAGAAAATGTCAAAAATTTAATAAGTGAAATACAGTCCACTCAAATCGGAAAAAAACAAAACGTTTTTATTCATCACCAGTTTATATATTTTCAAAAAGTTTATATCAACCTAAATCTGAGTACTTGGAGAAATTAATCAAACCGTTTAAAGGAATGGGATATCATACATTCTTTCATAATGACGGTGTACTAGACCCCAGTGAAACCAAAAACAATTCCATTATGATATTCGATGACGTAGCTTGTGAAAAACAAGATAACATAAGATCTTATTTTTGTATTTTTTAAAAATATCGACTGTTTTTATTTATGTCAAACATATGGTCATATACCGAAACATCTGATTCGTGACAAGGCCAACTTTATTATATGGTTAGACAAGATGATTTAAATATGCGGCATATATATCGGGACCATATTAACACTGATATGAACTATGAAACATTTGTGAACATTTGTCAAAAATGTTGGGAGGACAAGCACGGATTCTTATTAATTAGCAAAAAAAACGAAATGGATAACGGAAGAACACCTAATCACCTTTCAGTGAACGGTCGTGTTTTTGTCTTGCGCTCCGAATTTTTGTTCTTTTTGTCCATAAACCATCGGTGTTTAATTCATATTTTTATACGTCTATATAACTTTTTATGTCCCTAACAACATCCGTTCGCTTCGCGAGTGCATAGTGATTGTTTTGTGTTTAAATTAACAAAATTAGTTTGCACGTCTAATCTCTGTGCAGTGTTTGTTGTTATTGTTTTTTTCTAATTGCCTTCTTCTTTTCTTCCAAACGCTGTTTGGAGCGGTAAGTGTCTAAACGGTAGTTACCCACTCTCCCGCACTCCCGCTTATATCTTTGTTTTTGGAACATCTAAAACTTACGCTCCTCCAGCTTACTTACTCCCGCTCATTCTCTCCCGCTCTCTAACTATAACTTTGTTTTTGGAACATCTAAAACTTACGCTCCCCCAGCTTACTTACTCCCGCTCATTCTCTCCCGCTCTCTAACTCTCTCTTTTACTTGCGTAGCTTTATTCTCTTGGCACTGTGGTTCGGAATATCGCGATAATGGCTGTCTGCAATTTAAAGAAATGCAAGTCGTTATTTTCGGCTGGACAACAGAGCATTCCGTGCCATTCGTGTGAGAATTTTTTTCATGCTAAATGCCTTGGCTATTCGGGCCTGGTACGCGATGCAATCGACATGAGAAGTGGCTTGCGCTACTATTGTGATGAATGCATTGCTTATGAAACCCAGGCACTCTCTATAAGGCGGCTTACAAAAAACACTGTTACGGAATTAATCCGGAACAGCCGTAAAAATACGGATCTGCTTGTGGCGCTTGAGTCGCAGCTCACTAGCCGTATGCTATCTGAGCCCGATTCTCCTAAGCGTAAAAAGATCGCGGTCGATAGACAACCCACGGTTGCCGCTAGTGTAACTCTCTCTGGCGATCCGGGGTCTGCAGCACAGCAGTCGATCTCAGCCGCCGCACAAATGGTACTGAGATCGAAAGCTAAAAAAGATTCGGTTTCCGAATGCAAAGGACGCGAGATTTTGCCGCATGAGACGCCCGAAAAATCTGCTATAAACAATACTTTAATAATTCCAACGCCGCATGTTGACTTAACGTCCGGAGTACCGAATGAAACTGGTAGTGCAGCCGTAAATGCCGTAGTACCAAAACCTGTCACATGCGTGGTACCTAAAACAGTCACCTGTGTACCGCAGCGGAAACAAATTTTTGTTTCTCGGCTACATCCTGACCTTTCATCGCTGGACATTACGGCCTATATCCCTAACAAAGTTCAGATTGATGATCTAAAGGTTGAACGATTTAATTTTCCATATGCTAGGGAAGTATCATCTTTTAAGATCGGTGTTCCCTGTGCTCATTTTGCAACTATGTGCTCAGCCAATTTTTGGCCTGTTGGCATTTTTCTTAAAGAGTACGAAGCTAAAAAAAGAAAATTCGTTCAAAGGAAGTTGGAAATCCCTTTAAAGAGCCATCCACATCTACATTCTCATCTATCTCAAAAAACTAGATTCTTTTCTTCAGCTTTATTATCAGAATACAAGAGGTTTACAAAGTAAGTTGACCAAATTGTATACTGATAGTTTTTCCTTGTCTTCCCATGTTATTGTTTTTACTGAAACCTGGTTAAAACCGGAAGTTCTAAGTTCCGAAGTTTTTCCAAGTAAGTACACAACTTACAGGCTTGATCGTCCGTCCCGACGTGGAGGTGGAGTTTTAATTGCAGTTGACTCAGAATTAACGTCTGAAGTAATAACGTCCGACGAAATAAATGACATTGAATTTCTGTGTATAAAACTATCCCTTCCGGGTATTTCTATATACATAACATGTTCATATATTCCGCCATCATCGGAATTCCCGACATATGCGAATCATCTGTCCGCTATCCAGTTTATTTCAAGTAAACTATCAGATAGGGATCAGTTAATAGTTTTAGGTGACTTTATATACCTAGGGCGACATGGTCCACCGTCGAAACCTCAAATATATTGTTACCTTCAAAGCAGCATGATTTTCTTGACGGTTTGCTTGATATTTCATTGTCTCAAGTAAATCATGTATTAAATTTCTTAGGACGATTACTGGATCTATGCTTTGTTTCCAGTCCAGATTGTGTCTGCATAGCTAGAACCTCTGCAATTACTTCACCAGAAGACCCTTATTAGTACTTAAGTACTAATATAAATGAAGCGGTTAATATATTTTATAACATATTAAATGATGTTTTTGATACATGCGTTCATACGTATTATCCTAAAATTTCAAACCAACCTGCGTGGTTTAACAAAGAGCTGGCACGACTTAAAAATGTAAAGTCTAGACTCTACAAAAAGTTTAGAGCTTCAGGTTCACAAGCTGCCTTTTCCCGATACTTAAGTGCTCGTTCTGATTTCACCGTGCTTAACGCCCAGTGTTATAAAAACTATTTAGCTCATTGCAAGACCCAGTTTACACTGGATCCAAAACAGTTTTATAATTTTGTTAACACAAAGAGTAAATCTTCTAGTTACCCATCATCACTTAAATTTGAAAATTCGGCTGGTAGCACTGATCAAGCCATAGCCGATCTTTTTGAACAGTTTTTTCAAACCACCTATTCAACATCAAGTCCTCCAGATCAGTCTTACCCATATGTCATTCCTAAATCAAACTTTATTTGTTGTCCTGTTATAAGTAAAAGCTCACTTCTTTTAGAATTGCAAAGGGTCAAACCAGTCTACTCTCCGGGTCCTGACGGAGTCCCTGGATGTGTGCTTAGGTATTGCGCTGAGACTTTGTGTAGACCATTGCACAAACTGTTTACTTTGTCTTTAGAAACATCCGATTTCCCACACAGATGGAAGGAATCGTTTGTTATCCCGCTTCATAAAAAAGGGAGTAAATTGAACGCATGTAATTACAGAGGTATTTCAAAGCTCATTTACAACACAGTTGTAGGTCCCTTATTTCCTCTTGTCAACACGGATTTATAAAACGTAGGTCAACGACAACCAACCTTTTGGAGTTTACTTCATTTGTTATAGGAGGTTTTAGAAAGAATCGTCAGACTGATCCGGAAATTGGACCTTTTAGGGTTTTCAGGTGATCTTCTTAGGTGGATTTTAAGTTGTTTGAATGATAGGACTCAAAGGGTCATTTTTAAAGACTCTTTGTCATCCCTAATCCGAGTTACTTCCGGTGTACCACAAGGAAGTCATCTTGGTCCGCTCCTGTTTACATTATTTATAAATGACCTTCCATTAGTCTTAACGAAGTCACGGGTTCTTATGTACGCAGATGACGTTAAGTTGTGCCTGCAATATAATGACCCCGCACAAAGTTTAGCTTTACAATCGGATCTAAATGCATTTCAAACATGGTGCATGGATAATGAATTGAATTTAAATGGTTCTAAGTGTAAACTAATGACCTTTTTTCGTGTCAGCCCCCACTACTCAACGTATACTTTGAGTGGTTGTGCGTTAGATAGGATAACGCATGCTGACGACCTTGGAGTCTACATGGATCCTAGACTTAAATTTTCCGATCACATTACTGCTATGGTACATAAAGCCAGGGGCGTGCTTGCATTTATCAAAAGGTGGTCGAAGGAATTCGATGATCCCTATGTCACAAAGACCTTGTTTATTTCATTAGTCCGACCAATTCTTGAGTACTGCGCTCCTGTTTGGAGGACCCAATATGGGGTGCATATAGACCGGATTGAGTCTGGCCAAAGAAAAAACAGAAAAACCCACCATTAACACTAAGAATATAAAACACCAGTAGTTCTTTAGTTAAAAGAT
This sequence comes from Drosophila suzukii, assembly GCF_043229965.1. Classification (NCBI taxonomy): domain Eukaryota; kingdom Metazoa; phylum Arthropoda; class Insecta; order Diptera; family Drosophilidae; genus Drosophila; species Drosophila suzukii. Next base: position 456,084 of record NW_027255905.1, on the reverse strand, counting down.
TTACTCTACACCATAGATATGACCCTGATTATAAATCAATGGAACTGCAACGGCTACATGAACAACTATATACATTTACAACTTATTCTAAAATCCTATATGCCTAAAGTAATCTGCCTTCAAGAAACCCACATCCACTCCCTTCATAACATCCCTATACCCCCAAATTTTACAATTATAAAAAAAAACACAGCCAACAACTCACATGGTGGAGTAGCAATGCTAGTCCACAACTCTATTCAACACGACCGTCTTACAATGAACCACGATTTCGATGCAGTAGGCATAGTCCTACATTCCAAAATGAAAATTCGTCTAATAACAACATATATCCCACCAGATAAAAGTTTTTAGCTTGATAGCTTGGTTAACATGTTTGGAAACCCTTACGAGGACACGATAATAACGGGAGACTTCAACAGTTGGCACCAAAGCTGGGGGTCGCCTAGACGCAATAGGAAAGGAAAAATTATATTTAAATACATCACTGATTCAAACCTACTCACTCTTAACGACGGATCTCCTACCCACTTCTCAACACATAATTCGCTGACGCACGTTGATCTCACAGTTAGTACTCCAAATCTTGTCACCCACTCAAAGTGGAAAACAGACGAAGACCTCTTTGGAAGCGACCACTTTCCCATACACATATCTCTGTTTGAGGACGTAATGGAAAGAGAAGGTTATGGACAGCCAAGATTTAAACTAGGCGCAGCTGACTGGTCACTTTTTTCGGCCCTTACGGAGAAATACCACATCCTAAGAAGAAGTAGCAACGATGTAAATCAAGAAGGAGCAAATATAGTTAAAACAAGGAAGAACGCTATAGTCGAGTACCTCGACTATCAGATACCCGTTACTCAGATAACAAACTTTAAAATAAATATGCCTTCATGTATGTTTTTCGCCGCTCGAATTTGCTCCCGATTACTATGTTAAAATCGGTACCCAGGGAACACCACGAGGAGGCCGTTGCTTTGCAACGGGGTCTTTCAAACCAAAATTCAATTTTGGGGACCTTCGAGTCGACTTGAGTTGTCTAACTTTGTACAAATTTGAAAACTCCATGTTCCCCAAAAATTTTGTTTATCCGTACCATACGGAAGGCATAATTATTAATGGTACCAAATAAATTAAAATATATATTACTTATTTTACGTTACTACAACCTACTCATACTTTATTTTGTTTTTAAGTTTTTTCAATAATTTGCTACATTAATACCTATTTAGTTTTTATAAAATAAAGTTAAATGTAATAAATATTTTTTTGGTTTTTTGTTTTTTTTTTAATAAGAAAAGAAAAAACATAAACAATTAAATAGTTAGCAATAAGCTAACTACTTAATTTTCTATGTTTTTTTTAGGAATATTTATTTTACCTTATTATTAGTTAATATTTGTGTTTTTTTGTAAGACATACAAACACAGCCAGCCAGCCAGACAGACAGACATTCAGACAGACAGACGGACATTCAGACAGACAGACATTCAGACAGACAGACAGACAGACATTCAGACATACAGACAGACATTCAGACAGACAGACAGGCAGACATTCAGACAGACAGACATTCAGACAGACAGACAGACATTCAGACAGACAGACAGACAGACAGACAGACAGACAGACAGACAGACAGACAGACAGTCAGACAGACAGACAGACAGACAGACAGACAGTCAGACAGACAGACAGACAGACATTCAGACAGACAGACACACAATTTTTTTTTTTAATTTTTTTTTTGTTAATAAATAATTTTTTAAATTTTAATTACTAAATTTTTTTTTGGTTTTTTTGTTTTTCTTTTTTAATATATATTATTAGTATTATATTTAAGTATATACATATGTACACTACCTACTCTGCCCCCCTTATGCTAACTAATATACCAATGTGGTAGCTATACGTGGTCTCAAATGTGCGCGCAGTGGCCCTATTATCGAAAATATTTGAAAACGCCCAATCAATATGCGTATTGCAATTGGTTGTGGACGAATCCAAATCTAGTAATGAGCTAAAACGTTTTGCATCTGCTAAAAAATCAAAAATTCTCCTACAGCAGCCAGAGATGGAGTGAAGGCACAAATTAAAATCTCCTAGCACTAAACAATTACTATTTAAAAACGTGTGCCGCTAAAATAAATCCTTAAATTCTGTTTCAAACTTTATCAACGGATACGTCGGACTTTTATATATTACAATAATCCCTAAAGAACGGTACTTAAAGGTGGCAAACTCGAACACTGGAGAGGCTAAATTTGAGGAATTAGCAAAAAAGCGACCACTTGAACAAAGACTAACATTCTCAAAAAGTTCGTTTCGAATGAATACGAGAATGCCTCTTTTTGGCCGAGCTCAGCTAGCTACTGACTGGCAATCTAGTCGCACTGCTGGGGTAAAGCCAGGAATATCATATGCTTCATTTGAGTATGTGGAAGCCTCAACGAAGCACAAAAGTGAAGACTTAAACATTAGCTAATCGGAACATACATCGCTAATGTGGCAGTGCAAGCTTTCCGTATTATGGAAAAAGACATGAAGGTTCGGACTATTGAGTAAGCAATCGAAATGGGTATTCAGTAACTTAGCGGAACGCAATTCTCTGAGCTCTTCTTCTGAAGCTGAGTCCTGAGCGGATCTTGGAAGCACGAAAGGTCCAATGATATAAAGACCTGCTGCACTTGTGGCTCTGCTACAGGCTACATACAGTGCAGCTCTCTGCATTCCTGGACTAGTGTGAACCACCACATTGCTGTATGTAGCGCCTTGACTTTTGTGAATAGTAATGGCTTCTGCAGGTACCACTGGAAACTGCTTTCGGTCAATGGTAGTGGCCTGGCTAGAATTAATCTGAAAGCTCTTGATAATCTTAACAACTGGGGTCCATGAAGGCTCTTGTCGGTGACTGCACTTTGATCGTGCACCAACTCCTATGCTTTCATCTAAAAATTGTATCCAAAGAATATTCGGAGTGTTGGACGTACTGAAGCCTATCTCCCTAAGAACACCTGTGGCTCCATTAACGAGACCATCTGATGTATCTACATTGACCGTCATCATATATATAGCAGTGGTTTTTAAAATCAGTGAGGTACACAAACCTTGTGTTTCAGATGTTTTTAATACCCTAGCTTGTTCCAGACATCTGTTCCTCTGCTCTGAGCTAAGTTGTGCAGACTTAACTGAGTCTATAGCTTCCGAGTCAAACTGATCAGTGGGAATCGAGCTGAGCTTCTCCCCATTGTACCGATCTGTGTCCTGATTGCTTAAGAAAAGGTGAATTGCGTCATTTGGTACTTGACTTTCATCGGAAATCCGGGTTCTAAGTAAGCTTATATCATCAGACGACATTTGGCCGGACGCCATGTTATTGAGTGCAATTTCAAACGGCTGGTCATCTCGCTGTCGCATTATCTCTGTGAGTTCGAAAAACTTAAAAGGGCTCCACAGGTAAGATCCAAATATAGCACTGTATGGATCATGCGACGGCGGCTGAAAAATTCAACGATCACATACTGGCCGCAATTGTCTAAGATCGCCGAACACGATGACCGACATACCTCCGAAGGGAGCATCTACGTTGGAAAAAATTTGCTTAAAGCGAGAGTCCAAATGGGAAAACATTGTTGCGCCGACCATAGAAATTTCGTCTATTATAAGTACTTTGAGATCAATAAATCTAGAACGCAGGGTATTTAACAAATCAGGGCTTAAGCTCCTAAATGCAGACCCAGCCTGATTTACAGGGAGAGACAACATGGAATGAAGAGTGGAGCCTCCGATTCCAAAAGCAGCTTTGCCTGTGGGATCGCACAATAATATTTTAACCGAAGTTGGGTTGCATCCTGCTCTACCATTATACTCCTTGGAAAGGGACTGAAAAGGCGTAGAAATAAGTCTACTCTTGCCGACACCTGCTCCGCCTCCTACGAACTCATAAAAACTAGCATTTCTTCATGCATTATGCAAAACATGCGTTAAGAAGGTTTTTTGCTTCAAATTGAGGGATCTAACTAAAGTTGCTAAGTTTTCAGCGAAAATAATTGGCGGGAGATTTATTATCCGGATATTGCTATCCGGATCAATTTCTTGAACATTGTTGTTTAAGTTTAAAACATTTATTTGAGAAGATATTTCCGGAAAAACTAGGGCCCTAAACTCCTCATTAACTGCGGCCTCCTCATCTATATTTTCCTCATTATTCTCCTCTACTTTCATGGCCCTTCTAAGCGCGTCTTCCAAACTTTCTATGGAATTAAATCTATCAAAGGGTTTAATAGCCTCTTCATTCTCTAGGTAAAACTCCTTACAATTTCTCTGTACTTAATCTACCTGTTCGTCTCTCCACGGAGAAAAAAGCATCACTAATGCTCTAAAATAATTCTGTCTATCTATATTAATATTGAAGGGGCTATACCTATTAATACTTGGTCTATTCCTTTCTCTAATAAAACCACTACCGCCGCAAAGCGCGAAATAATCTTCTCCTAAAATATCATTTTCTTCTTCAGCTTCGTTGTCACTATTTCTCCCTTGACGAGTTCTTCCCCGGCTTCTTGAAAACTCATAGTTTGCAGCAAAATCGGCTAAACACAGGCCTTCATGAGAATCTGGTCTTTGTTCGTATCTGTCCAGCAAACCTTTCTGAAAGATGTCAGTGGAATTCTGAGGCATATTTTGCAGGACGCTTGTAGGTCTAAGCATACGAACTCGTTGTTCTGGAGGGAAGGTGTTTACGTGAACGCATTTATTGCTAGATTTTGACAACGCCAATCCCAGACAACAATATACGGCCTCCTGAGCAGAGATCTCAGTGCCCGAAACAAATTTGTGACCAAGATACTGTAGCTTTTGCCGAATGCTTGAATTGCCTCTTCGAATGTCATTAGCTGCTTCTCGCATTAACTTCGAAATACCCCTTTGGGATTTGTTAATATAATTAATTATGTAGCTACAGCAAGCAAAAGGCTCCAAAATTAACTGGATATTTGCCCTTTGCATAGAAAGAATGTGTTTATTATAAGCATTAACTTGAATTTCTGCAAATGTTCTCTTCAGAAAAATCTGTGGTTTTTTCAAACTAGACCTAATAGCATATATGTAGTCCTCGTAACTGAGGCTCACCTGATCATGAGAAAGAAAATTTTCAAATATGCTAAGATGGCTAGTCAAATCATCTGATTAATCGCGAAGCAAAAAGCTACGAATTTTTTTAAAGTTTTCGTGGTGAAGAGAAATGTTTTGAGTTTCTTTAGGAAGTGGCTTCAATATTTCCGTTTGGGGCATTGGAGGATATGGAATACCGAATCGACAAACAGATTGTCCGCGCACCTTTTTAAGACACGAATGCCCGTGCTTATGCTTTTGGTATTCAACATACGGAGCCAAATCTATGTTTGTAACATCCACAGTTACAAACTGATCAATGAAGGCTATTACACTAGACATAGATTCTTCATTGTTGAAATCCACTTCCGGGGCATCTTTCAGCCAAAACATACCGTGAATATGAGGTGAACCTCTCTGTTGAAACTCAACTCGCCAATAATAGGTAGTAACAAAATTACTTCCAAAGATACCCCCAGGTTTCTTCATTAACTTAAGAACTTCCCTATATCTATAATCAAAATATCTAGCCCACGTCACTGGGTCTGTCCTAATCAGGCGCTCCTTTTCCCTAAATTGTAAATTTAAAGCTTCTTCTTCATTTATTTCAACCCTATCTACATTGCGCTTGAGCAGTACTATCAGCTCTGGCCACCTAGTTTCAGCGGCCGACAGAGTTATAAAGAAAGTTGGCAAACCAAACTAGCGAATCATAGCCATGACTTTCTTCTTTTCTTCTTCCCAGTGAGCAGGAGACGTGCGAATATCTTTAAGAATTCGATATCCATCATCATGGCTAATTAAGTTGCCCATAAAATCTTCATCAAGTACGTTAGCAGCTGTTATAGCGCTGGAGGCGCTGCGCTTACGTAAGCAAGTTGAAATATTGTTTCGAATTTTAATTAATTCCAACTTCTTATAATTGAAGAATAATTTGTCAGTTCTACAACCTCTTCTATCTACGTTTCTAAGCTTAGACCTAACTACGGTTCTATAACTCTCTGAAGATGGTCTCTTGACGCCAGCATATATGCTTGGGAACGCTAATTCTTCAGAGTCAGCATCGAGAATCACGTCGAGAGGTCTTTGGCCCTCACCTGGAGCCATTGTAATTCTCGGAATTCCTACATTGTGTGTCTGGTTATTCTCAAGCATCGTTTCTTGTCCTCCAGGATTTAGCTCTTCGGCTTCCGCATTCTCATCGGAATTAGTCGCCTCCGAATTTACATCCTCCTGCTGGATGGCTAATTGCTCCTCTACTAATGCTAAGCTTGACATGCTATGAAGGGAACAGTTTCGGATGTAAAATCAGAGATCCACTGCTCGTTTACTGACACATTATGCTTTCTGTAAAGCTCGGTATTCACTAAGTATCTAATAGCGTCAGCAATTTTAGAAGGCCTAATGGTCTCTGCCATGAAATCATGTCCATATTTCATTCTTTGCTTGAGGTGGAGCTGTATAACCTCAGTTTCATTAAAAGCTCGTGGGAGGGACGTCACAATATTGCTTACTGGCATTGGAACATTTACAACAGCTCCTTTTATGGCACTCTGACGCTCATGACCTATCGACTTAATAATCATGAATGGAAGGCGAGGTGAAATCAGTCGTTCCTCCAAGGGAGTAAGCCCCCTTAAGCAATAAGGAATTTCTGGGAAATCTAGGCCGTTGAAAATGGCACCTTTGGGCTTTCTGCCGGCTTTTATATTGCTGTGACAGGTTGCACCGAACTTAAAAGATTCACCAGTGAAAGCAAGCTGGCTTGCATTTTGGTAAATCTCTTCCCTGAACTCGCTATGTTCTTCTAAGTAGGCTCTAGGAAGCTTATTTATTTGCTTTGGGAACCACAATCCTTTACAACAAAGGCAACTCTGATCGGGACCAAGCTTCACTTTTCTATTAAAAGTGGCTATAAGAACTTCCAGTTCAGTAGGTCTTCTACTGGGCCTATGCTCCTGAGACATAATAAGCCGTATCTCCTGACTTCGGATTGAGTTCCGAAGGTTTTCTGCTTCCCTGTTTCCACTAAGGCTTCTATACTGACTAACTCTTATTTTGACTTATATATAACTTATATTTTGAATTGCATCGATGGCTGCTTGTCTAGCAGCTATACGTGCACTTCGTCGAGCCAGTGTATTCCTCGCCTGCTCGACGACCCTGCGATCCCTAACACTTCTAGCTGTAGCTCTCCTAGCCCTATCCTGCGCTCATTCCAACAGGCGATCCTGTGTTGATCTAACCTGTACTCGTTGCAGGGTATTTGCTTCTTGCTCACCCGCACGATACGTAGAATCCAAGCGCCTAATTGAACGACGCCGAGTATCGGCTGCTTGCTCAACCGCACGGAAAGCAGGATTCGAGCGCCTTTCCGAGTGGTCAGCTGTATTTTGCACCTGCTCTGTAGCTCGGACTTGGCTATTTTGCGCCTAATAAAACGACGCCTAGTATCGGCTGCTTGTTCACCCTCACGAAAAACAGGATCCAAGCGCCTCTCCAAGTGGTCAGCAGTGTTTTGAGCCTGCTCTGTAGCTCGCACTTGGCTATTTCGCCGTCTAATAGAACGACGCCGAGTATCGGCTGCTTGCTCATCCGCACGGAAAGCAGGATTTAAGCGCCTTTCCGAGTGGTCAGCAGTATTTTGAACCTGCTCTGTAGCTCGGACTTGGCTATTTTGCCGCCTAATAGCACGACGACTAGTATCGGCTGCTTGTTCACCCGCACGAAAAACAGGATCCAAGCGCCTCTCCAAGTGGTCAGCAGTGTTTTGAGCCTGCTCTGTAGCTCGCACTTGGCTATTTCGCCGCCTTTCCCTACGGTTCGCTGTGTCTTGATCCTGCTCTATATCTCTAAGCTCGCTAATCTGTCGCCTTTCTGAACGACGCTGAGTATCGGCAGCTTGTTCGACTGCACGTGCGGTAAGATTAAGGCGTCTTGACCTACGAGACGCTGTATTAACGCCCTGCTCTGCATCCCTGATTAAAATATTTTCTCTTCGCCTACGATGAGCTTCTACATTTTCTATCCTCTCCATCTCTGCATACTCAATGTTTTCCCTATTTGCCCTATTTCTTAATAATTGATTCTTAGCCCGTTGAGATGCAGTAGGTCATTTAAACGAGGCATTTTTGTACAATTTTTTAAATTTCCCCAATGGAAAATATATCTTTAAAATATAAATAAAATATAAATAATAAATATAATTTTTTAAAAAAGGATTATTTAAGCAAAATTAATAGAACTATTTTATTAGTATATAGAAATATTGAAAATATAAAATAATAGTAATAATAGTAGTCTTTAAAAAGACTAAAACTTATAGGACTATTAGATAATAAATACGTAAATTTATAAAAATATAAAAAAAGCATTTAAAAAGCCAATTTTTTTATATTTCTATAAGTAAGAAAAAAGTGCGAAGCGATTAGAAAAATTTAAAATCAAAATTTAATCGGAAAAAATTTTAAATATGAAAATATAAATGTTTATAATTGTCAAAGAAACTACTTTAAAATGAAAAATGAACAAATGAAAAAATTTTAAATTGGAAATTTACCAGAAAAAAATGTACAATATGAAAATAGAAATGTTTGTTATTGTTAATAATATTACTTTAAAAAGGGTACTTAGCAAAGTGCGCAGCAACCAGTCATCAGCAAATCGCGGCAGCGACGTCGGTAAAAGCAGCAACAACTCGCGTGCGCGCAAAAACACAAATTTACGTTAACTTTTTAGCAAAGGAAAAACACAAATTTACGTTAACTTCTTAGCAAAGGAAAATTAATTTATTGAGTTTACGTTAAATTGCTTGCAAAGGTTAATTTACGTTAGGAATATCGTTTTAAATTGGAAGACACTTGAAAAATTAGCAAAAATCACATTCGGCACACGGGCAGTATATTCGCTTACGATGGTTAGTCGTAGACTAAAGAGATAACAGAAGATTTACAGCGCTGTAAAGTTTTTGCCCGCCAATTTTATGGGCACGGATTTTCGGTCCTTTTCCCCGAAATATACTTCTCTTTTGGCGCATAAAAATGCACAAAGAGTGAAAATGCTAGGAGCAAAAAGCCCTCCCTCCCGCGCCCTTTCTATTGTTTTTGCAATTTAAATCATACATTAACCTGATCGGAATTTGGTAAATACAAGTGGTAGACCAATGAACTGGTGTTCGGGTAGAGCCAAAAGGGGAACAAAATTAAGTTGCTTATTATTCAATAGAGTAAGTTAGCCGCGCACTGTGCTCTCTCTTAGCGTTGGCAGCGCTTTTCATTCTCATTTTCTTGTCCCGCTTTTGTTTCAGCCTGCGCCAAGTAAGAGAGAGCAAGACAAAACAGATTGAAAACATTTATATTAATGTATGTTTGTTAAGCATCAACAAACAACAAAATAATAGCAATAAGTAAATTGGCCAGAGGACAGAGGGGAAAAGGACAAATAGTTTGAATTGCTAAATATTCAATAGAAAAAGTTAGCCGCGCACTGTTCTCTCTCTTAGCGTTGGCAGCGCTTTTCATTCTCATTTTGTTGTCCCGCTTTTGGTTTAGCGCCAAGGAAGAGAGAGCAAGACATAAAACAGACTGAAAACATTTATATTAATGTATGTTTGTTAAGCAACAACAGACAGCAAAATAATAGCAATAAGTAAATTGGCCAGAGGAAAGACGGGAAAAGGATAAATAGTTTAAATTGTCAAATATTCAATATAACATGTGAGCCACGCACTCTGCTCTCTCTTTGCATTGTCAGCGCTTTACATTATCATTTTTATACCCGTTACTCGTAGAGTAAAAGGGTATACTAGATTCGTCGGAATGTATGTAACAGGCAGAAGGAAGCGTTTCCGACCCCACAAAGTATATATATTCTTGATCAGGATCACTAGCCGAGTCGATCTAGCCATGTCCGTCTGTCCGTCTGTCTGTCCGTCCGGATGAACGCTGAGATCTCGGAAACTATGGGAGCTAGGCTATTGAAATTTGGCGTGCAGATTCCTGAGCTTCTTACGCAGCGCAAGTTTGTTTCAGTAGACTGCCACGCCCACTCTAACGCCCACAAACCGCCCAAAACTGTGGCTCCTACAGTTTTGATGCTAGAATAAAAATTTTAACTTAATTTTTTATGTGCCACAACTTATAGCCATTTTGTTCATAGCCAACAAGTTTACATTTGATTTGTCATAAAATTTTCTTTTCCGCATTTTATCATGCACATAGACTGTTGAACCAAATATCTTTATATATTTTAATTGTGGCTTTCTGTTGTGCCACATTTCAAATGGAGTTTTCTTATCGTGAAACGCCCTACTTGGAGTTCTGTTAATTAAATAGGTTGCTGTTAAAGCATCCTCACCGTTAAATGGTTACTTATGCCTTTTTCACTACAATAATCTTTCATCTCGTAAATACCTATCGATTGATCCAAAAAAAAATTTGCAACGCCCACTCTAACGCCCATAACGCTTAAATCTGTCAACCTCCAGTAGGTGGCGCATTTTATTCTCGCTTTGCTGCTTGCACATCTCCATTTAACTGAGTAACGGGTATCTGAAAGTCGATGTACTCGACTACAGCGTTCTTTCACTGTTAATATTCAAACCATGGGAAATTCATATAGAAATTGAACAAGAAAGCAATATTTCCGATAATGAAATAAATCATATCCCCGACAATGAAAATACCCTAGAAGAAAATATCATTGTCGAATTAACCAATCAATTACATTCAATATACCCATCAGTTCCAATGAATCGGGACGAATTAATTTAAAATGGGGGGGAGTTATGTGACACATTATTCAGGGGCTCTTACCCAATTCATAAACAACTTTGAGCCGAGAGCTAATTTCCAAATAACTCTGACAGACCCGACATAAATCCGTGGTCAGCTATTTCTGTCAACCAGGCCTCCAAATCATTCCCACCCAGATCAATTTCACGCAGTCCGAATCAAACGGATGCTGTAAACATCCAAACCGATATTGTAAACAATCGGAGTCCCAAGCGAGTCCCGAGTCCGCTAACGTAAACAAAAAGATCGCCAAAGCGGTCCCTAAACTCTGCTAATGTAAACACCAATTTCCGGCCAAGATTGGACTTCGAATTTAATTGGCAAATTGCATCATCCTATTTTCCGACTCTCGTGAGTCATTCTCTTTATCAATTTTTGGGGATAAAATCTCTTAAGCCGTGGTTTGATTATTGATCATTAAACTAGAGAGCAGGAGTCCGTTTTTGAGGTCCGAATCGAGCAGTAGGACAATTCGAGAAAAAGTACAAGAGCAGTGAATTAAATAAGTTCGACCTATTGAAAAATTGTAATAGTGAATAAGTGATTGTTAAAAATAAAAATAAATTTGTTTTATCAATTCACTAGTGAGAAAATTAATTGGCGTCCAAAGTGGGGCCGTGTAATTAAAAAATTCTAAAACAAAGCTTTTAAAAAAAACCCAAAAAAGTTTAAAAGTGAAAAAGGAATTTTGCGCGGCCAACCCGATACAACCGACGAAGCCTGTGTTGATAAAAATAAGATGGAAATTAATAAATGCAATAATCCCCTTAAGACAAAGTGCGAACATCTCTATTCCACAATCAAACCCCAGCTTCTACAAAAAGAAAACCGTCCCTTGGTGGAACACATCCCTCGAACTACTTAGAACCAAGAAAAACCAATCGTGGTACGTCCTAAGAAGAAATATAACTCTCGAGAACATCATACAGTTCAGGAAAAACAAGGCTTTGTTTAGAAGAGAACTGAAACAAGCAAAACGCAGCTCACTGCAAAAGTTTACTGCAGAAATCAATCACAATTCAGGCCCCTCAAATATCTGGGCAAATTAAACACATTCTGCGGAAGAAAAGCCAGAAATGTCATACGCTGCATAACATCTCCCACAACTCCATCCATAAACATTGTAAATTCAAAATCCATAGCCCAAGTCCTCGTCACTCACTGGTCAGAATCATCTTCGGACTCTAAATTTATCGAGTCATTCCAAAGTAATAAGAACAGAGTCTACTCAACGAATTTAACCCACAACCCATCACCGGAAGCATTGCTAATAGAATCCAGAATCACATCGATTGAGTTTAAAGTACCTCTAAACAGCCTCAACGGAAAGACACCCGGTCTTGATCGCATATCATACCCAATGATAAAAACTTATGTCAGCCATTAACAAGCCGGTTAATAAATCTATACAACAACATTCTAGACAGCCACATACCTCAGCAATTTAAAAACAGTATTATAATACCAATCCATAAACCCAATACTCCCAAAACATCTCTAACCTCGTATCGTCCCATATCGCTCAACCCTTGTCTTTCGAAAGTGCTAGACAAAATCATAGCTAACCGACTCTGGTGGCTTGCAATAAGCTGCAAACTCCTCGATAGTCGACAGCTCGGTTTTCGAAAGGGTATGTCCGTATCTGAATGCCTAACTCTGTTAGACTACCAGACTACCGCAGCCCTATCAACAAGAAGCCACCTCTTAGTCTCGACTTCGAAAAAGCTTACGATAAAATAGGATCCACGCAATAATAGACGAGCTACAGAGATGGAAAATCGGACCGAAATTGCTGAATTTCGTAAAGAACTTCCTAACCAATCGCAAGATCAAAGTCAAGGTGAGCAACTCTTTTTCTGAAGACAGACCACTGTACAACGGGATCCCTCAAGGTTCACCGCTGTCTGTGATTCTCTTCTTAATATCTTACAACAAATTATGCCGCACCATTGAAGTTCATAGGGGATTCAGATTCTTTTCCTATGCAGATGACTTCACCATACTGAAGAATATACATAAAATTGTTAACACAATGTCTATAAACAGTCTATTCACAGACATATTAAGCTGGTGCGACTACTCAGGAGCGAATCTCTCTGTGCAAAAATGCAAGCATTTGCACATCTGCCGGAAACATAGGTGCAATTTTACGATTACATCACAAGCATACTGTCTTAACCAAGCTAATTCCCTTAAAATCCTTGGCCTCACCATATCAAGTAGGTACAGGTGGAAAGATCACATAGACACTCTGGCAGTAGAATTATCAAAAAGACTCAACATAATTAAATGGTTAGGCAATCGTAGATACAACTGCGATACCAGATCTCTAATAAATACAATAAATGCTCTTGTTATGTCCAAGATTGACTACTGCCTCCCATTTTATAGGAATTGCCCCATCTCCTGTCTAAGAAAACTCAAAACCATTACCATGCAGCTTTATGACTTGCTTTTGGAGCACCACGTACAACCCCTATCAATAACCTTTTATTTGAAGCCGAGATTACGCCTATGGAGATTAGACTTGAGCTGACTACTGCAAGGATTTGTAAGGTTTTCTCATTCGCCAAAAATACGCCACTTCAAACTGTCCTTCAAAAGATAAAGAACGCTAAAAGAAAACCCAGAATCCTTTCAATCATACATAAAGCGTCAGAATTCGTTATCGAAAATGGAATAAACAGCACTTCAGCCAAATTAAGGAAACAGAAAAGTCCACCATGGTCCTTCCGTGAAGATAAAATAGACTTAACATTACATTACACAACCAAATCGAACACTCCAGCAACTGTGTTCCAAACAAAATTCCGCTCCCTTAAAGAACACTACAATAACTACGCATTCATATACACAGATGGATCCAAGTCCGGGCACGGAGTATCTTATAGCATCACTACGCATCATTAAAACAGCACTCCTACCAGCATATAGCTCTATCTTCACGGCAGAAGTGGCAGCTATTTATGCAGCGTGCGAATACGCTGTATCACAAAAGAAGAGATTCATCATTTGCTCGGACTCACTATCGTCACTGCAATCAATAGCCAACATAAGCAATCAATCCTTCTATACCGGTTATAGGTAATAGGTTATAGGTAATTTCTCAATTGCCTTTTAACCTGAGAATAAATAAATAAATAAATAAATAAAAAAATAAGTAAAAAAAAAAAGACAGAACAAATAGTTTTTTCGGCAAAATCAATTTTTTTTATTCAAAATAGTCTCCTTCTGCTTTAATACGGCGTTTTACACCGTCCAAAAGCATGTCGAACGAGTGTTTTAGCTCGTTGCCCGGTATGGCCGCCAGTATGCCGGTGCAAGCCTTTTGAATGGCCTCTACGTCTGCATAACGCTTTCCTTTCATCGGCATTTTTCCGAAAAGGTTAAAATGTGATTTTTGGTCAAATAGTCGGACACAAGCGTCGATCGATAAGACGGCTAATGCGCCGTCTCATCGTGCAACAACCGCCAACTTCCATCTTCGCGATATTCGGGCCGAACACGTCGAATACGGCGCACCAAACGCTTCAAAACTCCAAGGTAGAATACCGCATTAACGTTTTGGCCGGGTGGAACAAATTCTTTGTGGATAATACCCTTGGAATCATAGAAACAAATCAGCATTGTCTTCAATTTTGACTTCTCCAGGCGCGATTTTTTGGGTTTCGGCTCGTCCGGCGCCTTCCATTCAGCACTCTGGCGTTTCGTTTCGGGATCATATTGAAAACACCACGTTTCGTCACCAGTCACAATCTTGTAAAGGAAGTTCGGGTTTTTTTTTTGCCTCTTTAATGATGTCCTTCGAATGTTGAATTCTGAGCAATTTTTGGATGTCAGTCAATTTGTGCGGAACAAACCGTGCACACACCTTTTGTAAGCCCAAATGTTCGGTCAAAATGCGATAAATCGATGTTTTGGAGATGTTCAATTCTATTTCCATGAATTTCAATGATGATTTCGGCTGATTTTTTATGAATTCACGCACAGTTTCGATGGAATTTTCGGTGATCACGGATTTTCGTTGGCCCACATGTCGTCATTTATGTCCTCACGACCACTTTGAAAACGTTGAAACCACTCATGCACTCTGCTACGGGATAGGCAATCATCGGAATAAACTTGTTTCATCAATTAAAACGTTTCGGTAAAAGTTTTATCAACTTTAAAACAAAATTTAATGTTGGCTCTTTGTTCGAAGCTAATGAAAATGTCGCACCGAGGACAAAAACATACTGACACTTAAAACGCAATAACCGCACTTCCAATAGATGAAATGTCATGAAATTTTTACTGGAAGTCGATAAACGATAGCAGATTATAAAGCACCAGTTGACATATAAATGGCGCCACTAGAGGGCGCTAGATTAAAAAAGTCCTGTTTACTTTGGAACTCACCTTGTATTTTGTTAAAGGTTTAGCTATCTTTGCGTAATTTTGCACAAATTTTCTGTAATATTTTGTAACGCCTAGGAAGCTTCTAAGCTCTCGAATATTTTTAGGGATCGGATGTTTTACAATTGTATAAATTTTTTCGGGATCGGTTTTGATCACATTGTGACAAACAACGTAACCGAGAAAGTTTGTTTTTTAATTTAAAGAACTTTGATTTTTCAATAGAAATTTTCATGTTTGCGTTCAGCAAAATTTTAATAATGACAATTAAGGCCTTGTAATGTTGCTCAATTGTTTTTGAAAATATAATTATGTCATCCATATAAACATGACATGTTTTACCCACTTGTTCTCTTAAAATATCTTCCATCGCTCGTTGGAATATTCTAGAAGCGCTTGTCAAACCGAAAGGAATTCTTAAGAATTCGTATTTCCCATTATTTATTGAAAATGGGGTTTTTGAATGTCAGGTTCGTTCATGATAATCTGATGAAATCCAGATTCCAAGTCAATTGTTAAAAAGTATTTGGCTTTTCCAAGATTTGATAAAATCACTGAAGGGTCCTGCATTGGATACCTATCAGGTATAGTATTTTCATTAAGTTTTTTATAGTCAATTACGAGTCTTAGTTTTGGAGTTCCATCTTCATTGAAACCCTTTTTTGGTACCACTAGTACAGGGGAATTATAAGGACCTCTACTTGGCCTTATAATTTCTTCTTTTAGCATTCGACTTATTTCAGAATTTACAAAATCTGAAGCTAATAGAGCATAAGGGTATTGTTTGCTGTAAATGGCCCTATCAATTACGGTGTTTATTTCACCGCGTATATCTGTCCTAAGAGGAATCTGCCTATTTATTTTTGAATGCTCTTCATTGATAATATTTAATAATTCATTTTCCAGGTCTTTTCTTTCATCTGCAGATGATATTTTTATGCTGTTTATTTTTTGTTTGTCGGATAGTTCAACGACGGCGTGCTCAGAATTTTTTAATTCCAAACTTTTATTTTTGTCGGATTTTTCAACGACGGAGTGTTCAGGATTTGTATATCCCAAACTAAATTCGCTTTGATTACCCATTTCAGATTCGGATCTGATTTGAGCCTTTTCACCAAAGTATTTTTTTAATATAAATTCTTTTAATGGAAGAATGGTGTTTTCTTCTGTTAAAGAATGTTGGTTTAAATTGTTTCCGTTGTCATAATTTAATTTTTTTTCTATTCCGTTATATTTAATAACAAAAATAATAGTAACTGCAAAAATAATTTTTCAAAAATCATTTTGCTTATATTTTTTATGGTTTTTTAAAGGTGACACTGTCGGAAAAAATTTGTATGAAAAAGAGAAAAATATGCCTAAAATGCATGTTTCTAAGCATTTTCAAAAAATCATAAAAAATATAAGCAAAATGATTTTTGAAAAATTCTTTTTGCAGTTACTATTATTTTTGTTTAAAGAAACTTTTTGCATCAAAAAATTTAAGTTTTCAAGTCGAGGAAAAAAGTTCAAAAAGGACATTTTCACACAAATTCGTCCTTTTCAATAAGTACTGAATGTGTTAAGAAATGTATTGTATCATTCAAACGGCATTTAAATTACCTTTCCATTGATGCCAAAGTTAACAAGATGTAAGTTCAAATTATGAATATATTTAACTTTTTTTTTGTGAAAATACTTTTGACCACCCTTGTATATCGTGTATCAAAAATAGTTATCATATGATAATATTTAATTATTGAATATCCATTCACTGTGGATACTCTTTTGTATATTGGAAGCTCATTCTTATTTTTGTAAACTCCTGTTCTAATATAACACGAGGTTGCCCCAGTGTCAATTAATATTTTTAATTTTTTATTTATTTTCGGGTCATTTCTAAATAAGTAGGGTAAGCCTACTCCTGACTTTTGTCTAAAAAATGGTTCTCCTCAATGTTGTTTAGTCTCATTGTCTTGTTAGCCGGTTGGTTAACAGTTCCAGTTGGTACCCTTTTATTTTGGGCTTGTCCTTGCTGAGTGTTCTGGGTCTCAAATTTTTTTGTTTGATCCCACTTGTTCTGGCTATAATTATTATTTTGATATTTATTAAAGTTTTAATTATAGCCGTTGTTAGCCCTATTTTGAACCTGGATAGACTCGTCTACCTCCATTGGTTCTGGCTTATTTTGTGGCTGCCTATAGGTGTTCCACTGATTTTGTTGGTTATTATAAATCTACCCTGGTTCCAGGAATTATTTTTGTTCTGATTATAATAACCATAATTATTTTTGTTCTGGTTGTTGTCATGATTAAACCTTAAATTATTACTATTTCGCTGGTTATTGTAATTGTTGTTTTGTTGTCTTTGCTTTTGGTTTAAATGTATTTGACCATTTCCACCAGAGTTTGGCTCACTATTTTTTCTTTGAGTAGTTGAGAAACTATTTCCGAAATGCGCCCTCATGTTGTTGCTTTCCAATTCCTGAACTATGACCATTGCATTTGGTAGGTCAGGTGGATTCATGGAGAAAATAGTATCTGAAATTTGGCCGTTGAGGCCGGTAATGAAAACTCTAAGAGCAGTCTTCCTATGTTTTTAATTCATTTCTGCTGTTATCGGTTTGTTTCTCCCGTAGGTCATAATTGTTTTATTAATAAGTAGAGTTAACTTTCTATTAACTGTACCATAATAATCCATAATTGATAATTTTCCCTGACTCAAAACACTTAGTTCCTGTTCAATAATATGAATAGGACGTTTGTCGCTAAAGACAAAGTCAAGTCTGGCCATTATGGCATCGAAATTTAATACCGTACCGTTATGGGTTAAGGCATCGTTTGCCATTCCCGTTATTTTGTTTCTTAATATTAATGAAGCGGAATAAAATCTTTCACTCCCTCTGGCATATTTCAGCTGATTCTCTCCAGCTTACATATTTATCTTCTTCTCCTTTATATTCCCTAACAGATTTGATGATCTCATAAGATGTGTCGCACTTGATATTTGGATCTATAATCTCTATCTGATAATCCTCAACAGATTTCATTTTATGAGAAAGCTGCGATCTTAAGTTAACGATCATTTCCTTTAATGGATTCAATTCAAAATTTACAATTTGCTTAATTAAGTCTCCTATATTTAACATTGTATTGTTTGTAATCGCCTGATGATGTTCTTGAGGCGGATTTATGTGGAGTCTTTTGTTTGCTCCAGTCTGGCTTGTTGAAGGTTGTGACATTTTGAGAATATTTTCAAAATCAGAAATTAATTCTTCCACTTTGTATATTTATATTTCTTTTTTACAAATTTCTTATTAAATAAGAATAATAAAAAAAGATAGTATCGCTCACGAATCGTCCTCCTTATTTTTCTTCTTGTTGTTTTTGGATCCTGTTGGGGTCGTCCTTTTCTTGGATGATGATCCTGCTTGGGTTCGTCCTTCCTTTTTTTGTATCTTCGGGTCCTCCTTCTTTCTTTGTTTTTAAATTGGGGTCTTCCTTCTTTTTCAGAGTTTATTCTTGGCGAGGGATTGCCCTTCAGCCTTTTTTTTTAAATGTCTTTTTGCTGATGATTTCGAAAATTTTTGGTAATTTTTGTTTTTAAACATTTTTTAAACTAAATTGTTTTTTATAATGGTTATTTGTTTCGATGAATTTTGTTGTCACTTTTTAATTTTTTATATTGTCCGAGCTGTGAATTTATGTTACGATTATTCCATTAATTATTTTCCATTTTAGTTTTTTTTGATCAACACAAACTTTTTATATTTTTGCCGGTTGTATAGAGTTTAAGGGGATTATTGCATTTATTAATTTCCATCTTATTTTTATCAACACAGGCTTCGTCGGTTGTATCGGGTTGGCCGCGCAAAATGCCTTTTTCACTTTTAAACTTTTTTGGGTTTATTTAAAAGCTTTGTTTTAGAATTTTTTAATCACACGGCCCCACTTTGGACGCCAATTAATTTTCTCACTAGTGAATTGATAAAACAAATTTATTTTTATTTTTAACAATCACTTATTCACTATTACAATTTTTCAATAGGTCGAACTTATTTAATTCACTGCTCTTGTACTTTTTCTCGAATTGTCCTACTGCTCGATTCGGATCTCAAAAACGGACTCCTGCTCTCTAGTTTAATGATCAATAATCAAACCACGGCTTAAGAGATTTTGGGAATGATTTGGAGGCCTGGTTGACAGAAATAGCTGACCACGGATTTATGTCGGGTCTGTCAGAGTTATTTGGAAATTAGCTCTCGGCTCAAAGTTGTTTATGAATTGGGTAAGAGCCCCTGAATAATGTGTCATATAACTCTCCCCCATTTTAAATTAATTCGTCCCGATTCATTGGAACTGATGGGTATATTGAATGTAATTGATTGGTTAATTCGACAATGATATTTTCTTCTAGGGTATTTTCATTGTCGGGGATATGATTTATTTCATTATCGGAAATATTGCTTTCTGGTTCAATTTCTATATGAATATCCCATGGTTTGAATATTAACAAGGAAGAACGCTATAGTCGAGTACCTCGACTTTCAGATACCCGTTACTCAGTTAAATGGAGATATGCAAGCAGCAAAGCGAGAATAAAATGCGCCACCTACCGGAGGTTGACAGATTTAAGCGTTATGGGCGTTAGAGTGGGCGTTGCAAATTTTTTTTTGGATCAATCGATAGGTATTTAAGAGATGAAAGATTATTGTAGTGAAAAAGGCATAAGTAACCATTTAACGGTGAGGATGCTTTAACAGCAACCTATTCAATTAACAGAACTCCAAGTAGGGCGTTTCAGGATAAGAAAACTCAATTTGAAATGTGGCACAACAGAAAGCCACAGTTAAAATATATTAAGATATTTGGTTCAACAGTATATGTGCATGATAAGATGCGGAAAAGAAAATTTTATGACAAATCATTCAAATGTAAACTTGTTGGCTATGAACAAAATGGATATATGTTGTGGGACATAAGTTCAAAAAAATTTGTGGTGGCGTAGTTGTGATGATCAATGAGGAGAATACTAGGACTGTGGTAAAGGACTCAGAGTTCCAGAACGAATGTATGGAACTGGTAGAAAGTATGCAGAATGATAGTATGAATAACCTACAGTTGTCTCCTGAAATTAATTCAGAAGCGGAGGACTCAAATACCCCGATTGAGAGTACGGATGGAAAATCTGATAATTTTGAATTAGATAAACAACCACTTGCAAAAAGACCGATTCAATTCGAATTATTAGTAAAGAATTGCCTAGTATGCAAAGTAGATGAAATTGAAGTCAAGAGAAATGAAAGATTAAAGGATAAGCCAAAAACATCATATCGGTTCTTAAACAATTGTTTAATGAATGCGACCACCTTTTGTGATGACATCCCAAGTAATTACAATGATATTAAAAATAGAATAAAAAAACAGAACTAAGTGGGAAGAAGCCGTAAAGGAAGAATTAGATTCGCATTTTTATAATAAAACTTGGACTTTAGTTGAAAAAGAGTATACTAGTTTCCCCTATCGCCCCCACATCCCCAAGTGACAATATTGATCATGTATCCTTCCCCTCATTATGTGCAATTAATGGTCACGTGAGAAAGGTGCACGTGAGAAAGGTAGCATAACCATAGAACCCAAAGGTTGTTATCTTAGAGGAACATATTTGATCATGTTGGGGAAAGGGATGATCACGTACCCCTTTGCCTCATTATCACAGCTGTTGCTGTGCACGAGAAAAAGGTCGCACACCCAAAGTATTCAAAGATGGTTATCGTTCCGCCCCAGAATGTTTAACTGGTAAATTGTCACCTTTCCACAAATGGGTCATAAACATGTCATAAAAGGGATTCAAGCAAGAGCTTCCCGAACATGCGCACCTGTCCATTACCTGACCACAATAAGAGGACGACATGCAGATGCCTGAAGGCGAACGCTCATTGACAAGGTCATGAGCCTCACGCCAACGACCTCACGGCTGACAGCTCAAATACGTCCCATAATAGGGGTTGAAATCACGACCGCGCAACAACTCGCAAGTAGCCGACATATCTCAGTCAAGGAAATATTTTCCATTCTCCGTACCTGTAATTTTAACTCGAAATAAAATGTCAGAAGTTTATTTTGTACCATAAAAATACATTTATTCATTTACATTTATTTATTTTGGTATTGCGAACATTTTTTTTGATATATAGAAATTAATTTTCTGCTATGATTTCGGCGATTTGCATAGAAGAAGCAGGCGCACGTTTCCGACGTCATTTCTGGATTACAAAATGTAAAGTGTTCACCATAATTCGTAGTTTTGAGGTCATGTCCACCTCGATTCATGAACATAGTTTTTGTGTTTAGAAGGTATTGAAAATGCTGACCAATTATCTCTCCTTTAAATTGTTCAATAAATTGGTCAACTTCCTCATGAAACTTAATTTGGTAAATTTTGTTTTCTTGCACATCCTTACACATCTAGTCTCAACTTTAAAATAATGTATAAAAATTATTTTATTGTTTTGAAGCTACTTTTAAAAAATGTCAAAATAATGTATGCATTGTTTAGAGCCCAACCCCCGCCCTTAAGGTGTGTTTCACAATAGGGAAACCGGTTTCCTTTAAACCTGTTTAATGACGGACAGCCCATTTCCTCGATATTAATGAGCTGACGACTCCCAAAAAACGTCTGTAGAAATCGATTCTTTTCCACACCTTTACAAATAATTTGTTTTCCGCTTGTAATTGTCCTTAGATACTTTCGAGTTTGTGGAAAACTATTTTCTCCATCGTTCCAAAAAATTTTGTGATGTGTATTGGTTAACCAAATTGCAGTCTTTCGAGATTTTGTATTTAGCAAAGTAAAATCATATGGTGGTTCTATTAAAAAACTATTATTCAAGTTTGGATCTTTTTCGAATACAATTCCAATTTCCTTTAGAATAAAATTATTATTATTATCAAAGAAACCTTGAACATCAATCGAAACAGAATTCTTTCAACATTTTTCTAATGTTAAACAACTCGTTGTACTAGTCCGTTTAGTGGGTTATATTCAACTAAACGGTCTTGTATGAGGAGACAATAATCTTGGGTATTTTCATGACTTGGTGTCTTTAGTTCTATTGAAATTCTCACATCAATAGGACCAATTTTACTGATTCATTTTGATATGAAAGATCAACCACAATAATAGGGGTCTTCAATTTAAATTCATTTGGGGTCAAAAATGGTTGTGATTCACGATTAACTAGATTGAAATCTTGTATACATTTCATATAGGTGAGCATACTAATTCTTACTAAAATCAACATTCAGATTATCACATGGATATGACTCAGAATTCAAGTGAACTTTCAAGTTTGATAAGTTATTTGTGATAAGTTCTCCATTTAGTGTAAATCCAATTATGGCAAATCTTGGTTTTTTGCGGTTAGCCGACAATTTCACATTCCAGCTGTGTTGACTTCCATACCCCAATTTGTCGTTAACATATGAATCCCAACTCCGGAATGCGATTGGTAGGTTTACACCACTTTTAATAATATCGTACATCTTAATTTTTTGCAAAATCGCTCAGAGTTACATGGGGAATTTTCCACATTTTATTCGTAATTTCCAACTTAAAAGTTTGTTCATTTCTGGTTTGCTCAAACACATCACCAAGATTCTTAGTTAGCATCAACACTAGTTCATGCTTACAATTTGACAAAACTTTTTTATAATCCTCAGCCAATCCCAACAAATTTTTTAATGGTACAGAAAAATTTGAATTGGGGGTCCCGTAGAAATTTCGTCTCCACTGCTCCATCCAGAATTTAATAGGTATTGACTTTGAAGATTATCCAGAGATATACAATTTTTTAGGGTAGTAGCCATACCGACATAGACTTGACACGTTGGACTCCTTGTATTTAGTTGTTACCTAGCAGTATTTTGATGGTTACTTTCTATTTAGTCTTGCTTTTGGATGGTTACTTTTTGTATAGTACCTGTACAGTACTTGATTTTGGATGGTTACTATCTGTATAGTATCTGTAAAGTACTTGGTTTTAGATGATAACTAAATGTTAACAAGTATTATGAGTCGCTATAGTCTCTTATTAAGAACTTTCAAAGTACACAAGTTAAAGTTTCTAAGATGTGTTAGCCAAACACACTTGCAGTGAACTATCATTACCTGACCGTCATCAAAGTCACATGCCCAAGACCCAAGGACATTGAATAAAATACTTCCCCTTCATTTGTACCTGGAGTTTTAATTACAGTCAGATACAAAATTTGTAGGATTATTCAATATTTCTTTATATATTTTATTATTGTAAACATATTTCATTAAATTCATAATTAATTATATTTTATGTATATTTGTATATAATTAATTTTCTTACTTCAGCCCTCTGTAAGAAACATGTCGCTTATTAATCTTTGTTCCAAGCGTAGATTTTCGCTTGGTTCCCATAGATAGATGTAAAATAGTTCTCACAATGTAATCTTTCTCAGACGCTGAATTATTTTTAAAGCATTCATTTGTTCCATCCCATAATAATATTGTAACATATTTCGAAGGCATCATTAGCTAGCATAGGAGCGCCTATCAATTTAATTTTTGATTGAAGTTTATAATAGAAATATTGGGACCTGGTAATATCGGTTTTTGTTGTCAACTATTTTTCTAGTTCTAGTTTTCTAATTCTATTCTATTTGTATACTATTTGTATGAGTAAGGCATCATTGTCTAAGATTCTGAATAAGTTTAATAAACTCTTTAATTACAATACTGATTAGCTGGTTACTAAATATTTAGTAAATGTATACAAGTTGTTTAGTATCTGGTTTCTATATGTTTAATAGATGTATACAAGTTGTTTACTAGATGTATACAAGTTGTTTACTAGCTGTTTAGTATCTGGCTACTATATATTTAGTAGATGTATACAAGTTGTTTAGTATCTGGTTACTATATATTTAGTAGATGTATACAAGTTGTTTAGTATCTGGTTTCTATATGTTTAATATATGTATACAAGTTGTTTACTAGATGTATACAAGTTGTTTACTAGATGTATACAAGTTGTTTACTAGCTGTTTAGTATCTGGTTACTATATATTTAGTAGATGTATACAAGTTGTTTAGTTCTGGTTACAATATATTTAGTAGATGTATGCAAGTTGTTTAGTATCTATGTTTAGTAGATGTATATAAGTTGTTTACTAGATGTATACAAGTTGTTTACTAACTGTTTAGTATCTGGTTTCTATATGATTAGTAGATGTATACAAGTTGTTTAATAGATGTAACAAGTTGTTTACTAGCTGTTTAGTAACTGGTTTATAAATCTTTAATATCTGTTTACTTGATGCTTACTATTTATTATTAGCTGGTTACTAGTTGTTATTAACGTCTACGAGCTTTTATAGTCTTTTGTTAAGAATGATCAAAAATTCTTGATCACTAGACGACTTTCGATGTGAAGTAAAAACTTACACTCTAATTTTCAGTGTGTTTGCTATGTACGTAAGAAAGAATGCAAAGCCAAAATAGCTCAAGATTGATATATAAATCTTAGAGGAACATGTCCGATTATGTTGGGGGAAGAAGTATCCTGTGATTGTAAAACTAATTAAGATATAAATTGTTCACAAGTTGTCTAAAATCTGTGTAGAAGCTGCTTTGATAAACAATTTTGATTCATAATTACAGATATTAAGAATATATAATAATATCATCCACTTTAACTAGTATATTGTTAAAATAAAACATTTCCATTTTTCATATTCTTTCATCTTATGTAGGTATAATAAATGTAATCTTAACTACGATAGCTAGCCTTACATCCCATAACTATAGTTATTAGCTACAATAAAATGTCTAGAAAGAACAAAATATATGAATGTCCAAAAACCATTTAAAACTAACTATAATTGGGAAAGTAATTGAAATCGCTCCGGCGTTATACAGTAAAAAACAAAAAACACTGTGATTATCCCATTTTCTATCACCATAACAAATGTGTATACCCACACCTAAATGACCAATTGTATCCTTTGTCCAAAAATGTCTGTGACTTTCACTTATAAATTTGTCACCGATAATTTAAATCCCATTAAGCAAACCACCCATTGCTAACCGTACCATAACCCCAGAGTCAAGTTGGTTACCTAAAATAAACATAGGTGGTGGTGTAAAGGATTGCTAAAATGCCTCGACGCAGGCGCAAATGTCATAAAAAATGATCATAAAAATATAATTAGGAAAGTATTTTTTATTTGCGAACCATTTATAACTGTTACCAACAACACAAATAGTTATGTTACAAAGGATTTGCTTCAATGCCTCGACGCAGGCGCAAAGGTCAAGGTATTGGAAAAAAATTCATGGAATATTATCCCTTCATAAAAGAGGTCATATAATATATAATTAGGAAAGTATTTTTTATTTGCGAACAATTTATAAATGTTACCAACAACACAAATAGTTGTTACAAAGGATTGCTAAAATACCTTAATGCAGGCGCAAAGGTCAAGGTATTGGAAAAAAATTCATGGAATATTATCCCTTCATAAAAGAGGTCATAAAATATATAATTAGGAAAGTATTTTTTATTTGCGAACAATTTATAAATGTTACCAACAACACAAATAGTTGTTACAAAGGATTGCTAAAATACCTTGATGCAGGCGCAAAGGTCAAGGTAATGGAAAAATTCATGGAATATTATCCCTTGACCAAAAACGAAAGTTTCTTCTATTTGGATAATAAAAAAATATATATTAATTCAATACTTTGATTTTTCCATCAAAATGCTTGATAAATCTAGTTGTTTGATATTCTCTAACTAATTGAGTAATATGTTTTCATGTGCCTATTTAATTTACCAAAAACAGTATTAGTCTTCTCTCATAAAATTTATCTTTTGGATCACTCTAATTCCCCACCGGTGAAATATATGTTCCTCATATTTAATAATGATGGTTTGTCATAGATGGGTACTTGAGTAGTAGGGAAAGACGGGTTCTGGGACAATTAGCATATTAATGGCCCCCGGCCCCCCCTCCCCCCCTCATTAACGTATGCGGGTTCTGGGACAATTAGCATAATCCAATAAATTAACTGATTTTAATGGGCTTTGAAGTCATAAAAATGTCACGATCATGTCATCCCCATGTGACAATATTGATCATGTATCCTTCCCCTCATTATGTGCAATTAATAGTCAGGTGAGAAAGGTGCACGTGAGAAAGGTCGCACAACCATAGTATCCAAGGGTTGTTATCTTAGAGGAACATATCCAATCATGTTGGGGAAAGGTGTGATCACGTACCCTTTTGCCTCATTATCACAGGTGTTGCTGTGCACGTGTGAAAGGTCGCACACCCAAAGTATTCAAAGATGGTTATCTTAGAGGAACATGTCCGATCATGTTGGGGAATAATGTTTCCTATGATTGTAAAACTAATTTAGAAATCAAAAGAACCCCAATAAAATAAATCTCACAAGTTAATGATTCTCAGATGTGGAATATTTTCAAATACACATTTTTGTTTCCGCCCCAGAACGTTTAACTGGTAAATTGTCTAAGATTCTCTCCTTTCCACAAATGGGTCATAAACATGTCATAAAAGGGATTCAAGCAAGAGCTACCCGAACATGCGCACCTGTCAATTACCTGACCGCAATAAAAGGGACACATGCACAACCCAGAAGGCGCACGCTCATTGACAAGATCATGGGCCTCACGCCAACGACCTCATACGAGCTCATACGACGTTCCCATAATAGGGGTTGAAATCACGACCGCGCAACAACTCGCAAGTAGCCGACATATCTCAGTCAAGGAAATATTTTCCATTCTCCGTACCTGTAATTTTAACTCGAAATAAAAAGTCAGAAGTTTATTTTGTAGCATAATAATACATTTATTCATTTATTTTGGTATTGCGAACATATTTGTTATACATAGAAATTAATTTTCTGCTTTGATTCCGGCGATTTGCATAGAAGAAGCAGGCGCACGTTTCCGACGTCATTTCTGGATTACAAAATGTAAAGTGTTCACCATAATTCGTAGTTTTGATATCATGTCCACCTCGATTCATGAACATAGATTTTGTGTTTAGAAGATATTGAAAATGCTGACCAGTTATCTCTCCTTTAAATTGTTCAATAAATTGGTCAATTTCCTCATGAAATTTCATTTTGTTAATTCTATTTTCTTGTAGGTCTTTACACATCTAGTCTCAACTTTAAAATGATGTATAACAATAATTTTATTGTTTTGGAGCTACTTTTAAAAAATGTCAAAATAATGTATGCATTGTTTAGAGCACAAACCCCGCCCTTAAGGTGTGTTTCACAATAGGGAAACCGGTTTCCTTTAAACCTGTTTAATGACGGACAGCCCATTTCCTCGATATTAATGAGCTGACGACTCCCAAAAAACTTCTGTAGAAATCGTTTCTTTTCCACACCTTTACAAATAATTTGTTTTCCGCTTGTAATTGTCCTTTGATACTTTCGAGTTTGTGGAAAACTGTTCTCTCCATCATTCCAAAAAATTTTGTGATGTGTATTGGTTAACCAAATTGCAGTCTCTCGAGATTTTGTATTTAGCAAAGTAAAATCATATGGTGGTTCTATTAAAAAACTATTATTCAAGTTTGGATCTTTTTCGAATACAATTCCAATTTCCTTTAGAATAAAATTATTATTATTATCAAAGAAACCTTGAACATCAATCGAAACAGTATCTTTCAACATTTTTCTAATGTTAAACAACTCGTTGTACTAGTCCGTTTAATGGGTTATATTCAACTAAACGGTCATGTATGAGGAGACAGTAAGCTTGGGTATTTTCATGACTTGGTGTCTTCAGTTCTATTGACCAGTTTTCACTGATTCGTTTTGATATGAAAGATCAACCACAATAATAGGGGCCTTCAATTTAAATTCATTTGGGGTCAAAAATGGTTGTGATTCACGATTATAGGAACTAGATTGAAATCTTGTATACATTTCATATAGGTGAGCATACTGATTCTTACTAAAATCAACATTCAGATTATCATATGGATATGACTCTGAATTCAAGTGAACTTTCAAGTTTGATAAGTTATTTGTGATAAGTTCTCCATTTAGTGTAAATCCAATTATAGCAAATCTTGGTTTTTCGCGGTTAGCCGACAATTTCACATTCCAGCTGTGTTGACTTCCATACCCCAATTTGGGGTTAACATATGAATCCCAACTCCGGAATGCGATTGGTAGGTTTACACCACTTTTAATAATATCGTACATCTTAATTTTTGCAAAATCGCTTGGAGTTACATGGGGAATTTTCCAGGTTATATTCGTCATTTCCAACTTTAAAGTTTGTTCATTTCTGGTTTGTTCAAACACATCACCAAGATTCTTAGTTAGCATCAACACTAGTTCGTGTTTACAATTTAACAAAACTTTTTTATAATCCTCAGCAAATCCCAATAAATTTTTTAATGGTACAGAAAAGTTAAAGTGGGGTCCCGTAGATATTTCGTCCCCACTGCTCCATCCGGAATTTAATAGATTTTGACTTTGAAGATTATCCAGAGATATATAATTTTTTAGGGTTGTAGTCATACCGACAAATCGTGTTTTATCAATCTCACATCCATTTATTTCGTACTTAATTTCATCCAAAAAGTAAGCCATACAATTATTTTTAAAAAAAGTGGTAACATTTTCAGTTGTAGGTCCATTCGGTGAATCTTTTCTAATAATTCCTTGAAAATTAAGGTAACTTTCGTGAGGAAGCACGTACAAGTCTTGATTTTGAATAGTAATTCGAATTTCATCGTTTGGCTTAAATGTTTGATTATACGATGAATAAGTATGAAACTCTTTCTTCGAAATACTCTCATCTGAGTAAACCTTTTCTCGAACATTTAAAATTTCGTTCATTGTTTTCCTTTCCACCTTTTATATTATACTCGAAGCTTCAAGCCTAACGACTTTAAAAATAGTTTATTTTTCAAAGTAAGTGAGCTTCTTTTTACTTTTGGTCCTCTTTCTATAGCTTTACAATTAGTAATGCTTGGCTGAGGACTTAAGCTACGTCTTTTATTGTAAATAATCATTCTATTAACCGAATGTGCATGCGAATCGAAACGTTTTCACCACGTAAATTCACCAAATCACCGTTTTGATCAACTATGCGTATAGATAGTGTGCTTATTTCGTCACAGTTGATTGGTAAATAAATTAGGTTATGTGGTGTCACTGTCATTTTATACCCAGGCGGAACATTAATGCCAAACTCATGTAATGTATGATTCGGTGTATTATCTACATATGAACCGCTGATTATATTACATTCCAAACGAATTGTATTAATTTTTAATATGTTCACGGTCTGATCTGATCGATAGGTTTTTGTAGGATGTGGTTCTAGTACTTTTTGATGGAAACCAAACAGCTGTCCAACCGATCTTTCCTTATTAAAGTAAACTGACTCTCGTATGGTAGTTATTTCAACTTGAAGTGTATTATTATTACTTTGAATTTTAAATGTATTTTCAAGGTTATAGTCTTTTAGTTTATTGTAAATGAAATCGGTGATATCATTCAATTCATATGATCCAGTTGGAATTGTAATAACCTTGTCACCGATCATGTTTCATAATTCATATCAGTGTTAATATGGTCCCGATATATATGCCGCATATTTAAATCATCTTGCTTAAACATTATAATAAAGTTGGCATTGTCACGAATCAGATGTTTAGGTATATGACTATACGTTTGACATAAATAAAAAGAGTCGATATTTTTATGTCGACCCATACAAAAATAAGATCTTATGTTATCTTGTTTTTCACAAGCTACGTCATCGAATATCATAATGAAATTGTTTTTAGCTTCACTGGGGTCTAGTACACCCTCATTATGGGAGAATGTATGATATCCCATTCCTTTAATCGGTTTGATTAATTTCTCCAAGTACTCATATTTAGGTTGATATAAACTTTTTGAAAATATATAAACATTTTCGAATTTTAATCCATTAGGACTCTCTATTAGACTTAACATAATATTAGTTTTACCACAATTCGAAGGCCCAACAATTAGAGCCCTTATTGTGTTCGGTAAGAGAGCACTATGTCGTGGCGGTAGATTTTTCTCGTTTTCATCGTTAATATTTCTAACTACAATTTTTTGTTTCTGACTTATTAAACGCATCTTTTAACCTAATGTACCTCATTCAATGAGAAATCTTTGATGATTAAACATCAATAAAATGGGGAAACGTTTTTATAATCGCATCAGTCGTATTTTTAATTGTAAACACGGTGGTGGTCTTGTCGATAAGCTAATTAATACATTACCGTTTGAAGCCCATATTCCGGGATATAATTTACAGAAGTTACAGAAACGGTTGGAACGTGGTGATCAAGGAATAAACCCATTGGATGAAGCTTGCAAAGAGCACGATATCGCATATTCTCAAAACAAGGCATTGAGTGAACGACATAGGGCAGACTCCATATTAATTGACAAAGCCTGGTCGCGTGTCAAGGCACCAGATAGCAGTCTTGGTGAAAGAGCAGCAGCATACTTTGTTACAAATATAATGAAAGCCAAGAAAAAATTTGGTATGGGATTGAATAAAACGGAAAAGAAAGGAAGGAAAAAGATATTGAAGAATAAAATGAAGAAGACAAACCTTTCGACTGTAATTAATGCTGCTACTAAGACATTAAAAAAACAAAAACCATTAGACATTATGAGTGCAATTAAAGTTGCACGTAAATCAATTCATCAATCAATGGGTTCTAAGAAAAATGTTAAAGTACCTCGTGTAATTAATGTACCCAAAATTGGAGGTTTTCTACCAATCGTGCCGATCTTGACAGCCCTCAGCGCTCTTGGTAGTTTAGCAAGTGGTAGTGCAGCAATTGCAAAAACAATTAACAATGCGAGAATGGCTAAGGAAGATATGGAGGAGAAAAAACGTCACAATAGGAAAATTGAAAGTGTTGCTGTAGGAGAAGGATTATATCCCAAGCCCTATAGAAAGGGTTATGGTTTCTTTCTTAAGCCCTATAGTAAGGGGAAAGGAATTAAGAAGCGAAAAAACTAATTTCTCTGCTACCCAATAGACCACTATCAAATATCGACATTATACATTTTGCTAGGAAATATATCCCACATTTTAGAGAGGTGTTTATGAGAGATCTACTCCCAGAAGCACCAAAAAGTAGGGAGTGTGGTATAGTAAACTTAGATAATTCACGATCAAGTGGTACACATTGGGTTGCATATAATAAAAATAAAAATAATATACATTATTTCGACAGTTTTGGAAATCTTCAGCCACCTAGAGAAGTTGTGAAATACTTGGGACATAGAATTCAATACAACTACGATAGAGTTCAAGACTTTGATACATACAACTGTGGACACCTGTGCCTCGCTTTTCTACTTTCTTTCGTAGAAAATGTGGAGTCAAAATCGGTATATTTAAATGGTTAATTTACATTTGGGGGGTTGAAAATCAATGTATGGGTACGTGTATGTGTGAACTCTGTATGGTATAAAAAGTGGACCTGCACGCGTTCAAATTCACAGTCTAAGTTTCTACTTCACATCGAACGTCATCTAGAGGACAAGAATTTTTGATCATTCTTAACAAAAAAAGCCTATAACTGCTCATAACAGCTCAAAACAGCTGGTGACCAGCTTATAACAACTAGTAAACAACTAGTTAACAGCTACTAAACAGATAATAACCATCTAATAACAGCTATTGACCAGCTAAAACAAGTAGTAAGCAACTACGAAACAAGTACTGAACAACTGCTAAACAGGTAGTAAACATCAAAATACAGCTAAAAACAACGTGGAACAACTGTACCAAGTCCAAAAAACTCAACAACCATCATGAATCAGGAAAACCAGATGAACATTGTAGTTAAAGAGTTCAATAAATTTAATATAAAGACTCTGCTATCGAAGACAAGGATGCCTGAAAATGTAAGATTCCCGATCCTCAAGGCGGAGCGCAAAACAACAAAGGTTGGAGAATCTATTGCTCTCGAGTTGGAGGAGCACATTCTGTACATGCCGGAAAGGTACACCTCTCTTCAAGATGATATCATCAATGAAATGGTTGATGGAAAATTTAATATTTATAAAAGTAATGACAATTTGTATTTAGAAATAAGTCAGTAATCATTAAAAAGATTGAGATTTTAAGAATATAACAATAAATACACTTTTTAAAATATAATGAAGAAAATGTATCGAATCTTTTTTTTTTATTCGGAAATGGTATATAAATATTACAGATCTTGGCGTTCCCTAAACAGTATTTGTTTAGTAACTGAGGAGTGACTACATGAATTTCGGAAATTTTAAATCTTTCACCTATAAAGTTTGAACAATATACTACAATGAATATTTTGTCACAGTTAACCAAAGCTAGATTTGCTTTGAAGCGAAAATTCGATGATCTCAAACAAGTTAAAAATTATACGAATTTACAATTGGAGGAAACTTTTAAATTTCTAATGTAAAAGATAGTATAAAAGTAAAGCGTGAAATGAAGCAAATTAAGAAATACGATGATGATGAGAGAGAGCTTGACGATTTCTACTTTACAACTAATGAGAAAGATCCGCAGTCTAATCGAAACATAACTCCACCAAGGTCTTTCGATGATAGTGATTCCTATAATCAATTCTTTTCACAAACGAATATAGAGGAAGATATAGAAGAAGAGAAAAAGGAGACGGAAAAGAGTGAAGAAGAAGGGACAACACCTTTACCAATGTATACAGGAGAGGCCGATATGGGTGTGGATGCAGAGCTAGAAGATAATAACACTAGTTATAATTATGATTTTAAAATCAGTAATTTGACCAGAGGAAATGTGTTGGATAAGGGTTATGGACCTAAAAAAAGCGCAAACAATTCATTAACTTTGGGAGATAAAGAATTAAAAATTAAAAATAATAAAATAACATTTTCTAGTGGAATGAGTTGTGATCTGACTCCTGGTCTGTACTCTCTAATTTTTCTTAGTAAACCTGAAAACTATGATGATCAAGACTTGAAAATGTATAAAAAAATTATTTTAGAAACGAATATACATAGAGTAGGCTTTAAACCTAATAACAGAATCAAGGGTACACGAGCATACAAATATAGCCATATTATTAAGAAGTTGATAGACAAAGATTTCAGTCCTACAACGTCTACTCCACTTCGCTCAAAAACAGGCTTTGGTTACATGACTCTTCAGAAATCAAATCGAAACTATGTATATTGGAATGATGTAAATGAGTTAGTCGAACGATTGGAAATTTTAGTAGCATCAAAAGGAGCGGGTAACACCAGCCACAACAAAGAAAGGATTATATATTAATGAGTATAAATAGGAAGGACAAAAATGTTTTAGATTTATAAACATCATGTCTGTCGACAAGTTTGGACATTTTTCTGTTGGTAAGGAACGATCAGAAAATTTGAAAAGACGTGTTAATTCTACTGAGGGATTATTCATCGATGAGGACGGTAATCTAAATGCTTAAAATAAACGTATCAAAAACGGATCTAAGCCTTTAGACAACAATGATCTAGCAACGAAACAATATACTGATGAGATCCTCGGAAAGTTGGGAGAAGATTTAAGAAAAATTATAACTCAAAATGTTAATCGTCGACTCACAAAAATTTCAACCTTAGAAAATAAAATTGAATTGAATAGTAAGAGGGCAGACAGCGCTGACCAAATTTTTGCCAAAATTCTGGAAAAGATTAAAACCATTGAGGACTATATATTTAAGTATGTAACGAAACCGATATCATTACCGAAAAAAACCACAATTGAGTTAGAAGGTGTTGCTTTTCAGCCTATTAGAAGAATATGGTTAAGCGAGAAATCGTAAATGAGTTGCACGGACCATCTCGAAAAAACTTTCAACGAAGACGAGTTATTACAAAGGGTATAAACGATCTGTGGCAAGCAGATTTGGTTGAAATGGGAGCCTTTTCAAAATCTAATGATGGGTACCGATACTTGTTGACTGTTATAGACACATTTTCGAAATATGCTTGGGGTGAGGCATTAAAATCAAAAAATGCAAATGATGTTTCCCAAGCCATGGAGAGAATATTTAAATCGGGTCATGGAACACCAAGAAACCTGCAAACTGATGATGGCACTGAATTCTTGAATTCCAAATTTAAGGTATTAATGAAAAGTTATAGGATAAATCATTATTCAACCTTCAGTACTCTAAAAGCATCAATAGTTGAACGTTTCAATAGAACTCTTAAAGAGTTAATGTGGCGTGAGTTTAGTTTCAATGGAAAATATAAGTAATAAGATATATATAAACAATTAATTAACAAATATAATAATAGAGAGCATAGAACAATAAAAATGAGTCCAAGTAAAGTCAATTCTTCCAATGAAAAACAAATATTACAAACATCGTATAATCACCTGAAAATATTTGTTGCAAGTAAATTCCGTAAGGGGGACCACGTTCGTATCAGTAAATATAAACATGTCTTTGAGAAAGGGTATACACCAAACTATACAACTGAAATCTTTAAAATTAGAAAGGTGAAGAATACATACCCTAAAACATACTTACTTGAAGATTTAGATGGTAGCCCGATTCAGGGCGGATTCTATAAAGAAGAACTGAAAAAAACACGATTTCCCCACACATACCTAGTTGAAAAAATTGAAAGGCGAAAAGGAAATAAGGTTTTGGTAAAGTGGCTTGGGTTTTCAAAGACTAGCTGGATAAACAAGGAAGACATTTTGTAGTATAATAAATGATTTATTTAATTAATTTTTATTTACATATTATCTTATCTTATATTAAGTTTAATATTAATATTTTTTTACAATGTTTTAAATTAAAATTAAATATAATAAAAATACTTTTTACAAACTCAAAATCATTTTCATTTATATTTTCCAAAGTCTCGATCATAATAAAACATCTCCATTTCAACTGATTTATAAAAATAGTTCTTTTTCAATATGTTCCTTTTAAAATTTAAGGCTATCTAATGATTCTCCATCGTTCACATAATTATTTTGTATCATCTCACCCAAGCAAAATGAATTTGATTCTAGCCATTCAACATTTTCTAAAATATCTTTTTCAATTAATCTCTGATGTTTTATTGATGTTGTACCATGGTCTTCATTACATAACTCTTAAAATTGTGTTTCATTAACATTAACATTGTTATCTTTGCCACAAAGATTTTTTTTATTTACTTTAACTGTAGTTATTTTATGTGCTTTTGATCTAAACATTGTTCTATTACCATATAGTGAGGCCCCAGTTAATAAAACGTTTTTAAAGTCTTCGATTGTAAGATTTCGTGAACTCCCTCCCTTTGCTTTATTATGTGAAGATTTAACTTGATCTATTCTATAACAATAAACCTTTGAGCACAGACCTACAAATTCTGTCATGAGTTTACCGTTAAGCTCATCTTTAAAAAACCCTAAACTTTTTTTGTTAACTCTTTTATAGTTATATAGATTAATTCTTTCATCTGAATAGTCCGATGTATAAAATTTTGCTTCAAGATCATTACGAATATCTTTATAAAAATCTTCAGTTTTTATTGTATAGATAAATGAATCAGTATCCATATAATTTAAGAGTAACTTTTCCTGAAACTTTGGCTTCATATATTGATAGTGAAAATCATACATTTTCCATTTCGATAAGTCTAATACTGCAAATCCTAAATACATTGGCTTATTAAATAGAACGGAAAATCTTTTCATTTGAATTGCATAGAAATTATCATTAATTTTAGTTGCACTGTGAAAATTGGATTTTGAAATTAAAGTTTTGGCACAATGTGCTTTTCGTCCAGTCTTGGAGTTATCCGGAGCTTCCCATGAACTAATAAGCTTAATATCGACCCTGCGCTCGGGATCTTCCATTGTTTTTCCGTAAACAGAATTATTCATTAATTTAAAAAAATCTTTTTCAAATTTATTTTTTTGCATTTTGTCTATGTAAGGTATTTAGATCAATGTAATTCTTTAACCAAGGCTTTTGTAAAAACTGAACACCTCTATGGATCTTTTTCAATACTAACCCATTCTGTATACATTGTTGCAAATTCCGATAATGTATTACATAATTTTTCTTATTTCCCAGGTCAGCAATTAATTTTTTTACCTTATCCTCTTTTGAGGCCAGACAATTTGACGGACAAAATGGAAGATAATTATGAAGATCATGTAAACGGTATGGATATATGAAGTCCACTTCCAAAAAATAACCGTATTTGCTATCGATAGGAATATTATTAATATCAAAATTGTCTATGTCTGTGGTAGACATCCACTTAAAATCTTTATATGGTAAAGGCTGTGACATTGCCCAACCATACAAGTTATTCGCATCTACATACATTAAAAATGAAGACTCCTTCCAGGAATCATAATCTGACAAATATTTGTTATTTACTTTTGTATATCTATGACAACATTGAACTAAACCACCTCGAATGCTACTTTGAATAAATCAATACATATCTATATCTGTCAGCAATTCAAGTTGAATATTTGTAGATTTCAACATTGCCTCCCAAGATAGACCTGGTGTCGTAAAATACAGAGCTGGGTCAAGTGAATAAATTTGCATACAAATTTTTCGGAAGTTTTCAAAAATGTCGGTTAAAAGAAATACATCAGTTTTTAAATATAATTCTAAATAATCTTTAAGAGTGGAACAAGAGAAATGCGACCAAACTTTAAGAGCTTGATCATAATCTTCCTGAGAGCATTCCCTTTCCGCTAAATTACCATAGAATGCTTCCCTTGGTGGGAGGGAAGTTTCCTCGAGTCTACTAGCGGAATCTAAATATTCATAGGGAAATATACCCTTCTTACGCATTAGTCGAAATTCTATATCATTACTGAAAAACGATTTTACAGTGTTCAATTGATCATCAACTAAATTAGAAGCTAGGGTATCTAAACTTGATGGCATAAATCTATATGTATGGGGAAAACGAATTTCAAAACTATTTCCACATAAACTTTTTATTTTCTTTGAGACAGAAATATAGCTTTCCTTATTTATTGGTATTACGGAAATTTCACCGGGAATCTTTCCCAACTCTTGAATAAATAAATGACAGTCGTATTTTGAAAAATTATGAAAAAATACTGGTATGAATTTGTTAACTTTATAATCCAAGTTACACTTAGAGTGGGCTGCACCTCTAAACCGACCTGTGAAATGACAATGATCTCTAACCCTATCAGTCCCTAAGTCTTTCTGACAAATAGAACAATTCAATGAATTATGAAATATTTTCTGGTCATCCAAAGTCATTCTCATAGGAACTATTTTATTTAAGTAGTCATCACTCAATTTAGTTAAATTTTTTATCAATGAATCTACAAAACTTACTCCCGAATTTTTTCCTGTTTCTAAAACAAATTTATCTAGTCTAGAATCAAAAGCACACTTTATATAATACGCATATGATATTGGAATATGTTCATTAATATTAAATAATTTAGGGCTCACTTCAAGATTTTTCGGTTCCAGAATGCATTCAAAATCCGCGTAGACAACGAATGGAACTTGAAGCTGATGTTGAACCTGGGTAAATTCCAATGTAATATTCTGGGGGTGTGGCATCTTTGAGACCTTTTTACTGCAGAGCGTTTTGTGTTTCAATGCAGCTTCCTCAGTTTTGGAAAAATTTAAACATACATTGCAGAAATATTGCGACCTCTTCTGATTTCCTCTCTGAGCAGTCATTAGTCTTTGAAAGAGAAATATATACAAATTATTTAATTGCTTAAAAGAGATAAAAATGAATAAAAGAATTTACCTTGAAATATTTTTAATGTACATGTAATGTCCATTTCCACCTTCTTCCAAAAACATCATATTGATATGAAGAGGCTTTTCCACTTCCGATTGAAAAAGTGGTCCAATTATTTCCCTCGTCTCTTCATTATATCCGAATACGTTTAAACTCATATGAGTATTCTTCTTTAAAAAATTTTTTATACATTTTATTTCAAGGGGGAAAGTCAACCCTGTGAAATCTAATATTATTTCATCACTTATTCGAATTATCTCCAGCGATATATCAATATTATATGCCGAACATCTTTGCGGCCTGTTAACAATTTTCAAGGCAGAAATCAAAGCCCATTTAAAACAATAGTGGTCATTTTCGTTACAAACGTTAACTATTGCTTTTTTCGTTAAAAGGAAACGAGGTAGTGGTATGAAAGATGAACCAGCCATCGGTGTATAATGATTCACATTCATTTCCAAGCGAATCAATTTTATAAGAGACCATCCACTATCTCTCTCTTGAAATTCTTGTGTTTTTGAAATTATTTCCATGGTATGTTCATGGAAGATATTTTCTAAGTCAGAATCTTTGTTCATGATCGTCATTTTACTTTGAAAACTTTTTATATCAATTTCTTCAGATTCATCTTTAAAAAGTATATACTCTGCAAACAGTTCAAAGTTGACTTTTGCTGAAGTATAACTTTCTAACAGAATGCTGAGATGAGGTAGCAGGGACAATCCAGCTTCACTCAAGAAACTCTCAGGTAAGATCAAGTCCGATCCATCGTTTACATACATGTAATGTAGTATTCTTCCCTTGAATCCCTCAGAAATTTTTTTAACTCTTCCGTCAAGGGGTTGAGTTGCATTTCGCTTATGCAACTCCGAACGGACATGATTAGCCCACTTATTCTTTAGCAAGAAACACTTGCAGGATTGGCAAAACTGATTTTGGTTATTCATTTTATTTTATTCGTTTTGTTTAAATTCTTTTTCACGATCACTTTTTCACT
This sequence comes from Drosophila suzukii, assembly GCF_043229965.1. Classification (NCBI taxonomy): domain Eukaryota; kingdom Metazoa; phylum Arthropoda; class Insecta; order Diptera; family Drosophilidae; genus Drosophila; species Drosophila suzukii. Next base: position 416,943 of record NW_027255905.1, on the reverse strand, counting down.
TTTACTTAAGTTGTGTTTGACGTAGCAGAGTATCACACTTCAAGACTATTTTTGGAAGACTAACTATTGTCCTCAATCATTTATAGTGTTTGAAGTGGGCGTGAACGATAATATTGAAGATGAGAGATGCATACTTAAGATTTTTTTAAATTTGAAAACAATATAGGCAATTCTAGTAGGTTACATCGACTGTTCATTGGTTAGAAGAGATGAGAAGTATTGATTTTGAAAAATATTTGATACAAGTTTAACCAATAGGACACCATCAAATCGATAAAGGAGACACAAAATCATAGAATAAAGGAGAGTGTTGGTTAGAAGAGGTCGCACATACTTTGCTGCAGGTGGGAAAGGAAAGGTCATTTTTGAGACACCATCATACTCAGGTAGCCAATAGGGGACAGTTTGGAAAAAATCATTTCGAGTTTGGGAAAAAACAAAGATTTTCATTTGTTGAATTTCGAGAATGCACATTTTTGGGTAAAAGAAGAGGAAAAATCAAAGATTTTTCATTTGTTGAATTTCGAGAATGTATATTTTTGGGTAAAAGAAGAAGATGAAAACCTGTAGAAATTTCCTTATAAATCGTGTAAGCATATTTAAAAGGGTAAGACGAGATTGTTGACTTAGATAGACAACATGCATTCAGTTAAAATAAATAACTTTTTGAATGTATTTGACGGAATTCTGTTCAATGCACACTATGTCCTGCTCCAGTTCATACAATCAAAACTCTTTGAATGTGAACGAGGTAATATAAAAACATCTATTCATGGAAATCATATGGACACCTGCGTGTGGAGCAATGATGCAGCCACTGAGGGAGTTGATACTTGTGTATGCCATCGAATTTCGGATTACAAAAAGGAAGCACTCAACATTATGAATAAATACTATAATCTAGAAAAAAGAATGAAAATGATTAAATAACATAATAAAACGTGTTCGCAGTATCAAAATAAACTTCTGACTTTTTATTTCGAGTTAAAATTACAGGTACGGAGAATGGAAAATATTTCCTTGACTGAGATATGTCGGCTACTTGCGAGTTGTTGCGCGGTCGTGACTTCAACCCCTATTATGGGAACGTATTAGAGCTCGCACTTAGCCGTGAGGTCGTTGGCGTGAGGCTCATGATTTTGTCAATGGGCGTGCGCCTTCAGACTTCTGCATGTGTCCCTTTTATTCCGGTCAGGTAATAGACAGGTGCGCATGTTCGGGTAGCTCTTGCTTGAATCCCTTTTATGATATGTTTATGACCCGTTTGTAGAAAGGAGAGATCTTGAAAAAATTTACCAGTTAAACATTCTGGGGCGAAAAAAAAGTCTGTTTGAAAATATTCGACATCTGAGAATCATTAACTTGTGGGATTTATTTTATTTGGGGTTCTTTTGATTTCTAAATTAGTTTTACAATCATAGGAAACGTTATTCCCCAACATGATCGGACATGTCCCTCTAAGGCAACCAGCTTTAGATGTTTTGGGTTTGCGACCTTTCTCACGTGCACAGCAACACCTGCTGAATATTAATTGCTGATAATGAGGAAAAGGATACATGATCAATATTGTCACATGGGGATGTGGGGAAAGTGTGCGACCTTTCTCCCGTGTACAGCAACACCTGCTGAATATTAATTGCTGATAATGAGGCAAAAAGGTCACGTGATCAGTATTGTCACATGGTGGTGTGGGGTTGGGGGGGGCAATTTAGTATACTCTTTATGGATATGATCGTGACATTTTTATGACATCTAAACCCTTTAAAATCAGATAATTTATGGATTATGTTAATTGTCCCAGAACCCGCATACATTAATGAAGAGGCGGGGGTCATTAATATGTTAATTAGTGAGAGGCGGGGGTCATTAATATGCTAATTAGTAAGGGGGCGGGGGCCATTAATATGCTAATTGTCCCAGAACCCGTCTTTCCCTACTACTAGCGTAGGAAGCGTAGGATATATGTTAGAAATCACAGAAGCTATAATTTGTTTCATGTTATTTTCCCACCAATTTTCCGATCGTTCCTATGGCAGCTATATGATATAGTCGTCCGATTTTGATAAAATTTAATTCGAAATTCAAAACTAATTAAAAAATGTTATTTCCAAGCGTAGGAGATTAAATGTTAAGAACCACCAAAGATATAATTTTTAAAATATTTTTCGATTATTTCTATGGGAGCCATAAGATATAGTTGTCCGATTCATCTGGTTCCGACTTATATACTACCTGCAAAAGAGAAAAGACTTTTAAAAGGTTTCAGCCAGATAGCTTTTACACTGAGAAACTAGTTTGCGTTGAAACGGACGGACAGACTGACATGTCTAGATCGACTCGTCTAGTGGTGCTGTACAAGAATATATATACTATATGGGGTCGGAACGTCTCCTTCACTGCGTAGCACTCTTCTGACTGAAATCATAAAACTCTCTGCAAGGGTATAACAAACAAGGAAGAAAGATGATACCCGTTAACTCAGCTGACCAAAGGGAAATGGAGATATGCAAGCAGCAAAGCGATAGTTTCCGAGACATCCGCGTTCATATTTACGATTTTTTGAAGTTTGTGGGCGGTTTGTGGGCGTTTAAGTGGACGTGGGCCAATCGATAGGTATTGATAAGAACAATACATTTTAGTTCAAATTCTTATTCTTACATTAAAAGTGTAGGAGCCACAGTCTTGGGCGGTTTGTGGCCGTTAGAGTGGGCGTGGCACCCTGTTAAAGCAAACATGGCTGCGCAAGAACCCCAGAAATCTACATACCAAATCCCAACTTTCAAGCTTTTGTAGTTTCCGAGATCTCAGCGTTCATCCGAACGGACTGATAGACGGACAGACGGACTTGGCTAGATCGACTCGGCTAGTGATCCTGATCAAGAATATATATATTTTACGGGGTCGGAAACGCTTCCTTTCGCCTGTTGTATATTTTCCGACGAATCTAGTGTTCCCTTTTACTCTACGAGTAACGGGTATAACTACATTCAAAATCAAGTTTGACGACAAAGTTTTTTCCGTAAGTTCAGTTGGAGGCAGCACTAAAATAGCACATTTCAGATAAGCCAATAATCTTTTTTTTCCCGTTACTTGTAGAGTAAAAGGGTATACTAGATTCTTTAGAAAGTATGTAAGAGGTAGGAGGAAGCGTTTCCCACCCTTTAAAGTATATATTATTTTGATCACGAGGAGTATTCGAGTCGAGCTAGCCATGTACGGCTGTCCGACAGGAGATATATCGGAATCTGTAGAAGCTACACAGCTTCTTTATGGGTGCCACCCCCACTCTAACGCCCATACGCCCACGCTAAAACCTATTTAGCGGCCATTTTAAACCCGTTACTCCAGGCGTCAAAGGGTATACTAGATTCGTCGGAAAGTATGAAATAGGTAAAAGGAAGCGTTTCCGACACTATAAAGTGTATATATCCTCGATCAGGATCAATAATTGTGTCGATCTAGCCATGTCCCTCTTTCAATTCAGCGTGGGCACTCGGCATTTTTAATAAGTACTGAATGGGTTAAGAAAAGTCCTGTATTATTCAAACGGAATTAAAATGGCCATTCCATTGATACCAAAATGTTCATGAAGTAATATAAAATTGTGAGTATATTTAACTTTTGTACATGCGACTTGTGTACATGCCAAAAATTATTTATGGAAATATACCAATTCGATATTTCCAGGAACAAAAGATATTTCACAAAACTCAAACTGGTAAGATTTGATTTTTGATTTAAAGCAAGTGAATAATAAATTGAAACATCTAGAACAGTACAAATTCCACAAAAAGGAATAGCTAAACAAATATCATTGTAAAGTACAAGATAGAATAAAAATGAGTAAGGAGAATAAGTTAAAGAATATTTCCCTCTTTCGTGGTGAGAAATAATCCGTATGGAAATTTCGTGTGAAGGCACTTTTAGCAGAAAATTATGTATTATTTGTGATTGAGAAGGAGATGCCAAAAGATGTTGATGAATCCTGGGCAAAGGCAGAGAGATCAGCTAAAAACGTTAATATAGAATTTTTAAGTGACTCTTTTCTTTCTTTCGCTGACAATAACTCTAATCTAATTCTGCTATATAAATTTTTTAAAATTTGGATTCCGTTTATGAACGTAAAAGGTTGGCCACGCAGCTTTCTGTGCGGAAGCAATTATTAACGTTTAAATTAAATGGCGACACTCCTCTCAGTATTCATTTCAATAAATTTGAAGAGTTGATATATGAGTAATATCATTAGGAGCAAAAATCGAGGAGGTGGATAAAGTGGCACATCTTCTCTTAAGATTGCCTTCTGTTTGTGATGGTGTTGTGACCGCCATAGAAACTTTATCTGCCGAAGATGTTATCCTATTTTTTGTCAAAAGTCGCTTACTTGACTAAGAGATTAAGCGGAAAGATTTTAGGTAAGGACACAAGCAATAAAGTTTTGCAAGTTGTGTCTTTAAATAGTAGCAAACACAAGGCCAAACCATCGAAGAACTTTAAATCCAATTTAAAATGTCACCATTGCGGTAAAAAAGGGCACTTCAAGAAAAATTGTTTCAGTTTCAAAAGAAGCTTGGAGAATAAGGATAAGGAGAAACAAGCCCAAGTAGCTAATGCCAAAACAGGTAGATCGATTGCATTCATGTTGAGGAAGGGAAAAGTTATACAGGTGACGCTGATGTATCCTTCATATTGGACTCGGGAGCTTCAGGTCACATTATAAACAACATGAATCTGTTCTCCAAATATTCGACACTGAATGCACCAATCGAGATTGCAATAGCCAAAGAAGATGCATACATATATGTTTCTGCAAAGGGAACTGTCCAACTACGCAGCAATCTTAATTCGAGCATTACACTGGAAAATGTTCTTTTCTGCAAAGATGTACCACAAAATCTACTGTCCGTCTCCAAGATGCAAGCTGCAGGCTCGACAATAGAATTCAATTCAAAGGGAGTACGAATATCAATGAATGGACAAGGAGTATTTGAAGGTATGTGTAAAAGCAATGTATCGACTGTTAGTTTTAAAATGAACCATAAAGCATATGCAACTGACTCAAATAGAAATCAAAGCTATAGTTTGCGGCATGAAAGATGAGGACATACGAGAATGGTCCGAAAAGTACTTAGCCTCCAAAAGAAAAACGAAAATGTTGGAAAAGTGGCGATTTATTTCTCAACATAATCTCCCTTTAGCCCGATACACTTGACCCAGCGAGGCTCCAACTTCTTTAACCCGTCTGAAAAATGCGTTTTCTCGAGGTCTGCAAAATAGGCCTCTGTGGCGGCGTGACTTTTTCAAGATTGGAAACAAAAATAAGTCACACCGGGCCAAATCTGGAGAATATGGTGGACGAGGTAGCAGTTCTTAGCCCAATTCGACCAATTTGGCCTTGCCGAGGACGGAAGTGTGAGCCGGTGCGTTGTCATGACGGAAGAGCACTTTTTTCTTCGCCAAATGGGGCCGTATTTTCTGCAATTCGGCGGCGAATCGGCCCAATAATTCGGCATAGTACAGCCCTGCGACCGTTTTTCCCTTCCACAGGTAGTCGATGTAGATCACACCTTGTGAATCCCAAAAAACGCGGGGCCATCACCTTTCCGGCCGATGGGACCGTCTTCGCCATCTTCGGAGCAGGTTCGTCAGGTGAAGTTTCGACTGTTCCTTGGTCTCTGGTGTGTACCAGTGGATCCATGTTTCGTCGACGGTCACGAAACGTCGCAGAAAGTCTTTCGGATTGCGCTTAAACAGCGTCAAACACTGATTTGAAGTGGTCTCACGATTGCGTTTGTTGTCCGGAGTGAGCAAACGCGGCTTCCATCGACAGCTTTCTCATGCCCAAAATTACATGCAGGATATGACCCACGCGGTCTTTTTACATGACTACTGTTTCAGCTATCTCGCGCATCTTCAATCGGCGGTCTGCCAATACGAGGTCGTGGATTTTTGTCACGTTATCCTCCGTGGTAGCCGTTTTCGAGGCACCTGGGCGTGTCTCATCAAAATCCGACGTGCGACCACGTTGAAACTCGTTAAACCAATTTTTGACGGTTGCCATCGAAGGAGAAGAGTCACCGTACACAACATCCAAGCGCTCTTTGATTTCGCTGCGCAATTTCCCTTCCAAAAACAAGAATCGAATTATAGACCGATATTGCTCTTTCTCCATTTTTCTAAAATCCGCGGACACGTCCGATTCCACACGCAGTCAAAACAAAACTAGGAGTCCGATTCGGCTGAAATTTCGACAGTAGCCGTCTACGAGAATGTACTACACGATAGTAAATTTCTCTTGCGGTAGTGTTGCCCTCGGGCGGTGAGGCTAAGTACTTATCGGACTGCCCTCGTATTACCAAGGGAAAGTTTTTAGAAATTGTTCGAAATATTATGTTTGAAGATATAGAACTAGTAAAAAATATTACGATTAGTAATGAATTATGCGAGCAAGATTTAGCGGCCTTTATTTATAATTCATTCCGATGTGTGTGGTCCGATAGCTCCTTCCAGTGTTTATGAAAGAAACTATTATGTAACCTTTGTCGATCAATATACACATTACTGAAGTAGTATTTCATTTTTTCAATGATTTCATCGCAAAGAGTGAAGCTCACTTCAACGTTAAGGTTGTCAGACCTTACATCAATAATGGCAGAGAATATTTGTCAAATGAGATGAAAGATTATTGTAGTGAAAAAGGCATAAGTTACCATTTAACAGTAGTTAAATGGAGTTTCTGGACGCATGATCAGATCCATAGCTGAAAAGGCTAGAGCAATGATTAGTAGATCTAAAATAAATAAATTTTTTTTGGAATGAGGATGTTTTAACAGCAACCTATTTCATTAACAGAACTGCAAGTAGGGCGTTTCAGGATAAGAAAACTCAATTTGAAATGTGGCACAACAGAAAGCCACAGTTAAAATATATTAAGATATTTGGTTCAACAGTATATGCGCATGATAAGATGCGGAAAAGAAAATTGTATGACAAATCATTCAAATGTAAACTTGTTGGCTATGAACAAAATGGATATATGTTGTGGGACATAAGTTCAAAAAAATTTGTGGTGGCGTAGTTGTGATGAAATCAATGAGGAGAATACTAGGACTGTGGTAAAGGACTCAGAGTTCCAGAACGAATGTATGGAACTGGTAGAAAGTATTCAGAATGGTAGTATGAATAATCTACAGTTGTCTCCTGAAATTAATTCAGAAGCGGAGGACTCAAATATCCCGATTGAGAGTACGAATGAAAAATATGATAATTTTGAATTAGATAAACAACCACTTGCAAAAAGGCCGATACAATTCGAATTATTAGTAAAGATCAACTCATTTTGATTGCGAATAATGAATGCGCCTCTGCTCGATTGACAATTCATTAAACTTTGAGCAAGCGTAGATCTTGTGCTCCTTGGAGTTACACTTCACACAAGTATTTGCTTCCAGTGATACTAAAGCGTGTGACGATCGCTTTGCTTTGCCATGTTGTGGGCCAACCTTGTAGTCAATGTTTGGCTCTCTTTTGATGAGCTCGAATTCCTCGCAACGTCGGTCTAAAAACTTTATTAGATCATCCACAGACGGAGATTCCAGTTCCCGGCTTCCTTCGATCCATTTGCGACGGATTTCAGCATCGATCTTGGGATGAAGTCTATAATCCAGCAGTCCCTATTAGTTTGCCCTGCTGCATCCTAGCCAAGTAGGGAAAAGTAGGGAAAGACGGGTTCTGGGACAATTAGCATATTAATGGCCCCCCGACCCCCCTCCCCCGACATTAACATATGCGCGTTCTAGGACAATTAGCATAATTCAATTAATTAACTGATTTTAATGGGCTTTGAATACATAAAGATGTCACGATCATGTCCATAAAGAGTATACTTAATTGCCCCCATCCCCCCCACATCCCCAAGTGACAATATTGATCATGTATCCTTCCCCTCATTATGTGCAATTAATAGTCAGGTGAAAAAGGTGCAAGTGAGAAAGGTCGCACACCCATAGTATCCAAAGTTTGTTTTCTCAGAAGAGATTGTCCCCATCGCCCCCACATCCCCATGTGACAATATTGATCATGTATTCTTCCCCTCGTCATGTGCAATTAATAGTCACGTGAGAAAGGTGCACGTGAGAAAGGTCGCATAACCACAGTACCCAAAGGTTGTTATCTTAGAGGAACATATCCGATCATATTGGGAAAAGGGATGATCACGTACCCCTTTGCCTCATTATCACAGCTGTTGCTGTGCACGAGAGAAAGGTCGCACACCCAAAGTATTCAAAGATGGTTATCTTACCGCCCCAGAATGTTTAACTGGTAAATTATCACCTTTCCACAAATGGGTCATAAACATGTCATAAAAGGGATTCAAGCAAGAGCTACCCGAACATGCGCACCTGTCCATTACTTGACCACAATAAAAGGGACACATGCAGATGCCTGAAGGCGAACGCTCATTGACAAGGTCATGAGCCTCACGCCAACGACCTCACGGCTGACAGCTCAAATACGTCCCATAATAGAGGTTGAAATCACAACCGCGCAACAACTTGCAAGTAGCCGACATATCTCAGTCAAGGAAATATTTTCCACGCTCCGTACCTGTAATTTTAACTCGAAATAAAAAGTCAGAAGTTTATTTTGTAGCATAATAATATTTATTTGTTCATTTATTTTGGTATTGCGAACATTATTTATTATAAAATGAAATTCATTTTCTGGCTTTATTCCGGCGATTTGCATAAAAGAGGCAGGCGCACGTTTCCGACGTCACTTCAGGATTACAAAATGTAAACTGTTCACCATAATTCGTAGTTTTGAGATCATGTCCACCTCGACTCATGAACATAGTTTTTATACCCGTTACTCGTAGAGTAAAAGGGTATACTAGATTCGTCGGAAAGTATATAACAGGCAGAAGGAAGCGTTTCCGACCCCACAAAGTTTATATATTCTTGATCAGGATCACTAGCCGAGTCGATCTAGCCATGTCCGTCTGTCCGTCTGTCTGTCCGTCCGGATGAACGCTGAGATCTCGGAAACTATGGGAGCTAGGCTATTGAGATTTGGCGTGCAGATTCCTGAGCTTCTTACGCAGCGCAAGTTTGTTTTGGCACAGTGCCACGCCCACTCTAACGCCCACAAACCGCCCAAAACTGTGGCTCCTACAGTTTTGATGCTAGAATAAAAATTTTAACTGAAATGTATTGTTCTCATCAATACCTATCGATTGACCCAAAAAAAAGTTTGCCACGCCCACTTTAACGCCCACAAACCGCGAAAACCTGTGACGCCCACAATTTTCATGCTAGATAAAAAATTTTAACTGAAATGTATTGGTCTCGTCGATACCTATCGATTGATCCAAAAAAAAATTTGTTACGCCCACTCTAACGCCCATAACGCTTAAATCTGTATACCGCCGGTAGGTGGCGCATTTTAATCTCGCTTTGCTGCTTGCATATCTCCCTTTCCCTTCGGTCCCTTTAGCTGAGCAACGGGTATCTGATAGTCGAGGTACTTGACTATAGCGTTAGACCCATTTAATCGTGGGCGTGGAAAATTTGAAAATTGTGGGCGCCATAGGTTTGGGCGGTTTGTGGGTTGTGTACTAAATTTTTTAAAATATTCTTGGTGTCCGATGCTTTTTGTTGTAGTCTTAATACTAAGTCCAAAAAAATCTCTAAAGTGCGACGCAGCGCCAAAATATATTAAAAGGGGCAATGTTAGTATTTCGTATACCAAAGATAGAATAAGATTCAAAATTTAATAACGGCTGTAATGCGTTCATCAACATAAACATTTTCGAATTTTAATCGATTGGCACTCTCTATTAAACTTAACATAATATTAGTTTTACCACAATTCGAAGGCCCAACAATTAGAGCCCTTATTGTGTTCGGTAAGAGAGCACTATGTCGTGACGGTAGATTTTTCTCGTTTTCATCGTTAATATTTCTCACTAAAATTTTTGGTTTGTTGACTAATTAAACGCATCTTTCAATCTAATATACCTCATTCAATGAGAAATCTTTGATGATTAAACATCAATAAAATGGGGAAACGTTTCCATAATCGCATCAGTCGTATTTTTAATTGTAAGCACTGTGGTGGTCTTGTCGATAAGCTAATTATTACATTACCTTTTGAAGCCCATACTCCGGGATATAATTTTTGTGGACCGGGTACAAAGTTACAGAAACGGTTGGAACGCGGTGATCAAGGAATAAAGCCATTGGATGAAGCTTGCAAAGAGCACGATATTGCATACTCTCAAAACAAGGCATTGAGTGAACGACATAGGGCAGACTCCATATTAATTGACAAAGCATGGTCGCGTGTCAAGGCACCAGATAGTCTTGTGAATGGTCTTGGTGAAAAAGCAGCAGCATACTTTGTTACAAATATAATGAAAGCCAAGAAAAAATTCGGTATGGAATTGAATAAAACGAAAAAGAAAGGGAGGAAAAAGATAATGAAGAAGACAATCCTTTCGACTGTTGTTAATGTTGCTACTAAGACATTAAAAAACAAAAACCATTGGACATAATGAGTGCAATTAAAGTTGCACGTAAATCAATTCATCAATCAATGGGTTCTAAGAAAAATGTTAAGGTACCTCGTGTAATTAATGTACCCAAAATTATAGGTTTTCTACCAATCGTGCCGATCTTGACTGGCCTCAGCGCTCTTGGTAGATTAGCAAGTGGTGGTGCAGAAATTGCAAAAACAATTAACAATGCGAGAATTTAAAGATATTTGGTTCAACAGTATATGTGCATGATAAAATGTGGAAAAGAAAATTTTATGATAAATCATTCAAATGTAAACTTGTTGGATATGGACAAAATGGCTATAAGTTGTGGGACATAAGATCAAAAAAATTTGTGGTGGCGAGACACGTAGTTGTTGATGAAATCAATAAGGAGAATACTAGGACTGTGGTAAATGACTCGGAGTCAAATATCCCGATTGGGAGTACGGATGGAAAATCTGATAATTTGGGTTTAGATAAACAGCCTAGTGAGACAACCACTTGCAAGAAGGCCGATCCAATTCTAATTATTAGTAACGAATTACCTGGTATGCAAAGTAGATGGAGTTGAAGTCAGAAGAAGTGAAAGATTAAAGGATAAGCCAAAAACATCATATCGGTTCTTAAACAATTGTTTAATGAATGCGCACACCTTTTTTAATGAAGTAATTACAATGATATTAAAAATAGAACAAACAGAATTAAGTGGGCAGAAGCCGTAAAGGAAGAATTAGATTCGCATTTTTATAATAAAACTTGGACTTTAGTTGAAAAAGAGTATATTAGTTGCCCCCATCGCCACCACATCCCCATGTGACAATATTAATCATGTATCCTTCCCCTCACTATGTGCAATTAATAGTCACGTGAGAAAGGTGCCCGTGAGAGAAGGTCGCAAAACCATAGTATCCAAAGGTTGTTATCATAGAGGAACATATCCGATCATGTTGGGGAAAGATGTGATCACGTACCCTTTTGCCTCATTATCAAAGGTGTTGCTGTGCACGTGAGAAAGGTCGCACACCCAAAGTATTCAAAGATGTTTGCCCTGGATGGACATGTCTGATCATGTTTTCTATGATTGTAAAACTAATTTAGAAATCAAAAGAACCTAATAAAATCAATCTCAAAAGTTAATGATTCTCAGATGTGGATTATTTTCAAACAGACTTTTTTTTCTCCACAGAACGTTTTACTGGTAAATTTTCTAAGATCTCTTTTTTCCACAAACGGTTCATAAACATGTCATAAAAGGGCTTCAAGAAAGACCTAACCGTACATGCGCACCTGTCTATTACCTGACCCACACGGCTGACTGCTAGCTCTAATACCTCCCATAATAGGGGTTGAAATCACGACCGCGAGTTACCGCTGATGTCTTCTTCATGACATCACCTCCACCTAAACCCCCTCGGGCATTGTCCCACTAGCGGAGGTGCCATTCAACCCGGACACCAAACCGCCGACACAGCAGCCGAGATACCGAACCGGGTAAACAACTGGGCCACAGGCATCCGGCCGAGAACTGCTGACCTAAGGAGTTTCGCAATCTCAACATATGTACCCCACTCCCAAGTTAGTTCTCATTTGTATACTGAGAACAGAATAAAATCAGTCGAAGAGTGACACTCGACCAGAGAAGTTTATCTTTGTCTTTATTTCATTTCATTTTCCTACTTACTGTGAATCGCTGGGAATATGGCTAATTAAATCGGAAAATTTTTGTGTGTGTATCCATATCAATTGTGACCATCAATCGCTGATCGGCACAAAATGCATCGCGCATTATATGGATATATACATATATAAAAAAATCTTACACTGAAAATTATATTTTTTTGCATCCATATCAAATTGTGACCATCAATCGCTGATCGGCACAAAATGCATCGCGCAATATATGCATATATATTTACAAAAAAAATCTTACACTGAAAATTATATATTTTTGCACCCATATGAAATTGTGACCATCAATCGCTGATCGGCACAAAATGCATCGCGCATTATATGGATATATATTTATATAAAAAATCTTACACTGAAAATTATATTTTTGGACCCATAACAAATTGTGACCATCAATCGCTGATCGGCACAAAATGCATCGCGCATTATATAGATATATATATATAAAAAAAAAAAAAAAAATCTTACATCTTACACTTCACACAAGTATTTGCTTCCAGTGATACTAAAGCGTGTGACGATCGCTTTGCTTTGCCATGTTGTGGGCCAACCTTGTAGTCAATGTTTGGCTCTCTTTTGATGAGCTCGAATTCCTCGCAACGTCGGTCTAAAAACTTTATTAGATCATCCACAGACGGAGATTCCAGTTCCCGGCTTCCTTCGATCCATTTGCGACGGATTTCAGCATCGATCTTGGGATGAAGTCTATAATCCAGCAGTCCCTATTAGTTTGCCCTGCTGCATCCTAGCCAAGTAGGGAAAAGTAGGGAAAGACGGGTTCTGGGACAATTAGCATATTAATGGCCCCCCGACCCCCCTCCCCCGACATTAACATATGCGCGTTCTAGGACAATTAGCATAATTCAATTAATTAACTGATTTTAATGGGCTTTGAATACATAAAGATGTCACGATCATGTCCATAAAGAGTATACTTAATTGCCCCCATCCCCCCCACATCCCCAAGTGACAATATTGATCATGTATCCTTCCCCTCATTATGTGCAATTAATAGTCAGGTGAAAAAGGTGCAAGTGAGAAAGGTCGCACACCCATAGTATCCAAAGTTTGTTTTCTCAGAAGAGATTGTCCCCATCTCCCCCACATCCCCATGTGACAATATTGATCATGTATTCTTCCCCTCGTCATGTGCAATTAATAGTCACGTGAGAAAGGTGCACGTGAGAAAGGTCGCATAACCACAGTACCCAAAGGTTGTTATCTTAGAGGAACATATCCGATCATATTGGGAAAAGGGATGATCACGTACCCCTTTGCCTCATTATCACAGCTGTTGCTGTGCACGAGAGAAAGGTCGCACACCCAAAGTATTCAAAGATGGTTATCTTACCGCCCCAGAATGTTTAACTGGTAAATTATCACCTTTCCACAAATGGGTCATAAACATGTCATAAAAGGGATTCAAGCAAGAGCTACCCGAACATGCGCACCTGTCCATTACTTGACCACAATAAAAGGGACACATGCAGATGCCTGAAGGCGAACGCTCATTGACAAGGTCATGAGCCTCACGCCAACGACCTCACGGCTGACAGCTCAAATACGTCCCATAATAGAGGTTGAAATCACAACCGCGCAACAACTTGCAAGTAGCCGACATATCTCAGTCAAGGAAATATTTTCCACGCTCCGTACCTGTAATTTTAACTCGAAATAAAAAGTCAGAAGTTTATTTTGTAGCATAATAATATTTATTTGTTCATTTATTTTGGTATTGCGAACATTATTTATTATAAAATGAAATTCATTTTCTGGCTTTATTCCGGCGATTTGCATAAAAGAGGCAGGCGCACGTTTCCGACGTCACTTCAGGATTACAAAATGTAAACTGTTCACCATAATTCGTAGTTTTGAGATCATGTCCACCTCGACTCATGAACATAGTTTTTATACCCGTTACTCGTAGAGTAAAAGGGTATACTAGATTCGTCGGAAAGTATATAACAGGCAGAAGGAAGCGTTTCCGACCCCACAAAGTTTATATATTCTTGATCAGGATCACTAGCCGAGTCGATCTAGCCATGTCCGTCTGTCCGTCTGTCTGTCCGTCCGGATGAACGCTGAGATCTCGGAAACTATGGGAGCTAGGCTATTGAGATTTGGCGTGCAGATTCCTGAGCTTCTTACGCAGCGCAAGTTTGTTTTGGCACAGTGCCACGCCCACTCTAACGCCCACAAACCGCCCAAAACTGTGGCTCCTACAGTTTTGATGCTAGAATAAAAATTTTAACTGAAATGTATTGTTCTCATCAATACCTATCGATTGACCCAAAAAAAAGTTTGCCACGCCCACTTTAACGCCCACAAACCGCGAAAACCTGTGACGCCCACAATTTTCATGCTAGATAAAAAATTTTAACTGAAATGTATTGGTCTCGTCGATACCTATCGATTGATCCAAAAAAAAATTTGTTACGCCCACTCTAACGCCCATAACGCTTAAATCTGTATACCGCCGGTAGGTGGCGCATTTTAATCTCGCTTTGCTGCTTGCATATCTCCCTTTCCCTTCGGTCCCTTTAGCTGAGCAACGGGTATCTGATAGTCGAGGTACTTGACTATAGCGTTAGACCCATTTAATCGTGGGCGTGGAAAATTTGAAAATTGTGGGCGCCATAGGTTTGGGCGGTTTGTGGGTTGTGTACTAAATTTTTTAAAATATTCTTGGTGTCCGATGCTTTTTGTTGTAGTCTTAATACTAAGTCCAAAAAAATCTCTAAAGTGCGACGCAGCGCCAAAATATATTAAAAGGGGCAATGTTAGTATTTCGTATACCAAAGATAGAATAAGATTCAAAATTTAATAACGGCTGTAATGCGTTCATCAACATAAACATTTTCGAATTTTAATCGATTGGCACTCTCTATTAAACTTAACATAATATTAGTTTTACCACAATTCGAAGGCCCAACAATTAGAGCCCTTATTGTGTTCGGTAAGAGAGCACTATGTCGTGACGGTAGATTTTTCTCGTTTTCATCGTTAATATTTCTCACTAAAATTTTTGGTTTGTTGACTAATTAAACGCATCTTTCAATCTAATATACCTCATTCAATGAGAAATCTTTGATGATTAAACATCAATAAAATGGGGAAACGTTTCCATAATCGCATCAGTCGTATTTTTAATTGTAAGCACTGTGGTGGTCTTGTCGATAAGCTAATTATTACATTACCTTTTGAAGCCCATACTCCGGGATATAATTTTTGTGGACCGGGTACAAAGTTACAGAAACGGTTGGAACGCGGTGATCAAGGAATAAAGCCATTGGATGAAGCTTGCAAAGAGCA
Source organism: Drosophila suzukii (assembly GCF_043229965.1). NCBI lineage: Eukaryota > Metazoa > Arthropoda > Insecta > Diptera > Drosophilidae > Drosophila > Drosophila suzukii. Next base: position 401,405 of record NW_027255905.1, on the reverse strand, counting down.
CGATATTGCATACTCTCAAAACAAGGCATTGAGTGAACGACATAGGGCAGACTCCATATTAATTGACAAAGCATGGTCGCGTGTCAAGGCACCAGATAGTCTTGTGAATAGTCTTGGTGAAAAAGCAGCAGCATACTTTGTTACAAATATAATGAAAGCCAAGAAAAAATTTGGTATGGAATTGAATAAAACGAAAAAGAAAGGGAGGAAAAAGATAATGAAGAAGACAATCCTTTCGACTGTTGTTAATGTTGCTACTAAGACATTAAAAAACAAAAACCATTGGACATAATGAGTGCAATTAAAGTTGCACGTAAATCAATTCATCAATCAATGGGTTCTAAGAAAAATGTTAAGGTACCTCGTGTAATTAATGTACCCAAAATTATAGGTTTTCTACCAATCGTGCCGATCTTGACTGGCCTCAGCGCTCTTGGTAGATTAGCAAGTGGTGGTGCAGAAATTGCAAAAACAATTAACAATGCGAGAATTTAAAGATATTTGGTTCAACAGTATATGTGCATGATAAAATGTGGAAAAAAAAATTTTATGATAAATCATTCAAATGTAAACTTGTTGGATATGGACAAAATGGCTATAAGTTGTGGGACATAAGATCAAAAAAATTTGTGGTGGCGAGACACGTAGTTGTTGATGAAATCAATAAGGAGAATACTAGGACTGTGGTAAATGACTCGGAGTCAAATATCCCGATTGGGAGTACGGATGGAAAATCTGATAATTTGGGTTTAGATAAACAGCCTAGTGAGACAACCACTTGCAAGAAGGCCGATCCAATTCTAATTATTAGTAACGAATTACCTGGTATGCAAAGTAGATGGAGTTGAAGTTAGAAGAAGTGAAAGATTAAAGGATAAGCCAAAAACATCATATCGGTTCTTAAACAATTGTTTAATGAATGCGCACACCTTTTTTAATGAAGTAATTACAATGATATTAAAAATAGAACAAACAGAATTAAGTGGGCAGAAGCCGTAAAGGAAGAATTAGATTCGCATTTTTATAATAAAACTTGGACTTTAGTTGAAAAAGAGTATATTAGTTGCCCCCATCGCCACCACATCCCCATGTGACAATATTAATCATGTATCCTTCCCCTCACTATGTGCAATTAATAGTCACGTGAGAAAGGTGCCCGTGAGAGAAGGTCGCAAAACCATAGTATCCAAAGGTTGTTATCATAGAGGAACATATCCGATCATGTTGGGGAAAGGTGTGATCACGTACCCTTTTGCCTCATTATCAAAGGTGTTGCTGTGCACGTGAGAAAGGTCGCACACCCAAAGTATTTAAAGATGTTTGCCCTGGATGGACATGTCTGATCATGTTTTCTATGATTGTAAAACTAATTTAGAAATCAAAAGAACCTAATAAAATCAATCTCAAAAGTTAATGATTCTCAGATGTGGATTATTTTCAAACAGACTTTTTTTTCTCCACAGAACGTTTTACTGGTAAATTTTCTAAGATCTCTTTTTTCCACAAACGGGTCATAAACATGTCATAAAAGGGCTTCAAGAAAGACCTAACCGTACATGCGCACCTGTCTATTACCTGACCCACACGGCTGACTGCTAGCTCTAATACCTCTTATAATAGGGGTTGAAATCACGACCGCGAGTTACCGCTGATGTCTTCTTCATGACATCACCTCCACCTAAACCCCCTCGGGCATTGTCCCACTAGCGGAGGTGCCATTCAACCCGGACACCAAACCGCCGACACAGCAGCCGAGATACCGAACCGGGTAAACAACTGGGCCACAGGCATCCGGCCGAGAACTGCTGACCTAAGGAGTTTCGCAATCTCAACATATGTACCCCACTCCCAAGTTAGTTCTCATTTGTATACTGAGAACAGAATAAAATCAGTCGAAGAGTGACACTCGACCAGAGAAGTTTATCTTTGTCTTTATTTCATTTCATTTTCCTACTTACTGTGAATCGCTGGGAATATGGCTAATTAAATCGGAAAATTTTTGTGTGTGTATCCATATCAATTGTGACCATCAATCGCTGATCGGCACAAAATGCATCGCGCATTATATGGATATATACATATATAAAAAAATCTTACACTGAAAATTATATTTTTTTGCATCCATATCAAATTGTGACCATCAATCGCTGATCGGCACAAAATGCATCGCGCAATATATGCATATATATTTACAAAAAAAATCTTACACTGAAAATTATATATTTTTGCACCCATATGAAATTGTGACCATCAATCGCTGATCGGCACAAAATGCATCGCGCATTATATGGATATATATTTATATAAAAAATCTTACACTGAAAATTATATTTTTGGACCCATAACAAATTGTGACCATCAATCGCTGATCGGCACAAAATGCATCGCGCATTATATGGATATATATATATAAAAAAAAAAAAAAAAATCTTACATTGGAAATTATATTTTTGCACCCATATCAAGTTGTGACCATCAATCGCTGATTGGCACAAGAATGCATAGCGCATTAATAGGGAAATTATTATATATACATACATGTGTGTCATCATATCAATTGCGACCATCAATCGCTGATCGGTACAAAGTGTATAGCGCATTATATGAAGGCATAAGAAAAATTACAGATTTCCAAAAAGAGTCATATACAAAAAAAAATATATATAAAAAATTTTTACGCACCCATACCAATTGCGATCATCTCGGACACATAATTCACATCTCCACCCATACGAAAATGTGTATATGCATGGACGGGTATTGTCTCCCTTTCCCCCCATTGCCACGAAACCCGATACTTTTGGGTCTTCGACCCGACGAAGGGCAGCTACAATGTTGCAGGAAAACAACACAAACTCAAAAACTCGCTGACTAAGGAAAAAAGAAAAAAAAAGAGAATTAAAATTGAATAACAACTTTTTATAATGCTCCCTATTCCCCCAACGAGCCCAATCACTTTGCCTCATGGTTGCCACGACACCACAATAAGACACACACATACGCTAATATTGTCTGCATTACAGATTATCAACATAAAACAACAACACGAACAATATTAACTAAATATACATATTAAGCCTTGTCTCTACATACATATTTACACAACATTATTACATATATATGAAAAAAAAAAACATATTTTATAAACACACTACCAAAAAAAAAAAACAAAGAGAAAAAAAAAATTCCTACTTTCGAGGGGACCCCAGGTACCCTTCAGAAATTTATTGTGAGCGTTGAGGAAATTATTATGTTGATAAGGGGTACGGACCAAACCCCGTACGGACAGTTGATATTAAGAACTTTGAGGAACAAAATTATAGGCAAGGCGGACGAGACTTTGAACATGTCGGACACTAAACTTGAATGGGACAGCATTAGGGAAAACCTTAAACGCATGTATGCATGCAAAAAGACAGAACCGATACTCATCGTTGAAATTCAGAACCTCCCCAGTGGGTTGTCTCTGGGTAAATTATTCTTTGAGATCACCAGACTCCGTAGTGACTTGTTGTCACTCCCTGCAGACTCCGACCACGGAGTAAGTGCGGCATCAAAACGAGCTCTTTACGATGGGGTCTGTCTTAATGCCTTTTTCGTGGGGCTACGCGACCCACTCAGAACAGTCATCCGTGCCCGAAATCCGACAACGATCGAGACGGCTTATGAATGGTGCCAAGCCGAGCAGAGTTTTATTTACCAAAACCAAATCGCAGAACAATAGGTTCAACTCGGACCGTAATAGGCCCTACCAGAAGAGTTCGTATCAAAACAACTCTAGTGGCCGTAATAACTACTCTTCCAATACTCATGGGCAAGACTATCGGGGCAATTCTTATTTCTCGGCAAACCCATTCCGTCAAGGCTCGTACCAAAGCCAGAATCGTACCAATAACAACAGACAGAATAATGACAACAGAGCAGGGGGGTATAGCACTGACAGAAATCCTTTACAAAGGTCTGCCTCCAACTTCAACAACATTGACGACAGCTCAAATTTTCAGCAAGAAGCCTCAACCGACAAGTCGGTTACATAAACAAAAAAACGCACGGTCTGTCTCTTCCATAAATAATTATCACTTTATCTAACTCCCCAGAACCACTAAAATTTCTCGTGGACACCGGTTCCACCTATTCCTTCGTGGACCCAACTCTTATTTCGCAAGGCGCCATACAAAAATTAGAAAATAATGTACGTATCACAACAGTCCTGGAAGGCTATTCACTGACCCGAACTGCTAATTTACCTATACCAGTAGAATTTAAAGAACAAGGCGAAATTCATTCATTACTTTTCAAATTCCACCCATACTTTGATGGCCTCCTTGGGATTGATTTCTTGACAGACCGAAAAGCGAAAATAAATATTGAAGAACTCAATCTCGAAACCCCATTCACATCGATTAACATTATAACGGAAATTAATAGAAGTACCGACGAACTTTTTATCCAACCCCAAAGTAAAGCCATTATAAAACTACCAGTCGACCTTAGTGAAGGTGATTTTCTTTGTAATTCTCTGGAGATAGACAGTAATCTTTCTGTTTCTGGCTTGCTGGAAATAACTAACAGTTCCGAGACTGGGCAGATCATTTGTCTCGACCAACCACTAAACGTGGAGCCATACAACAAGGAATGTTACGATCAGATAAACGGGGTAACGCTTAATCCAAGTTACCAACAGTTCAGGAGTTCAGGAGTTACCAACAGTTACGAGCACATCCCTACGGACCATTTAAATGACGAGGAAAAGCAAGAATTGCTTAAAATTTGCAAAAAAATTTCAGGATCTATTTTACGACGACGCGACACCTCTCACATTCTCCAACACAGTTAAGCACCCCATCCCGACTACCGACAATATCCCCGTTCATGTTAAAACGTACAGATACCCTTATATATGATACATAAGGAAGAGGTCCGCAAGCAAATAGCAAAAATGCTCGACCAGAATATAATAAGAAACAGCCATACCCCTTGGGCCGCCCCTGTTTGGGTAGTCCCTAAGAAATCGGACTCATCCAGGCAAAAGAAATGGAGATTAGTAATAGACTTTAGGAAACTGAATGACAAAACCATCACATAGAGGTACCCAATCCCCAATATTAACGACCTTCTTGACAACATTGGCAGGGCAAAATATTTTTCCACCTTAGATTTAGCGAGTGGGTTCCACCAAATTCAGATGGACCCTCGGGATATGGCCAAGACAGCTTTTTCGGTAGAGAACGGACACTACGAATTCATGAGAATGCCGTTCGGGCTAAAAAACGCCCCAGCTACATTCCAAAGGGTAATTGACAACGTACTAGGAGAACTAGTAGGGGACATTTGCTTGGTCTATCTTGACGATATAATTATATTCTCGGCCTCTCTTCAGAAACACTTGATGGACATAAACTCCGTATTTCAGAAATTACGTCAAGCGAACCTAAAAATCCAAATCACCAAGTCGAACTTCCTAAGGAAGGAAATAGATTTTTTGGGACACGTAATAACCCAGGACGGTATCAAACCAAATCCCGACAAAATAACAGCAGTACAAAATTTTCCATGCCCAAAAACGACTAAGCAAATAAAACCCTTTTTAGGTCTGTTGGGTTATTATAAGAAATTTATAAAAGACTTTGCTAGAATTACGAAACCTATTTCCCGACAGTTTAAGGGTGGCAAATCTGTCGTTATAGATGCAGAATTTATAGAGGCATTTGAAATTAGCAAAACCCTCCTAACGAACAACCCGATTTTACAACACCCAGACTTCCACAAACCATTTACTCTTACCACTTCGCCATTGGAGCCGTTCTTTCTCAAGGCCCCGACGGGTCCGACAGACCAATTTGTTTCGCGAGTAGAACCTTGAACGAGGCAGAAACTCGGTATTCAACAATAGAGAAAGAGATGCTGGCAATAATCTGGGCAGTTAAGTACTTTCGGCCATATGTGTATGGCAACAAGTTCAAGATCATTACCGACCATAAACCCTTAGTTTGGTTGAAAAATTTCTAGGGCCAAAACCCGAAACTCCTCCGATGGAATCTAACACTTTTCGAGTATGACTACGATATAGTCTACAAAAAAGGCTCACAAAACGTCATTGCGGATGCTTTAAGTAGAATCGAACCAAACACACTTATCAATGACGTCGACCCACATATTTTAGACGGAATTCCGTTAGCTAAGAAGCCACTTAACACATTTAACATGCAAGTTATATTTGAAATCGGACAGACCTCCTCGGTCGCGGTAAGCAGAACATTCAAAAATAAAAACCGGACACACATAACGGAACCTTCTTTTACCTTACAAAAAATCACAGATATTTTGAAACCCATTTTAATTCCCAACAAAACCTTAGCCGTTCACTCGTCGAAGTAATACAAGAAGCTTACTCAAAATATTTCGCGGACTCTCAACTGTATAAGGTTTACAGGTGTCTTATTGTTCTACACGAACCTGTTGACCCAGAGGAAATTAACAGTTTGATAAGAACCCACCACTCTAACAACAATCATAGAGGGGCGGAAGAGATGTACCAGCATCTAAAAAGGGAAATCTATGTACCCCAATTAAAGTCTCTAATCTCCCAGAATATTCGGGATTGCGAAATATGCCTCACTCTCAAGTACGATAGGTCCCCACAGAAACCACCATTTGTACTGCCAGAAATACCAAATAGGCCCCTGGATATATTACACACAGACATATATACTGTTAATAATAATTATAACTTAACAATTATTGACAAATTCTCTAAATTCGCTCAAGCCTACCCACTCACCAATATATACTTCATACTTGTTACTAAAGCTTTCAGGACCTTCTTTTGCCAATTTGGGATCCCTTAAAAGTTAATACTTGGCCAGGGAGCCGAGTTCTCTGGAGCCGTTTTTAAGGACTTTTTGGCACAATACGAAATAGAGCTTCTTTCCATCAATCAAGTGGAACGGCTACATTCAACCTTAACTGAAATCTATAGGATAATTCTGAGTAAGAGGATGGAATTAAAATTAACCCTAGAGCATGACGAGATACTTTCCGAAACGATAATAACTTACAACAATGCGATCCACTCTAGTACAAATTTAACCCCCTTTGAACTTTTTAGTAATCGTACCCACATTTTCGACAAAACAATTAAGTTCGACAATGAACATGATTATTTACTAAAACTAAACGAATTCCAAACTACCTTGTACCCCGACCTAAAAAAGCGCATGGAGGATGCCTCAAAAAAACGAACGGATCCTCCTGACTTACCGGTTGGTATTTCTATCCTCCGCAAGGAAAATAGGAGAAATAAAATAACACCTCGGTTTAGTAAACGCAAGGTTCTGCTAGATAGCGGGGTAACATTGCGGACTATAAGAAAACAAAAGCTGCACAAACAGAAAATTAGGAAAACCACACTACAAACAGATAACTCATAAACCTACTTTCGAGACTTGGACACTTTACTTACAATATAATTTTACAGATTGACCCTGGGAACTGCTTAACGGTTCGTTAGTGAAATCCTGGACAATGATCAACCCCTTTTAAAAATCAACTTGGGAACGGCGAGAGTGGTGAAGTCCTTTAAAATTTGTAATCATGTCATTTACCTCACCAACTATGAAGACTCAGTATATAAGATACACGAGGTGATAGGAAATTTACCCGACCAACAGGGCCTGGAGAGCTGAAACTCAAGTTACACCAAAAATTAGCTCAGGTTCTGCAAAGATTAAATTCCTTGCTTCCTAACAATGGAAGAAGTAGGCCAAAAAGAGGATTAATCAATGGGTTAAGCCATATAGTGAAAGTAGTCTCGGGGAATATGGACGCCTATGACGAGGCAAGAATAAACAAGGAACTAAGCTTTTTACGCGGAAATTCCGAATTTAACACTAATTTCCAGAACGAAACGCTTGTAAGATTCGAAGAGATAAATGAACATATTAACAGGGAACAGGTACTTATAAGCAACTTTATAAACTCGTATCAAAATAAAATTTTTAAAGAAATAGATGAAGAATATAAAAACATTCAACTCATCCAATATATAAATAGGATTAACTTCAATATAGACTTACTCTTCAATCACTTAAACAATATTGCGGAAAGCTTGTTATTTGCTAAATTAAAGTTAGTCCCAAAATACCTATTAAATTCGGTCGAATTAGAGAAAATTAAAAACGTACTAACAGAACAAAAAATATAAGTACAGCTAGAACACGAACTATACAATGTGCTTTCTTTAGATTCAACCACCCTTAATAAAACACTCATATTCCATATCAAAGTTCCAATTTTGTCAAAAGAATCTTATAATTTGTACCGTCTTATTTCACTACCACTAAACAAAACTACACACAGGTTCTACACAACGGTTCCATGCTTATAAAATACGATAATTGTTCCGCTAATGGGACAAAATACGTCGAGGCCGCCACTACAATAATTGACGACATCGAGATAAACCTTCCCCATGTCCAGAATTTAGCAACAATCCCAACGGACGAACCCATAAACCTTCAGGTACTACACCTTAGTAATCTGGAAAATGGATTGGCAGTCACCAACATAGAGGAACGAACCACTACTAACCTGTCGATTATATATATACTCGTTGCACTGTCGATTCTGATTACGGCTGTTGCCTGGACCTTTAACAGGAAGGAGATAATTTTTTCACCCACCCCGGCGGACCCCATTGTCACTCCCACCATACCTTCGTTATGGCCATCGTTCCAAGCTAAGGGAGGAGGAGTTACCGCTGATGTCTTCCTCATGACATCACCTCCACCTAAACCCCCTCGGGCATTGTCCCACTAGCGGAGATGCCAATCAACGCGGACACCAAAACGCCGACACATCAGACGGGATACCGAACCGAGTAAACAACTGGGCCACAGGCATCCGGCCGAGAACTGCTGACCTAAGGAGTTTCGCAATCTCAACATATGTACCCCACTCCCAAGTTAGCTCTCCTTTGTATACTGAGAACAGAATAAAATCAGTCGAAGAGTGACACTCGACCAGAGAAGTTTATCTTTGTCTTTATTTCATTGGAATACTAAATAAGCACCTATATATATACTGTGACCAGCCACCTCCGGACCACTGACGTAATTCGCGCAACAACTCGCAAGTAGCCGACATATCTCACTCAAGGAAAATATTTTCCATTGTCCGTACCTGTAATTTTAACTCGAAATAAAAGGTCAGAAGTTTATTTTGTAGCATAATAATACATTTATTCATTTATTATACCCGTTACTCGTAGAGTAAAAGGGTATACTAGATTCGTCGGAAAGTATGTAACAGGCACAAGGAAGCGTTTTCGACCCCATAAAGTATATATATTCTTGATCAGTATCACTAGCCGAGTCGATCTAGCCATGTCCGTCTGTCCGGATGAACGCTGAGATCTCGGAAACTATGGGAGCTAGGCTATTGAGATTTGGCGCGCAGATTCCTGAGCTTCTTACGCAGCGCAAGTTTATTTTAGTAGAGTGCCACGCCCACTCTAACGCCCACAAACCGCCCAAAACTGTGGCTCCTACAGTTTTGATGCTAGAATAAAAATTTTAACTGAAATGTAATGTTCTTATCAATACCTATCGATTGACCCAAAAAAAAGTTTGCCACGCCCACCCTAACGCCCATAAACAACCCACAAACTTCAAAAAATCGTAAATAAGAACGTGGATATCTCGGAAACTATCAAAGATAGAGAATTGGGATTTCAGATTTAGACTCGGTAGCCTTATACGCCCACTCTAACGCCCACAAACCGCAAAAACCTGTGACGCCCACAATTTTTATGCTAGACTGAATATATTGGTCTCGTCCATACCTGTCGATTGGTCCAAAAAAATTTGCCACGCCCACTCTAACGCCCATAACGCTTAAATCTGTATACCGCCGGTAGGTGGCGCATTTTAATCTCGCTTTGCTAATTCCATATCTCTATTTAGCTGAGTAACGGGTATCTGATAGTCGAGATACTCGACTATAGCGTTCTTCCTTGTTTTTTTATTGCGAATATGTTTTATTATATATTGAAAAAGATAATGAAGAAGACAATCCTTTCGACTGTTGTTAATGTTGCTACTAAGACATTAAAAAACAAAAACCATTGGACATAATGAGTGCAATTAAAGTTGCACGTAAATCAATTCATCAATCAATGGGTTCTAAGAAAAATGTTAAGGTACCTCGTGTAATTAATGTACCCAAAATTATAGGTTTTCTACCAATCGTGCCGATCTTGACTGGCCTCAGCGCTCTTGGTAGATTAGCAAGTGGTGGTGCAGAAATTGCAAAAACAATTAACAATGCGAGAATTTAAAGATATTTGGTTCAACAGTATATGTGCATGATAAAATGTGGAAAAGAAAATTTTATGATAAATCATTCAAATGTAAACTTGTTGGATATGGACAAAATGGCTATAAGTTGTGGGACATAAGATCAAAAAAATTTGTGGTGGCGAGACACGTAGTTGTTGATGAAATCAATAAGGAGAATACTAGGACTGTGGTAAATGACTCGGAGTCAAATATCCCGATTGGGAGTACGGATGGAAAATCTGATAATTTGGGTTTAGATAAACAGCCTAGTGAGACAACCACTTGCAAGAAGGCCGATCCAATTCTAATTATTAGTAACGAATTACCTGGTATGCAAAGTAGATGGAGTTGAAGTCAGAAGAAGTGAAAGATTAAAGGATAAGCCAAAAACATCATATCGGTTCTTAAACTATTGTTTAATGAATGCGCACACCTTTTTTAATGAAGTAATTACAATGATATTAAAAATAGAACAAACAGAATTAAGTGGGCAGAAACCGTAAAGGAAGAATTAGATTCGCATTTTTATAATAAAACTTGGACTTTAGTTGAAAAAGAGTATATTAGTTGCCCCCATCGCCACCACATCCCCATGTGACAATATTCCTTCCCCTCATTATGTGCAATTAATAGTCACGTGAGAGAAGGTCGCAAAACCATAGTATCCAAAGGTTGTTATCATAGAGGAACATATCCGATTATGTTGGGGAAAAGTGTGATCACGTACCCTTTTGTCTCATTATCAAAGGTGTTGCTGTGCACGTGAGAAAGGTCGAACACCCAAAGTATTCAAAGATGTTTGCCCTGGATGGACATGTCTGATCATGTTTTCTATGATTGTAAAACTAATTTAGAAATCAAAAGAACCTAATAAAATCAATCTCAAAAGTTAATGATTCTCAGATGTGGATTATTTTCAAACACACATTTTTTTCGCCACAGAACGTTTTATTGGTAAGTTTTGTAAGATCTCTTTTTATCACAAACGGGTCATAAACATGTCATAAAAGGGCTTCAAGCAAGAGCTAACCGTACATGCGCACCTGTCTATTACCTGACCCACACGGCTGATTTCTAGCTCTAGTACGTCCCATAATAGGGGTTGAAATCACAACCGCGCAACAACTCGCAAGTAGCCGACATATCTCAGTCAAGGAAATATTTTCCACTCTCCGTACTGTCATTTTAACCCGAAATAAAAAGTAAGAAGTTTATTTTTTAGCATAATAATATTCATTTATTTTGGTAATGCGAACATTATTTGTTATATAATGAAATTAATGTTCTGGCTTTATTCCGGCGATTTGCATAGAAGGGGCAGGCGCACGTTTCCGACGTCAATTCAGGATTACAAAATGTAAAGTGTTCACCATAATTCGTAGTTTTGAGATCATGTCCACCTCGATTCATGTGTTTTTTTTTTTAGGAGGTATTGAAAATGCTGACCCATTACCTTTCCCATAAATTGTTCAATAAATTGGTCAATTTCCTCATGAAATTTCATTTTGTCAATTTTGTTTTCTTGTAGGTCTTTACACATCTATTCCCAACTTTAAAATGATGTATAACAATTATTTTATTGTTTTGGAGCTACTTTTAAAAAATGTCAAAATAATGTGTGCATTGTTAAGAGCACAAACCCCGCCCTTAAGATGTGTTTCACAATAGGGAAACCGGTTTCCTTTAAACCTGTTTAATGACGGGCAGCCCATTTCCTCGATACTAATGAAATTACAAATAATTTGTTTTGCGCTTGTAATTGTCCTTAGATACTTTCGAGTTTGTGGGAAACTGTTTTCTCCATCATTCCAAAAAATGTTGTGATGTGTATTGGTTAACCAAATTGCAGTCTTTCGAGATTTTGTATTTAGCAAAGAAAATTCATATGGTGGTTCTATTAAAAAAGTATTATTCAAGTTTGGATCTTTTCCAAATACAATTCTAATTTCCTTTAAAATAAAATTATTATTATTATCAAAGAAATCTTGAATATCAATCGAAACAGTATCTTTCAACACTTTTCTAATGTTAAACAACTCGTTGTACTAGTCCGTTTAGTGGGTTATATTCAACTAAACGGTCTTGTATGAGGAGACAGTAAGCTTGGGTATTTTCATGACTTGGTGTCTTTAGTTCTATTGAAATTCTCACATCAATAGGACCAGTTTTCACTGATTCGTTTTCATATGAAAGATCAACCACAATAATAGGGGCCTTCAATTTAAATTCATTTGGGGTCAAAAATGGTTGTGATTCACGATTATAGTAACTAGATTGAGATCTTGTATACATTTCATATAGGTGAGCATACTGATTCTTAGTAAAATCAACATTCAGATTATCATATGAGTATGACTCAGAATTCAAGTGAACTTTCAAGTTTTATAAATTATTTGTGATATGATCTCCATTTAGTGTAGGTCCAATAATTGAAAATCTTGGTTTTTGCGGTTAGCCGACAATTTCACATTCCAGCTGTGTTGTGGGGTTACCCTATGAATACAATCTCCGGAATGCGATTTTAATAATATCGTACATCTTAATTTTTGCAAAATCGCTCGGAGTTACATGGAGAATTTTCCAGGTTATATTCGTTATTTCCAGTTTAAAAGTTTTGGTTGATTTCTGATTTGTTTAAACACATCGCCAAGATTCTTAGTTAGCATCAACACTACTCATGCTTACTTTTTAACAAAACTTTTTATAATCCTCAGCAAATCCCAAAAAATTTTTTAATGGTACAGAAAAGTTGAAGTGGGGTCCCGTTGAAATTTCGTCCCCAGTGCTCCATCCAGAATTTAATAGATATTGACTTTGAAGATTATCCACAGATATACAATTTTTTAGGGTAGTAGTCATACCGTCATGGACTTGACACGTTGGATACGTTATATTTAGTTGTTACCTAGCAGTATTTTGATGGTTACCTTCTGTTTAGTCTTGTTTTTGGATAGTTACAATTGTATAGTACCTGTACAGTACTTGGTTTTGGATGGTTACTATCTGTATATTATCTGTAAAGTACTTAGTTTTAGATGGTAACTAACTGTTAACAAGTGTTAAGAGTTGTTATAGTCTCTTATCAAGAACTATCAAAGCACACAACCTTATGTTTCTCAGATGTGTTCGCCAAACACACTTGCACTGAACTATCAGTACCTGGCCGTCATCAAAGTCACATGCCCAAGACCCAAGGCGCAGGACGACTGATAAGATCATACATCTCAAGACCATTGACCTCAGTGAATAAAGTACTTTCCCTTCATTTGTACCTGTAGTTTTAATTACAGTCAGAAACAAATTTTTTAGGATCATTTAATATTTTTTTGTATATTTTATTATTGTAAACATATTTTATTAAATTCATAATTAATTATATATTACACATATTTGTATATAATTAATGTTCTGACTTCATCCCTCATTAAGAAATATATCGGTTATTAATCTTCATTCCAAACGCAGATTTTCGCTTGGTTCCCATAGATAGATATAAAATAATTCTCACAATTTAATATTTCTCAGATGTTGGATTAATTTTTATCATTTATTCTATCCCATATTAACATAATAACATATTTCGAAGACATCCTTACCTAACATAGGAGCGTCTTTATGAAAGAGGTGTTGGGACCTGGTAATATCTGTTTTTTTTGCCAACTATTTTTCTAGTTCTATTCTACTTATATACTAATTGTATGAGTTACGCATCATTGTCTAAGATTTTGAATAACTTAAATCAACTCTTTAATTACAAAACTCATCTGGTTTTCGTGATTCATGATGGCGGTTGAGCTGCTTGGACTTTGATTAATAGCTGTTGTTAACTGTTCTGAGCTATTATTAGATGGTTACTATCTGCTTAGTAGATGTCAACTAGTTGCTTACTAGATATTATTACCTGGTTACTATCTGTTTAGTAGATGTATGAAAGCTGTTTACTAGATGTTATTAGCTGGTTACTAGCTGTTTGGTATCTGGTTTTTATATGTTTAGTAGATGAATACAAGTTGTTTACTAGATGTTATTAGCTGGTTACTAGCTGTTTAGTATCTGGTTTCTGTATATTTAGTTGATGTATACAAGTTGCTTACTAGATGTTATTAGCTGGTAACTAGCTGTTTAGTATCTGGTTTCTATATGTTTAGTAAATGTATACTAGTATTACTAGATGTTTTTAGCTGGTTACTAGCTCTTTAGTATTTGTTTACTTGATGTTTACTAATTGATATTAGCCGGTTACTAGTTGTTATTAACTTCTACGAGCTGTTATAGACTTCTGTTAAGAATGACCAAATATTCTTGATCACTAGACGAATTTCGATGTGAAGTATAAACTTACACTCTGATTTTCAATGTGTTTGCTGTGTACATGAGAAAGAACGCACAACCAAAATATCTGAAGATTGATATATAAAACTTAGAGGAACATGTCCGATTATGTTATTGTAAAACTAATTAAGAAATTAGTTGCTTAAAGTTGTCTAAAAGCTGTTTAGAAGCTGTTTTAATAAACAATTTTGATTCATAAGGACAGATATTAAGAATATTACTACTAGTATATACTACACTTTAACTAGTATATAGTAAAAATAAAACATTTCCTTTTTTCATATTCTTTCACCTTATGTAGGTATAATAAATGTATCCTTAACTACGACAGCTAGCCTTACATCCCATAACTATAGTTATTAGCTACAATAAAATGTCTAGAAAGAACAAAATATATGAATGTCAAAGAACGATTTAAAACTAACTAAAGTTGGGAAAGTAATTGAAATCGTAAATCGCAGTACAGTAAAAACAAAAACAATGTGATTATCCCATTTTCTATCACCATAACATATGTCTATACCCACACCTAAATGACCAATTGTATCCTGTGTCCAAAATGTCTGAGACTTCCACTTAAAAATTTGTCACCGATTATTTAAATCCCATTAAGTCCCAGAGTCAAGTTGGTTACCTACAATAAACACAGGTTGTGGTGTAAAGGATTGCTAAAATGCCTCGACGCTAAATCCGTCGACGCAGGCGCAAAGGTCAAGGTTCTGGAAAAAAATTCATGGAATAAAGGTCATGGAATAAAGGTCAAAAAAAACTATTTCTTATTTGCGAACCATTTATAACTGTTACCAACAACACAAATAGTTATGTTACAAAGAATTGCTAAAATCCCTCGACGCAGGAGCAAAGGTCATGGAAAAAATGCATCCCTTGACCAAAAAAAGGGAAAATCAAATGAAACTTACAGTTTAGGTAGCTGGGGGCAGCCATTGGAAAAGTCAAATCTGTTACAGTGGTGGGTGTGGCTAGGGGTTGAAGCATGCAATACAATTCTAAACCTGTTTACATGATGGATAAAAGGATATTAGTTAGAGATGGATGAAAATATCTTAAATATGAAATACAAGTACTCATCTATCTTGCGGAGGTTGGTCGGGTTTGGCAAACCATCATTATTAAATATGAGCAACATATATTTCATCCGCGGGGAACTAGATCGATCCAAAAGATCAATTTTATTAGAGAAGACTAATACTGTTTTTGGTAAATTAAATAGGCACATGAAAACTCATTACTCAATTTGTTAGAGAATATCAAACAACTAGTTTTATCAGGCATTTTGATCTTAAAATCGAAGTATTGAATTAATATATATTTTTTTATTATCCAAGTAGAAGAAATTTTTTTGGTCAAGGGATGAATAAATGGTTCGCAAATAAGAAAAAGTTTCCTAAATATATTTTGTATGACCTTTTTTATGAAGGAGTAATATTCCATGAATTTTTTTCCAGTACCTTGACCTTTGCGCCTGCGTCGAGGGATTTAGCGTCGAGGCATTTTAGCAATCCTTTACACCACCACCTCTATTTATTGTAGGTAACCAACTTGACTCTGGGGTTATGGCATGGTTAGCAATGGGTGGTTTGCTTAATGGGATTTAAATTGTTGGTGACAAATTTATAAGTGAAAGTCATAGACATTTTGGACAAAATATATGGTTTTTTTGTTTTTCCTGTATTACGGCGGAGCGATTTCAATTACTTCTATTTGTGTTGCTGGTAACAGTTATAAATGGTTAGCAAATAAAAAATACTTTCATTATTATATTTTTTATGACCTCTTTTTTGAAGGGATAATATTCTATGAATTTTTTTCCAATACCTTGACCTTTACGCCTGCGTCGAGGCATTGAAGCAAATCCTTTGTAACATAACTATTTGTGTTGTTGGTAACTGTTATAAATGGTTCACAAGTAAAAAATACTTTCCTAATTATATTTTTATGATCACTTTTTAAGGACATTTGCGCCTGCGTCGAGGCATTTTAGCAATCCTTTACACCACCACCTATGTTTATTGTAGGTAACCAACTTGACTCTGGGGTTATGGTACGGTTAGCAATGGGTGGTTTGCTTAATGGGATCTAAATTATCGGTGACAAATTTATAAGTGAAGGTCACAGACATTTTTGGACAAAGGATACAATTGGTCATTTAGGTGTGGGTATACACATTTGTTATGGTGATTGAAAATGGGATAATCACAGTGTTTTTTGTTTTTTACTGTATTACGCCGGAGCGATTTCAATTACTTTCCCAATTATAGTTAGTTTTAAATCGTTTTTTGACATTCATATATTTTGTTCTTTCTAGACATTTTATGGTAGCTAATAACTATAGTTATGGGATGTAAGGCTAGCTATCGTAGTTAAGATTACATTTATTATACCTACATAAGATGAAAGAATATGAAAAATGGAAATGTTTCATTTTAACAATAAACTAGTTAAAGTGGATGATATTACTATATATTCTTAATATCTGTAATTATGAATCAAAACTGTTTATCAAAGCAGCTTCTACACAGCTTTTAGACAACTTGTGAACAATTTATATCTTAATTAGTTTTACAATCACAGGATACATCTTCCCCCAACATAATCGGACATGTTCCTCTAAGATTTATATATCAATCTTGAGCTATTTTGGCTTTGCATTCTTTCTTACGTACATAGCAAACACGTTGATAATCAGAGTGTAAGTTTTTACTTCACATTGAAAGTCGTCTAGTGATCAAGATTTTTTGATCATTCTTAACAAAAGACTATAAAAGCTCGCAGACGTTAATAGCAACTAGTAACCAGCTAATAATAAATAGTAAACATCAAGTAAACAGATATTAAAGATATATAAACCAGATACTAAACAGCTAGTAAACAACTTGTATACATCTATTAAACAACTTGTATACATCTACTAATCATATAGAAACCAGATACTAAACAGCTAGTAAACAACTGGTATACATCTAGTAAACAACTTGTATACATCTACTAAACATAAAGAAAACAGATACTAAACAACTTGCATACATCTACTAAATATATTGTAACCAGAACTAAACAACTTGTATACATCTACTAAATATATAGTAACCAGAAACTAAAGAGCTAGTAAACAACTTGTATACATCTAGTAAACAACTTGTATACATCTATTAAAAATATAGAAACCAGATACTAAATAACTTGTATACATCTACTAAATGTATAGTAACCAGATACTTAACAACTTGTATACATCTACTAAATATATAGTAGCCAGATACTAAACAGCTAGAAAACAACTTGTATACATCTAGTAAACAACTTGTATACATCTATTAAACATATAGAAACCAGATACTAAACAACTTGTATACATCTACTAAATATATAGTAACCAGCTAATCAGTATTGTAATTAAAGAGTTTATTAAACTTATTCAGAATCTTAGACAACGATGCCTTACTCATACAAATAGTATACAAATAGAATATAATTAGAGAACTAGAAAAATAGTTGACAACAAAAATCCGATATTACCAGGTACCAACAGCTCTATCATAAACTTGAATCAGAAATTAAATTGAAAGACGCTCCTATGCTAGCTAACGATGCTTTTGAAATATATTACAATATTATTATGGGATGGAACAAATGAATGCTTTGAAAATAATTCAACATCTGAGAAAGATTACATTGTGAGAACTATTTTACATCTATCTATGGGAACCAAGCAAAAATATGCGTTTGGACCGAAGGATAACAACCCATATATTTCTTACAGAGGGAGGAGTCAGAAAATTAAATATTTAAAATATATGTAATATATATTTAGTTATGAATTAAATGAAATATGTTTACAATAATAAAATAATATTAAATGATCCTATAAAATTTGTTTCTTACTGAACAAATGAATGGTTTAAGAATAATCCAACATCTGAGAAACATTAAATTGTAAGAATTATTTTACATCTCTCTATGGGAACCAAGCAAAAATATACGTTTCGAATGAAGGTTGACAGCCCATATATTTCTTACAGAGGGAGGAGTTAGAAAATTAAATATTTAAAATATATATAATATATTTTAAGTTATTAATTAAATGAAATATGTTGACAATAACAAAATAAACAAAATAATATAAAATTTATGACTGAACAAATGAATGCTTTAAAAATAATCCAACATCTGAGAAATATTAAAATGTGAGAACAATTTTACATCTATCTATGGAAACCAAGCGAAAATATGCGTTTGGAACGAAGGTTAACAACAGAAAATTAATTATATAAAAATATATATAATATATACTTAATTATGAACTATATGAAATATGTTTACAATAATAAAATAAATAAAATAAATTAAATGATCCTACAAAATTTCTTTCTGACTGTAATTAAAACTACAAGTACGGATGAAGGGAAAGTATTTTGTTCAATGAGGTACGTCGGCTACTAGCGAGTTGGTGCACGGTCGCATAATTCTTAACCAGAAACTATAACAACTCATAACACTTGTTAACAGTTATTTACCATCTAAAACCAAGTACTTTACAGATACTATACAAAAAGTAATCATCCAAAAGCAAGTACTTTACAGGTACCATACACAAAGTAACCATCCCAAAAACAAGACTAAAGAGAAAGTAAGCATCAAAATACTGCTAGGTAACAACTAAATACAACGTGTCCAGTGTGTCAAGTCCATGTCGATCAATATGAGTACTACCCTAAAATATTTTATATCTCTGGATACTCTTCAAAGTCAAAATCTATTAAATTCTGGATGGAGCAGCGGAGACGAAATTTCTACGGGACCCCATTTTGTTGAGATTTGCTGACGATTAAAAAAGTTTTTTTAAAATGTAAACATGAACTAGTGTTGATGCTAACTAAGAATCTTGGCGATGTGTTAGAACAAAGCAGAAATGAACAAATTTTTAAACTGGAGATGACGAACATAGGATGGAAAACTTTCCATGTAACTCCGACCGATTTTGCAAATTTTAAGATGTATGATATTATTAAAAGTGGTGTTAGCCTACCAATCGCATTCATATGCTATTCATATTCATATGCTAACCCAAAATAGGGGTATGGGAGTCAACACAGCTGCAATGAATTGTCGGCTAACCGCGAAAAAACCAAGATTTGTAACAATTGGGTTTACACTAAATGGAGAAGTTATCACAAATAATTTATCAAACTGAAAGTTCATTTGAATTCTGAATTACAACCATATGATAAACTGAATGTTGATTTTAGTAAGAATCAGTATGCTCACCTATATGAAATGTACTATAATCGTGAATCACAACCATTTTTGACCCCGAATGAATTTAAATTAAATTCATATCAAAACGACTCAGTGAAAACTGGTAAATTGAAGGCCCCAATTATTGTGGTTGATCTTTCATATCAAAACGACTCAGTGAAAACTGGTCCTATTAAAGTGAGAATTTCAATAGAACTGAAGACACCAAGTCATGAAAATACCCAAGCTTACTGTCTCCTCATACAAGACCGTTTAGTTGAATATAGCCCACTAAACGGACTAGTACAACGAGTTGTTTAACATTAGAAAAATGTTGAATGATACTGTTTCGATTGATGTTCAAGGTTTCTTTGATAATAATAATAATTTTATTTTAAAGGAAATTGGAATTGTATTCAAAAAAGATCCAAACTTGAATAATAGTATTTTAATAGAACCACCATATGATTTTACTTTGCTAAATACAAAATCTCGAAAGACTGCAATTTGGTTAACCAATACACATCACAAAATTTTTTGGAACGATGGAGAGAACAGTTTTCCACAAACTCGAAAGTATCTAAGGACAATTACAAGCGGAAAACAAATTATTTGTAAAGGTGTGCAAAAGAAACGATTTCTACAAACTTTTTTTGGGAGTCGTCAGCTCATTAATATCGATAAAATGGGCTGTCCGTCATGAAACAGATTTAAAGGAAACCGGTTTCCTTTTTGTGAAACACACCTTAAGGGCGTAGTTTGTGCTCCTAACAATGCATACATTATTTTAACATTTTTTAAAAGTAGCTCCAAAACAATAAAATAATTTTTATACATGATTTTAAAGTTAAAACTAGATGTGTAAGATGCTACAAGAAAACAAAATTAACAATATGAAATTTCATGAGGAAATTGACCGATTTGAACAATTTAGCGGACAGATAATTGGTGATCATTTTCAATACCGTCTAAATACAAAAACTATGTTCATGAATCGAGGTGGACATGGTCCCAAAACTACGAATTATGGTGAATACTTTACATTTTGTAATCCTGAATTGACGTCGGAAACGTGCGCCTGCCTCTTCTATGCAAACCGCCGCAATGAAGCCAGAAAATTAAATTCATTATATAATAAATAATGTTCGCAATACCAAAATAAATGAATAAATGAATATTAATTTGCTAAAAAATAAACTTCTTACTTTTTATTTCGAGTTAAAATTACAGGTACGGAGAGTGGAAAATATTTCCTTGACTGAGATATGTCGGTTACTTGCAAGTTGTTGCGGGGTCGTGATTTAAACCCCTATTATGGGACGTATTAGAGCTAGCTGTCAGCCGTGAGGTCGTTGGCGTGAGGCCCATGATCTTGTCATTGAGCGTTCGCCTTCAGGCATCTGCATGTGTCCCTTTTATTGTGGTCAGGTAATGGACAGGTGCGCAAGGGTAGCTCTTGCTTGTATCCCTTTTATGACATGTTTATGACCCATTTGTGGAAAGGTGACATTTTACCAGTTAAACGTTCTGGGGTGGAAAGATAACCATCTTTGAATACTTTGGGTGTGCGACATTTCTCACGTGCACAGCAACACCTCTGATAATGAGGCAAAAGGGTACGTCATCACACCTTTTCCCAACATGATCGGATATGTTCCTCTAAGATAACAACCTTTTGATACTATGGTTGTGCGACCTTTCTCACGTGCACCTTTTTCACGTGACTATTAATTGCACAAGGGGAAGGATACATGATCAATATTGTCACATGGGGATGTGAGGGTGATGGGGACAATCTCTTCTGAGATAACAACCTTTGGATACTATGGGTGTGCGACCTTTCTCACGTGCACCTTTCTCACCTGACCATGAATTGCACTTAACGATGGGAAGGATACATGATCAATATTGTCACAGGGTGATGTGGGGGCGATGGGGGCAATTAAGTAAACTCTTTATGAACATGATCGTGACATTTTATGACTTCAAAGCCCATTAAAATAAGTTCATTTTTTGAATGCTAATTTTCCTAGAACCCGCATATGTTAATGAGGGGGGAGGGGAGCCGGGGGGCCATTAATATGCTTATTGTCCCAGAACCCATCTTTTCTTACTACTCTGGCCGCGTACAATTTCGGTGGCTCTGTCCGTCACCTTGCGCAGAACTGTTACATCTGCTCTGGCGGTTGAGGGTAAGTTAACAATTGTCTCAAGCAGAGTGTTAACAATGTGACTCGGTCTATTGTACCGATCAATTAGGCAAGTCCAAGCAGCCTCGTAAGCTGCATCCGTTATTGGCGTATGTCGAATCAAGTCAGCTGCTTCTCCAGTAAAGTACGTTTTCAAGTAGTGCAACTTATGTATTGCTGTCAAATGCTGCTTGCTATGGATCGTACTCTTGAAGATGTTTTGAAGGGCTGGCCACTCCTTGTAGTCGCCAGTGAATAGCTTGATGTGAATTTTTTTCATTATGCATTACATTTGCTGCCGAGCTGTCCCTTAAAAGCGTTGCTTGTTGCTCAGCCAAACTCTCGTTGAGCTGCTGCTGTTGTTCCAGAAAACAAACTAGGTTTTCGTTTCCCACTTGTCACATACATCCCATATTTATGCGTTGTACAGGGGAATATGTGAGTTGCTGTTGGTTTGTCAGGAATAAGGCGAATGATAGCGCGAGTTACGGTGAATAATTACACTAACTCGAGTTATTAGTTATTGTATTTTAATGATAAACAAATGGATTACAAAATATGAACAGATATTCCGGCTAATGAAATTTGTACGTTGCGATGTGTCGTTCTCGCGGAGCTGACGTTGCTCGTGTCGTTCTCGTTCCACAATTACTCGCCAACTGGCTTCGGAGTTGCCACACAGTTGCTGTTAAATGCTTCCCCATCGGAACTGGATCGTGACAGCTCGGCCAATCCTGCATTCGGATCGTCCTCGATTCGATCATCGCCAAGAACATCCAGCTCAGGGATGTTGGAGCACCACGGCTAGATTTTGTCGGAGGAATAGACAGAACAGTATTTACGTCCTGTGATCTGAATACCTGGGATGTCTTCGATTACATAACGATCATTTCCAAGGACCTTGACGACGATATAGGGTCCTCGGTAACGTGGTTCGAGCTTTCGCGACTCGCCTGTAGCAGCTGGTTCGTTTTCAACGACTACAAGATTACCTGTGGAGTAGATAGAAGGGTTAGCGTGTTTCGTGTCAAACCGTTGTTTCCATTTAGCTCGCTCGCTTGCAATATTGACGAGCGCTTGGTTTCTGTTGTCGATGACAGATTCCTTCTCATCTTTTCCCAAATCGGCGTGTATAGCTGCCGTCAGATGATTCTGAACGACGTCAATAGGATTAAAGTTAAACACCAAATCAATTGGGCTGAATCCTGATGTTTCGTTCTTTTGGGAGAAGAAGAAGAAGATTGTGTAAAGTAAGATCCCAATCCTTCGGGTTGTCGTTCATGGCGCGTACATAGTTGAGAATAGTTTGGTGTTCGCACAGCGTTCTTAATGTGTTGAATCTGGTTGTGCTTACAGTACGCTTCAAATTGTTTCGAGGTAAACGCTGTTCCACGATCGGACATTATTATGGTTGGCAGACCGAAGTAGCTAGAAACTTCATTTAAAATGTTCAGCACTGGCAAGGTTTTTGTGTTTTTAACTGCCTTTACAATCAGATATTTACTGAAGGGATCGGATATGGCTAGTATATGGGTATTTCCGCGTTTGCTTCGAACAAACGGTCCCAAATGATCAATGTGTATCCTGCAAAACGGTACTTTATCGGTGTCAGTATAATGCATGCAACCTTCGGGCTTGCCTCCTTCGGATTTGTAGTAGCAGCATTGAATGCATGTTGAGAAATATTCTTTCACGTATTTCCGCATTCTCGGGAACCAGAATTTTTGTTGAATTCGTCCGATTGTTTTGTCAAGACCGAAATGTCCAAAATCCTCAAGACACATCTTAACAATGCGCCACCTCACGTTCTTTGGTACAACGAAAGCTATTCCTTTTTCGACCTTGCGATATAGGCGGTGATTTTTGATTACGTAATTAGCTTGAAGTTGCTTTAGCTGATTTCCGGTACGATGTCCTTTTAATATAGCAAATATTTGAACAAGGGCCTCATCCTGAAGCTGCATAGTTAACAACCAGTCATCGACGTCCGTAATTATGGTGCGCACTACTTCTTGTAAGGATTTTCCAGGAGGCCAATCGAGAGCGCGGCTCGTGGCATCCACATGGGCCATTTTACTGCCATCACGATGAACAAATTCGCAGTCGTAGTCCAGTATCTTAATCCACCAACGTGCGACTTGCGGGATTAATTCTTTATTGAGTTTTACCTTAGCGATGGCGGAACAATCAGTAACGAGTCGGAAGGGTTTTCCTAGAATATACACCATAAACCTTTGTAGTGTTTCTACGACGGCCAACGTCTCGAGTTCATAGCTATGGTATCTACTTTCCGCGTCAGTACAGTGCCTACTAAAATAGCAGACAGGTCGCCAATTCGTTTTGTCTTCAGATTGCAATAGGACTCCTGCTAGTCCGATCGCACAAGCATCTGTGTGTACCTCATGATGTGCTGCAAAGTCATACAGAACCAGAATAGGAACACAGCACAATTTGTCGATTAGCTCGTTAAAAGCCCGTTGCTGGTCATTTCCCCAATCAAAACTGTTTTGGTCTGATTTACGCAACAATCGTGTAACGGGTCTTGCTATTAAGGAGTAGTTTTCAACAAACTTTCGAAAGAATTCTGTTAGACCCAAAAATCGTCTGACATCCTTTACGTTATTGGGAACTTTGAAGTTTTTGATAGCGCTCACCTTGTTTTCTCCAGGAGTGATACTATCTTTGTTGACAATATGGCTCAAGAAAGTTAATTCTGGTTGAAGAAAATTGCATTTGTCATAGCGAAGTGTTAAGCCGCTCTCTTTAAGAATTCGAAAGAATTTTTCGAGTCGTTGGATACCCTCATCAAACGTTTTGCTGGGATCTATGACGTCATCTATGCGTTTGACTACTTTGTTCATGACCGCTTGAAAAACTGCTGGGGCATTGACGAGTTCGAACGGCATCCTGTTATATTCGTAGTGGCCGTCTGAAGTTACAAATGCTGTGAATTGTTTGGATGACTCGCAAACCTCGACTAATTGGGCAAATTGTTTCTCCAGATTTGGCATTGGAAACGGTATTTTGGAGGTTATACTGTTGAGACGTCGGTAGTCGACGCAAAGACGATGTTCACCATTCTGTTTTTTAACGACGACAATTCCAGATGAATAAGGAGAGTCCGAAAGATGAATGATTTCACTGTCGAGGCGTACGGTAAGGCTTAGTGTAGCACGGAACGTTTGATGTTAAAGATATTTCCATTTTGGTTAGAGAACATTTGCCGAGCTCGTTAGCTGTCTCCGCAAAGCAAGAAGCGTTTTCCAATGTCAATCCGTTTATGAGTTCGTTCTCTACTGAGGAACGCTCCTGGCTCGTTTTTAAAATTTTTTGAATATTCTCTACGTAACACTAGTTACCGAAGATGACCAATTTGTTTCCATCGCGACATAAAATATCCTTACCCAAAAGTACATTTTCGGTTATTAGTTTATCTTCTACGACCAAGACTTCAACTTCGTAATCAGAATCGTCAATCACAATTTTCACGAAAAGTTTCTGTGTGCAAAGGAATTTCCCACCACCAAATCCGTTCAGAGTAACAGCACATCGTTGTAAAACACCTACGTTTTCGGCGAATGACTTACGAATTAGCGTTCGCGTACTGCCTGGATCTACGAATGCAACGGTTTCATTGCCGTTTACCGAGATCAATTTGGAGATTTCCGAATCAGAACCAAAGTCAATTTGATTAATTTTTGGACCTGTTCTTGTGTTATCGGGGCAGCTGGCAGAATCGTGTGTTGTGCGATTGCAGTGCGTGCAACGAGGCTTGCGCTGGGGCTCAGGACATTTCGACGACCAATGTCCAACCTTCTGACAATTGTAGCATTTAACCGATACTTCGACTTTATCGTTAAAACGACGTTTTGTAACCAAGGATGAAGGCTTATGAAGGCCGACGTTAAGATCCCGTTTGTTTGACCTTTGACATGATATGATATTATGCTCTGAGTATGCAAGAGTATCGCGTAGCAGTTCGTTACACGAAACATAACTGTTGGTTACCTTTCTCTTCAAATCGTAGTCGTTAATCCCGTTGATAATGTGTTTGAAATATTTGCTCCGTAGAGTCTACCCAATAACGAGCAGCACCCAGCATCTTTTGTTGGACTGCAAATATCACCTTACGATCGTCCCAACGATAAGCGTTACGAAGGGAGTTAACACGCTTTACAAATTGATGTGAGTTCAAGGATTTACCAGACGATGGGTTGAATTCCGGAAGCAGCGCGTCAATATCACTGATGTTTCCATAGGAGGGACTCAGGTTTTCATTGCCAGTAGGGATCCTGTTATCCAAGTACCCAGCACGAGCATACGGATACTCGTTATACATCGGATGATGTATTGGAAAAGTACTGTATTGATTAAAATCGTTTCCCGAAGTTACAAAATTTCTAACGATTGAGTAAGTGACCGGGATGCTAACGTTTGGCTGTGATGTAGCACAGTCTGCAAATTTCTGTGACGTAGAAAATGCACGGTGTGTGGCTGAGTCGGGTGGATACAATTTCGCTGTGACGTAGCAAAGTGCATGTTGTGTAGTTGACTTGGGTAGATATCGTTCTGCTGTGACGTAGAAAAGACCATGTTGTGTGGTTGAGTCGGGTAGTTATCGTTCTGCTGTGATTGAGACGTTGCCAAGTTTACGTTTGGGACATTCGTTAATTTTAGCACATGCATCTCGCTGGATCGTAGGTCGATTTCTTGTTGTTGCCGTTTTTCATCATGCCTCTGACTCATTGAATAGCTACCGTTGGCTGGCTGAACTTCGTTTACTGTTGCAGATTTCTCGAGTGGTGATGATATTACGGAGGGGTGAAAGGATCTTTCCTGAAGCTCTCGGACAATTTTCTCTAGCTCCACAACCTTCTTTTGAAGTGATTGGTTTTCTGCACTTATGTATTCATCGTCGCTGTTTTGGGAGTTTAATCTTTTTAGCATGTCTTCGCGGTTTCCCGATGTCGAGAGTACCGCTTCTCTGCACTTATGTTGTAGGGCTTTCTTAGTCAAATAGTTCTTTCCTGGCATAGTGTATTAATTTCGCTTTACGTTGTGTCCATTATATTTGGCTCGGTTTCACTTATTGCGCACTATCCCACTTCTGAGAATGTCACATACATCCCATACTTATACGTTGTACAGGGAAGTGTGTGAGTTGCTGTTGGTTTGTCAGGAATAAGGCGAATAGATAGCGCGACTTACGGTGAATAATTACACTAGCTCGTGTTATTAGTTAAAGTATTTTAATGACAAACAAATGGATTACAAAATATGAATAGATATTTCGGCTTATGAAATTTGTACGTTGCGATGTGTCGTTCTCATGGAGCTGACGTTGCTCGTGTCGTTCTCGTTCCACAATTACTCGCCAACTTGCTTCGGAGTTGCCACACAGTTGCTGTTAAATGCTTCCCCATCGGAACTGGATCGTGACACACTCCTAATGCCAATGATGCCGCCTCATCAGGGTTGCCTGAGTGTCTGAAGTTGTTGCCTTCTCTTTCATTCTCCTGAGATTCTTCACAGGTGCGTATGAGGTTGCGAAATATTGTGCTCGCTTGTATGTACTTGTCCTCGTGCCTTTCTTTTTCGACGGCTGGATCGACGTACCCTTCCTCTTCGTCAAAAAGAGCCATTTGGTCGCTAATAGACTCGAATTCTTTCCAAACGATGTTGAGCCTTTCCAATGAAACTTGTAATTCATCTAGCTCCCATTTTGATCTCGCACGTGGATCTTGAGACGCCGTTAGCAAACGCGTGATGCTTGCCTTTGCACGACTTCTAGCTGCCTTCAAAAGTTTAAACTGATCCATGTTTATCAGTAACTAAATTTTGCTAGAAGGATCAAAGATATTGTGATGAATAAAAACGTTTTATTTCCCGATTTGAGTGGACTGTATTTAACTTATTAAATTTTTGACGTTTTCCTGGTGTCCGATGCTTTTTGTTGTAGTCTTAATACTAAGTCCAAAAAAATCTCTAAAGTGCGTCGCAGCGCCAAAATATATTAAAAGGGGCAAAGTTAGTATTTCGTATACCAAAGATAGAATAAGATTCAAAATTTATTAACGGCTGTAATGCGTTCATCAACATAAACATTTTCAAATTTTAATCCATTGGCACTCTCTATTAAACTTAACATAATATTAGTTTTACCACAATTCGAAGGCCCAACAATTAGAGCCCTTATTGTGTTCGGTAAGAGAGCACTATGTCGTGGCGGTAGATTTTTCTTGTTTTCATCGTTAATATTTCTCACTAAAATTTTTGGTTTGTTGACTAATTAAACGCATCTTTCAATCTAATATACCTCATTCAATGAGAAATCTTTGATGATTAAACATCAATAAAATGGGGAAACGTTTCCATAATCGCATCAGTCGTATTTATACCCGTTACTCGTAGAGTAAAAGGGTATACTAGATTCGTCGGAAAGTATGTAACAGGCAGAAGGAAGCGTTTCCGACCCCACAAAGTATATATATTCTTGATCAGGATCACTAGCCGAGTCGATCTAGCCATGTCCGTCTGTCCGTCTGTCCGTCTGTCCGTCTGTCCGGATGAACGCTGAGATCTCGGAAACTATGGGAGCTAGGCTATTGAGATTTGGCGTGCAGATTCCTGAGCTTCTTACGCAGCGCAAGTTTGTTTCAGCACAGTGCCACGCCCACTCTAACGCCCACAAACCGCCCAAAACTGTGGCTCCTACAGTTTTGATGCTAGAATAAAAATTTTAACTGAAATGTATTGTTCTCATCAATACCTATCGATTGACCCAAAAAAAGTTTGCCACGCCCACTTTAACGCCCACAAACCGCGAAAACCTGTGACGCCCACAATTTTCATGCTAGATAAAAAATTTTAACTGAAATGTATTGGTCTCGTCGATACCTATCGATTGGTCCAAAAAAAATTTGCCACGCCCACTCTAACGCCCATAACGCTTAAATCTGTATACCGCCGGTAGGTGGCGCATTTTAATCTCGCTTTGTGCTTGCATATCTCCATTTAGCTGAGTAACGGGTATCTGATAGTCGAGGTACTCGACTATAGCGTTCTTCCTTGTTATACCCGTTACTCGTAGAGTAAAAGGGTATACTAGATTCGTCGGAAAGTATGTAACAGGCAGAAGGAAGCGTTTCCGACCCCACAAAGTATATATATTCTTGATCAGGATCACTAGCCGAGTCGATCTAGCCATGTCCGTCTGTCCGTCTGTCCGTCTGTCCGGATGAACGCTGAGATCTCGGAAACTATGGGAGCTAGGCTATTGAGATTTGGCGTGCAGATTCCTGAGCTTCTTACGCAGCGCAAGTTTGTTTCAGCACAGTGCCACGCCCACTCTAACGCCCACAAACCGCCCAAAACTGTGGCTCCTACAGTTTTGATGCTAGAATAAAAATTTTAACTGAAATGTATTGTTCTCATCAATACCTATCGATTGACCCAAAAAAAGTTTGCCACGCCCACTTTAACGCCCACAAACCGCGAAAACCTGTGACGCCCACAATTTTCATGCTAGATAAAAAATTTTAACTGAAATGTATTGGTCTCGTCGATACCTATCGATTGGTCCAAAAACAATTTGCCACGCCCACTCTAACGCCCATAACGCTTAAATCTGTAGACCGCCGGTAGGTGGCGCATTTTAATCTCGCTTTGCTGCTTGCATATCTCCATTTAGCTGAGTAACGGGTATCTGATAGTCGAGGTACTCGACTATAGCGTTCTTCCTTGTTATACCCGTTACTCGTAGAGTAAAAGGGTATACTAGATTCGTCGGAAAGTATGTAACAGGCAGAAGGAAGCGTTTCCGACCCCACAAAGTATATATATTCTTGATCAGGATCACTAGCCGAGTCGATCTAGCCATGTCCGTCTGTCCGTCTGTCCGTCTGTCCGTCTGTCCGTATGAACGCTGAGATCTCGGAAACTATGAGAGTTACAATACTGGGATTAGGCACGCAGATTCCTGAGATTCCTGCGCAGCGCAAGTTTGTTTCAGCACAGTGCCACGCCCACTCTAACGCCCACAAACCGCCCAAAACTGTGGCTCCTACAGTTTTGATGCTAGAATAAAAATTTTAACTGAAATGTATTGTTCTCATCAATACCTATCGATTGACCCAAAAAAAAGTTTGCCACGCCCACTTTAACGCCCACAAACTGCGAAAACCTGTGACGCCCACAATTTTCATGCTAGATAAAAAATTTTAACTGAAATGTATTGGTCTCGTCGATACCTATCGATTGATCCAAAAAAAAATTTGCCACGCCCACTCTAACGCCCATAACGCTTAAATCTGTATACCGCCGGTAGGTGGCGCATTTTAATCTCGCTTTGCTGCTTGCATATCTCCATATAGCTGAGTAACGGGTATCTGATAGTCGAGGTACTCGACTATAGCGTTCTTCCTTGTTTTAATTGTAAACACTGTGGTGGTCTTGTCGATATGCTAATTAATACATTACCGTTTGAAGCCCATACTCCGGGATATAATTTTTGTGGACCGGGTACAAACTTACAGAAACGGTTGGAACGCGGTGATCAAGGAATAAAGCCATTGGATGAAGCTTGCAAAGCACTATATTGCATACTCTCAAAACAAGGCATTGAGTGAACGACATAGAGCAGACTCCATATTAATTGACAAAGCATGGTCGCGTGTCAAGGCACCAGATAGTCTTGTGAAAAGTCTTGGTGAAAAAGCAGCAGCATACTTTGTTACAAATATATTGTGTAGGGGTATAATATATTCCCCCGAAGTTAAACACCAACACAAATATATGTATTTCAAGTCTTTACTTTTATTTTATAATTTCGTCTGTTCAGGATCACGGTCGGCGTTCAACTGCTCTCGCTCTCAGCTCACGATCCGCATCAACGCCCGAATCATTGGGAGAGTGTGAGAGCGATGAGAGAGATAGAGAACAGTGAGCGGCCTCGTACAACAACAACAACTTATTCTTAGAACGTACAAGAATGATCTAGAAGGAATACAATAACACATACATACATACATACTACTACGTAGCAATCCTGCAATTCGGCCGTCCTGACATTTTAAGATCCCCTGATCTTGTGTAAATTTACAAATGATTTCAGCTTATATTTATCTTAGTTAGTTTACAATTCTGAGATATATTTACAAATTCTTAGATATATTTACAACTTCATTTTCGCTTTCCAATCCAATGCTTAATATTTTGGCTACTCCAGACACCTTGATAAGGGCAACGCGATAATTGAAAACCCTCAACATCTTTTATCAAGTATCTATCATTTCTCAAAACTTTATCTATAACATAAGGACCCTTGTGTTTAGGTATTAGCTTTCTTGCGACTCCTACTGAGCTATCAAAATTTTTTACCATAATATAGTCTCCCACTTTGTACTCCGAACTTTTTGTCCTTTTTTCATTATATCTCTGTTCGTTTTCTTTTTGTAATTTTCTTTGCGCTTCTGAACCGTCTTTTCTAATTTTGTCTACATCTCTAACATCACTAACATTATCTAATTCTTCTAACTTTTGTCTCAATTCATCAATAACTTTTCCTTTCTGCTCGATTCCAAACAACATTTTACTTGGCATTTGTGCTATGCTTCTTTGCTTCGTGTTGTTCAATGAAAACTCAACATCTTCCACAACTGTGTCCCAATGCATTTTCTCTTCTGGATCTGCTAACTTAGCTATCATTGGTCCCACAATTCTATTAATCCTTTCTACTTGTCCATTGGCTTGAGGTGACCCAGTCGCAATTTTGACATGTTTAATATTACATTCTTCCATAAATTTTCCAAAATCTTCCGACGTAAAACAGCTTCCCCTATCCGAAACTATACAAGTTGGTCTGGTGTAAGACCTAAAGTAGTCTTTCAATGCTATAATAACTTCCTTTGTGTTCGTCGTTTTTGTTGCATATAGCCTAACATATTTAGTAAATCCGTCTATAACCACAAAGAGATGTTTCTTTGCTCTTCCATTATCAACCGGTCCATAATGATCAATATGTATAATTTCGAATGGCACATTTCCTTTTGGTATACTGTGCAACAGTCCTTCCCCTTTCCCTGACTTTGGCGAATATGCTACACATCTTATACAATTTTCAATATGTCTAACCACTTTCTCTTTCATATTCGAAAACCAATACGTCCTAACAATAGGATCCATAACTTTATCTCTTCCTAAATGACCTAGTTCATTGTGATATTTATATAATATCTTTTCCTCCATTTCTTCTGGAACACAAAATAACAGCTTTCCATTATTCGACTTTCTATATATAACTCCATTCCTCGTCTCAAACATTTTATCTTCCTCATTTTCTAACTTTTTTCTAACTTCTTTTAATTTTTCATCTTTCGCTTGACAAATAATTAAATTATCTTCAAAGCTATTCGTTTCTACTACCATTATGTTTGTATTTCTTCTTAAAGCGTCAACGTGCTGAATAAGTTTTCCCGATTTATGGACTAGTTCAAAGTCATACTCTAGCAATTCTAATGCCCACCGTGCAATACGGGGGTTTAATTCAATTCTATTTAACGTCAACGTCAGTGAGTTACAGTCTGTGACTATTCTAAATCGTCTACCCTGCACATAAATTCTAAATCTTCTAAGAGCGTAA
Source organism: Drosophila suzukii (assembly GCF_043229965.1). NCBI lineage: Eukaryota > Metazoa > Arthropoda > Insecta > Diptera > Drosophilidae > Drosophila > Drosophila suzukii. The sequence goes on along the minus strand of NW_027255905.1, from coordinate 368,652 downwards.
ATTATTGCTAACGTTTCCAGTTCAAAACTATGATACTTTGCTTCGTCTTTTGTTATTGCTTTCGAAAAATAAAATATAGGATGAAGCTTTTTATGCTCTTTTCTTTGCAGCAAAACTGCCCCAAAACCTTGTGCACTGGCGTCTGTATGCAATTCTACCTCATCCTTGTAATAATATAATCCTAACACTGGAGCTTCCACCAACTTTTTCTTAAGCATTTCAAAACATTGCAATTCCTTTTCTTCAAATACAAATTCTTTATCCTTTTTTAACAATTCATAAAGAGGTTAATGAACCTTCTAAAATACGAACACAAGCCCAGAAAGCTTCTAACATCGTGTACTTTGTCTGGAACGGGAAAATCTCGAACAGCTTCTATTCCTTTGTCATTAGCCTGTATTCCTTTGCTAGTTACCAAAAATCCTAAGTATTGTACACTTGCTTGTAGAAACTCACACTTGTCCATTCTTAATTCTAGTTTGTTCCTTGCTAATCGATCAAAAACTTCCCTAAGAACACTTAAATGTTCTTGCATTTCTTTACACGCAATCATGATATCGTCCATGTATATAACTACCTTACCATCCCTTATCATGTCTGCAAATATCTTATTTATAAATCGTTGAAACACCGCTGGTGCATTCTTCAGCCCCATTGGCATCCGCATAAACTCAAATTGTCCTAAAGGCGTCATAAATGACGCTTTTATCGATTCACTATCCACAAACACATGAAAGAAGCCATGCTTTAAGTCTAATTTCGAAAATATTGTTTTATTTACTAATGTATCTAATAAATCGTCAATCAAAGGTAACGGATAATTATCTTTGACCATTGTCTTGTTAAGCTTTCGGTAATGTACACATAGTCGTAAGTCGCCTGACTTCTTTTTAACTAACACTATTGGAGATGCATACTCGGATTCACTTGGCCTTATAATTCCTTCACTTAGGTATTCATCTAATATCAACTGTAATTTTTTTTTTCTGTGTAAGCTAAACGTCTTGGCGAACAACTAAATGGTTTCGAGTCCTCCAATCTTAATTTCATTTCGCATCTAACCTCTGGTTCCTTTGGCCTTTCTTTATTTACATAACAACTTTCTAACATTATAATTCACATGACCACCAACTTTGTACTCTACACTTTCATCCGTTTAATTTATATCAAATAATTCTCTTTCCACCAGATTTATTTCCGGCTCAATATAATTTCTTGCCGTAACTTTTACTTTGTCTCTGATTTTACTAAACATTTGTTTAATTGTTTCCCTGCTGTCGCTAATTTCATCACTAACATCGCCTAACATTTTACTTTTATCTTTAACATTACTAACAACCTCGCTAACTATTTGCTTTACATACATACATACTCCCTGCAAGCATTTTCTATCGCGGAAGGCACTATTAAGTGACTTCAAGAAGATGAAAACGATCGTCCGCGATATCGCATTCGGATCGCGAAAGTGACTCCCGTTGGGAAGAAATTTGCCACTTCGGCGACACTTCTCGAAGTCACTTCTGCGTTACTTCTGGAAGTGTCGCCGAAGTTACTCCGAGAAGTGCCGCCGAAGTGGCACATTTCTTCCCGACGGGAGTCACTTCCGCGTATACAGTATATACAACAGTATATGTGCATGATAAAATGTGGAAAAGAAAATTTTATGATAAATCATTCAAATGTAAACTTGTTGGATATGGACAAAATGGCTATAAGTTGTGGGACATAAGATCAAAAAAATTTGTGGTGGCGAGACACGTAGTTGTTGATGAAATCAATAAGGAGAATACTAGGACTGTGGTAAATGACTCGGAGTCAAATATCCCGATTGGGAGTACGGATGGAAAATCTGATAATTTGGAATTAGATAAACAGCCTAGTGAGACAACCACTTGCAAGAAGGCCGATCCAATTCTAATTATTAGTAACGAATTACCTGGTATGCAAAGTAGATGGAGTTGAAGTCAGAAGAAGTGAAAGATTAAAGGATAGGCCAAAAACATCATATCGGTTCTTAAACAATTGTTTAATGAATGCGCACACCTTTTTTAATGAAGTAATTACAATGATATTAAAAAAAGAACAAACAGAATTAAGTGGGCAGAAACCGTAAAGGAAGAATTAGATTCGCATTTTTATAATAGAACTTGGACTTTAGTTGAAAAAGGGTATATTAGTTGCCCCCATCGCCACCACATCCCCATGTGACAATATTAATCATGTATCCTTCCCCTCATTATGTGCAATTAATAGTCACGTGAGAGAAGGTCGCAAAACCATAGTATCCAAAGGTTGTTATCATAGAGGAACATATCCGATTATGTTGGGGAAAGGTGTGATCACGTACCCTTTTGCCTCAATATCAAAGGTGTTGCTGTGCACGTGAGAAAGGTCGAACACCCAAAGTATTCAAAGATGTTTGCCCTGGATGGACATGTCTGATCATGTTTTCTATGATTGTAATACTAATTTAGAAATCAAAAGAACCTAATAAAATCAATCTCAAAAGTTAATGATTCTCAGATGTGGATTATTTTCAAACACACATTTTTTTCGCCACAGAACGTTTTATTGGTAAGTTTTGTAAGATCTCTTTTTTCCACAAACGGGTCATAAACATGTCATAAAAGGGCTTCAAGCAAGAGCTAACCGTACATGCGCACCTGTCTATTACCTGACCCACACGGCTGACTTCTAGCTCTAGTACGTCCCATAATAGGGGTTGAAATCACAACCGCGCAACAACTCGCAAGTAGCCGACATATCTCAGTCAAGGAAATATTTTCCACTGTCCGTACTGTCATTTTAACTCGAAATAAAAAGTAAGAAGTTTATTTTTTAGCATAATAATATTCATTTATTTTGGTAATGCGAACATTATTTGTTATATAATGAAATTAATGTTCTGGCTTCATTCCGGCAATTTGCATAGAAAAGGCAGGCGCACGTTTCCGACGACAATTCAGGATTACAAAATGTTAAGTGTTCACCATAATTCGTAGTTTTGAGATCATGTCCACCTCGATTCATGAACATAGTTTTTGTATTTAGATTGTATTGAAAATGTTGACCAAGTATCTGTCCTTTAAATTGTTCAATAAATTGGTCAATTTCCTCATGAAATTTCATATTGTTAATATTGTTTTCTTGTAGGTCCTTACACATCTAGTTTCAACTTTAAAATTATGTATAAAAATTATTTTATTGTTTTGGAGCTACTTTTAAAAAATGTCAAAATAATGTATGAATTGTTAGGAGCACAAACCACGTTTTTCACAATAAACCTTTAAACCTGTTTCATGACGGACAGCCCATTTCATCGATATTGTTGAGCTGACGACTCCTAAAAAACGTCTGTAGAAATCGATTCCTTTCCACACCTTTAAAAATAATTTGTTTTCAGCTTGTAATTGTCCTTAGATACTTTCGAGTTCGTGGAAAACTGTTTTCTTCATCGTTCCAAAAAATTTTGTGATTTGTATTGGCTAACCAAGTTGCAGTCTTTCAAGATTTTGTATTTAACAAAGTAAAATCATATGGTGGTTCTATTAAAAACGAGGGAAGAACGCTACAGTCGAGTACCTCGACTATCAGATACCCGTTGCTCAGCTAAAGGGACCGAAGGGAAAGGGAGATATGCAAGCAGCAAAGCGAGATTAAAATGCGCCACCTACCGGCGGTAGACCCATTTAAGCGTTATGGGCGTTATAGTGGGCGTGGAAAATTTGAAAATTGTGGACGTCATAGGTTTGGGCGGTTTGTGGGCGTTAGGGTGCGCGTGGCAAACTTTTTTTGGGGCAAACGATAGGTTTTGATAAGAGCAATACATTTCAGTTAACATTTTTATTCTAGCATCAAAACTGTAGGAGCCACAGTTTTGGGCGGTTTGTGGGCGTTAGAGTTTACGTGGCACATTGCTGAAACAAACTTGCGCTGCGTAAGAAGCTCAGGAATCTGCACAATAAATCTCAATAGCCTAGCGCGTATAGTTTCCGAGATCTCAGCGTTCATCCGGACAGACAGATAGACGGACAGACGGACATGGCTAGATCGATTTGGCTAGTGATCCTGATCAAGAATATATAAATTAATCTTGTTGAAGGGCGCGGCCTGAGGTGGTCCTCGACGGCCGTACTGTCAAGGGTGGTCTTCTTCAATGAGCCCACACGTATGTGCGGGAGAAACAATATGTGATACGTGTGTGTGGCCAAGGGTGGTCCTCTTCAGCCACACTGGTGCAACGCTGGTCTTCTCGGAGATGCCCTCTTGTAGGCGCGGGGTAAGCGGTCGCTTCTGGGAGCGCCCGTTGTAGTTGAGTGGCGGCCAGCAGCTTGTGGTTGCCTCCCGTAGATGCGGGGGGATGCGTTAGCATCACGCGTCAGGATAGGCCGCTGAAGCTGCTGCTTGTAATTGCAACCCGTAAACGCGGGAGTAATATGTTTGAAGCCGCCCTCTGCCGACCCTATTTCAGCGATCACCCTTCTTAGTTGGACAGCAGATCTTCTGGCACCGGTGAGTCGCATGTAGATTAGGCCGACACAAATCAATGCGCAACATATTACTCCTGTAATTAGCGCTACCATGTGTGTCTGATTGGTGTTGATTTTATTTCCGAACTTCTGAATGTATTCCAGGTTACGTTCACTCAAGCGGTGAAGGTAGGGGAGGCTCAGAGTATTTTGACTGATGGTGATGTTCAGTGAGGGTTAACTTGCCACCCCCGAAGTCCTCTTCTGGGCGTAGTTTTGGCTTAAAACCAGGGTTTCGTTTACTGTGACGCGCTTACTAAAGGGACGAGATGCGTCCCGTGTATCCAGACACTTGTTCCGTTGTCTACTCGTACCTGTGCTGATTGATCATTGATGATCATAATTCCCTCATCGACATAAGTGATCGGATATAAATCGCTTGGTTGGGTCTCGCAGTGCGCAACTCTACCTGCATGGAGTTCTCGGGCGCATGTGGTCTTCGCTGATAGTCGGCAGAAAGTGACTCCTGGTGTTGTGGAGCAATTCTGGATCGCATACATTTCCCCATTGCATTCTGCTATTATATTATCCACTAACCTTAGCATCACATTATTATGTGCTACCGGGAACGTTGTAATCTTCTTACATGCTAATTTAATTTTTAAGAATTTAATAATGAAGTGCAATATGTTATCAGACTGGAAAATTTTAACGGACGCTACGGACAAAATATCCTTTATAGGAGTGTCGGTGGGCTCCTCCATCCAAATACTTTCTGTTTGGGCTGACTATGTTTACTTTAGCAAGCGAGATTGCCATCATTAAATTTTGAAGTTCCATTGTTAACATTCGGTTTCTGGAGAGCAATGTTTCATATAGATGGCCAGTGTCCACTTGTGAACTCTGCCACTTTCAGGATTTGATTTACGGTTGACGTTAATTCATTATTTTGACTTTGTATTCTGGTATTTATTTCTATTTGTCTATTGTTTGAATTGATTAATTGTGTTTCTGTGAATTTAATTCTTTCTAAATCCCCGGCGTCCGGAGTTCCTGCTACGACTTTTAACATTGATCCTAAAAAGTCTAAACTCCTGGCTACCCTGTGGTGCACGCCTAACGAGTCGAGCAGGTCGCGAAGGTGAGCTGTGTCCACATTCAAAAGTTTTTTCATGTGTGACTGGGGGAACATATCGCTCATATTTTCTGTTTCTTCTACTACGCGTCTGAACTCTGAAAGGTTCGCTAAATGTCTAACGAATGCGAATTCCTCCCACACTAGTATTCGACCGTCAATAATGGGGATGTACTTGGCTTTTGAATAGTCGGTGATGTGCGCCGACGCCATGGTTAAGGAGAAGAGGATTGGACCTGTGGAATGAATTCGGAGCTATATTTTTGTTCATGACAAGGTTGCCCACCACCAACGAAAATTAACTTAACATTAAAAAAATATTTTATCAGCTATGCTTAAAGCTAGTAAAATTTGTGCCAAGTGGCAAAAAGGAAAAAGAGAAGGTAAAAAACTTTTTTTTATTTGATGTTGTCTTTGTGGACCACCCTCCCCTTGATGAGGACTGTGGTCCCCATGTCCGCTTCCACAATCTTCTGTTCACACAGTGGTGAGAGTTTGTTGCCTAGCCGCCTGTTGGATTTTACCAGGACTGTTTCACCAACTTTGAACACCCTGTTCTGTCGGGCAGCATTTTCCCTGTTCCTGAGCTTGTCCTGGGCGATTTTTATCTTATCCTGAATCTCATACTGTGGTTGATCCGACTGTGTTTGAATTACGTCGGCTGGCCTCTTGTCGATGACCGAATGGATAGATTTATTGTATCTGGCTGTGGCCAGCAAGATTAGCTCGACGGTGTCACTGATGCCTTTATCAATTTTAAGGCATCTAGCAAGCTCTACTAGAGTGCTGTTGAAACGTTCCACTTGTTCGTTTGAGACACTATGGAGGGGCGGTGCATTCGAGATGCTCACGCTGAAATGGTTTTCCAGCATGGACAAAATGGTGTGTGAATTCAACGATGGTTCGTTGTCACAATATATGACCTTGGCTTTCGGGAAAACATTCAAGAGTTGTAGCAGTGCTGGCTTAATGTCCTCTATGGTTCTAGAGGGGATTGGCTGGACCATCGCAAATTTTGAGAATTTGTCAATGGATGTAAGAAAATATTTTTTATCCGTTGAGAAGATGTCTATGTGTAATATTTCCCCAACCTGGGACGGGATTGGTGTTTCCCCAAGCTCCTGCTTTTTGGGATGCCTGTCATATTTAGCTTTAGCACATGTTTTGCAGTTAGCGACGATTTCGCTAGCTAGCTTGGCCATTTTCGGGAAGTAGTACTCGGAGAGTACCTGCTTTACATTTTCTTGGGCCGACCTGTGAGCCCTTTTGTGTTCAGTGGACAGAATTTCTCGTCTCTCCGGGACTGCAAAAATGTCCGTTACACGATTTTTACAATACCAAAATTTTGTGGCTGGAAATTGGCGTACCAGTTGGTCCTGTTTCACTGCGAGTGTGTGCAAATCGCAATGGATGGCGTTTACGCCCTTAGGACCAATTAAATCTGCGAGCTCATTGAGTAATGACTCTTTGCAGGAGAAGCTGATCGCATGCCGTCTCTTGTTTCCAAAGAGGACAAAGCTGCGTTTTTGCGGAAAGCGAGCTTCCTCCAGAGTTATCTGGTTTTATCCGTTGCCTCAATTGTGTGGGTCAGTGACAGCTCACTGTGAATCGTGGCCGCACTTGAAAAAGCTTCTTCCTCTCCCAGAACGTTAAGTTGCTGTCTTGAGAGGGCACCCGCAACGAGGTTTTCCTTGCCGGGCTTGTAAAAAATTTTGGCGCCGGACTCATCGATGCGAGCTTTCCACCGTTTGATCTTTGCATTCGGATTGGATTCCGATACCGCGAAGGTCAGTGGTTGATGGTCAGTAAAGATGTTGATATCTTTCACTGCATATAGATAGTGACGTAATTTGGCCAATGCCCAAACTATTGCTAGCAGCTCCCTTTCATTGGTGGCATAATTGATCTCTCTGTCCTTTAGGGTTCTCGAGATCATGGTAATGGGCCGTCCCTCTTGGGATAGGACCGCGCCAATGCCGTAAGCTGAGGCATCTGTCGTTAGATCAAATGCTTTTTTATAGTTGGGATACCTGAGGATGGCCTCCTCGGAAGCTAGAATGTTACGCAGCTTGTGAAAAGCTAGCCGTTGCGGCTCGCTGAACTACACCTGGATATTTTTCGACCTGTGTCTGCTGACACTACCGAATTCCCCTTTCAGGATGTCTGAAATGGGCCGAGCTATGGACGCAAAATCTTTAATAAAGCATCTATAGTAGCTGGCCAGGCCAAGGAATGATCTAACTTCGAACACGTTTTTGGGTTCAGGGAATTCCTGAATGGCCTTGGTTTTTTCTGGGTCAGTGGTGGCCCCGTTGCTGGTGACTATGAAACACAAGAAGCTAACGCTTTTTTTGAAGAATTTAGATTTTTCAGTTGATACCCTCATATTAGCATCGTAAAGGCTTTTGAGAACCCAATCTACGTGCTGGATGTGAGAGTTTTCGTCTTCTGAAAAGACGATAACGTCATCGACATAAACATAGCAAAATTTGCCTATCTGCTCTCGCAGTATGTCGTCTATAGTTCTTTGGAAAATGCTGGCAGCATTTTTTTGTCCAAATGGCATTCTGCGAAACTCGTACTTTCCTCCATTTACGGAAAAGGAAGTCTTTTCACGGTCGCGTTCTGCCAGCGTTATTTGGTGGTAGCCAGATTTTAAATCGAGCGTAGTGAAGTATTTCCCTCTGCCTAAATTCCCTAGTATCATAGAGATATTTGACATGGGACAGCGATCAGGCATTGTCCTCTCGTTCAATTTGCGGATGTCCAATACGAGTCGCATTTTACGGCCGCCCGTTTCGTCGGTGCCCTTTTTGTCTACAACCCATATCGGGTTATTGTAGGGGATCTCGACTTCTGGATTATGCCATTTTTTAGCAGCTCTTGAATCTCGCCATTAACGAAATCGGCTGCGCCCATTGGGTATGGGTAGAGTTTGGCATAAATGGGCTCCTCATCAACAGTTCTGATGGTGTGATGTAAGGTAAAGCCTCATTGGGGTCCGCAAAGGCTTTTTTCCTGTCGCGGAGCATTGTTAAAAATGTCTTTCTGACCAAAGGTGGCGCATCTGAGCAATCCACTTCGGTGAAATTGACATCAGGGCACGAGTGAAAATCAATTTTCTCCTCTTTGTTGCCCCATTTGATGTGGCCGGAGGCCAGGCAAAGTGATGCTCCCGCCTGTTTAAGAAGGTCGAGGCCTACGATTGCATAAAAAGAAGATAAGTCGGGTAAGATGAAGAAGGTGGCCTTCAAATCGAAAAGTGACACGAAGCATTTCTTCGTGATTGTGGTGTTGCCGTGAATTGAGTGAGTTTCGAAGGGGCCTTCTACCGGGACGCATTTCAATCCTTCGAACGGTCGGATGAAATTTTTCGAGGCGCCCGTGTCAATAAGCAGTTTCATATTTATCCCCGCTACTCTTCGTCTGATGACGGGCAGCAGGGATTTTCCCCTAAAAAATGGACTACGTCTGAATCGTATTCGCAAATAGCATCATCGTTGATCTCTGCTATTGCGCTGGACGCAGTGTTGGCGTAAGATTTCCCTTCCTGATCTGAGCTTTGGGTGACGTGGTTTACCCTCTGCTGTTTTCTAGGGGCGCCTGTGCGCTCGGACGTTGCCGGTCTCCTATTCTGATAGGGTGGAGCTTGGGCAGGAATGCAAACCTTTGCAGAGGGGTCGACTTCCATCGGCTCCGGTCTACTCTGCAATCTGTTATTGCGCGGGTCCTAATGTACCTGCGCTTTAACTTGTTTGGTATAATGGGAGTAGTAGAGAAACGCGGATTCTGGGACAATTAGCATATTAATGGCCACCGCCCCCTTACTAATTAGCATATTAATGACCCCCGCCTCTCACTAATTAACATATTAATAGCCCCCGGCTCTTCATTAATGTATGCGGGTTCTGGGACAATTATCATAATCCATAAATTATCTGATTTTAAGGGGTTTAGATGTCATAAAAATTTCACGATCATATCCATAAAGAGTATACTAAATTGCCCCCCAACCTCACACCACCATGTGACAATACTGATCACGTGACCTTTTTGCCTCATTATCAGCAATTAATATTCAGCAGGTGTTGCTGTACACGGGAGAAAGGTCGCACACTTTCCCCACATCCCCATGTGACAATATTGATCATGTATCCTTTTCCTCATTATAAGCAATTAATATTCAGCAGGTGTTGCTGTGCACGTAAGAAAGGTAGCAAACCCAAAACATCTAAAGCTGGTTGCCTTAGAGGGACATGTCCGATCATGTTGGGGAATTACGTTTCCTATGATTGTAAAACTAATTTAGAAATCAAAAGAACCCCAATAAAAAAAAGCCCACAAGTTAATGATTCTCAGATGTCGAATATTTTCAAACAGACTTTTTTTTTCGCCCCAGAATGTTTAACTGGTAAATTTTTTCAAGATCTCTCCTTTCTACAAACGGGTCATAAAAATATCATAAAAGGGATTCAAGCCAGAGCTACCCGAACATGCGCACCTGACTATTACCTGACCGGAATAAAAGGGACACATGCACAAGTCTGAAGGCGCACGCCCATTGACAAAATCATGAGCCTCACGCCAACGACCTCACGGCTGAGTGCGAGCTCTAATACGTTCCCATAATAGGGGTTGAAATCACGACCGCGCAACAGCTCGCAAGTAGCCGACATATCTCAGTCAAGGAAATATTTTCCATTCTCCGTACCTGTAATTTTAACTCGAAATAAAATGTCAGAAGTTTATTTTGTACCATAATAATACATTTATTCATTTACATTTATTTATTTTGGTATTGCGAACATTTTTTTTTATATATAGAAATTAATTTTCTGCTATGATTCCGGCGATTTGCATAGAAGAAGCAGGCGCACGTTTCCGACGTCATTTCTGGATTACAAAATGTAAAGTTTTCAGCATAATTCGTTGTTTTGAGATCATGTCCACCTCGATTCATGAACATAGTTTTTTGTGTTTAGAAGGTATTGAAAATACTGACCAATTATCTCTCCTTTAAATTGTTCAATAAATTGGTCAATTTCCTCATGAAACTTAATTTGGTTAATTTTATTTTCTTGTAGGTTTTTACACGTCTAGTCTCAACTTTAAAATTATGAATAACAATTATTTTATTGTTTTGGAGCTACTTTTAAAAAATGTCAAAATAATGTATGCATTGTTTAGAGCACAAACCCCGCCCTTAAGGTGTGTTTCACAATAAGGAAACCGGTTTCCTTTAAACCTGTTTAATGACGGACAGCCCATTTCCTCGACATTAATGAGCTGACGACTCCCAAAAAACGTCTGTAGAAATCGTTTCTTTTCCACACCTTTACAAATAATTTGTTTTCCGCTTGTAATTGTCCTTAGATACTTTCGAGTTTGTGGAAAACTATTTTCTCCATCGTTCCAAAAAATTTTGTGATGTGTATTGGTTAACCAAATTGCAGTCTTTCGAGATTTTGTATTTAGCAAAGAAAAATCATATGGTGGTTCTATTAAAAAACTATTATTCAAGTTTGCATCTTTTTCGAATACAATTCCAATTTCCTTTAGAATAAAATTATTATTTTTATCAAAGAAACCTTGAACATCAATCGAAACAGTATCTTTCAACATTTTTCTAATGTTAAACAACTCGTTGTACTAGTCCGTTTAGTGGGTTATATTCAACTAAACGGTCTTGTATGAGGAGACAGTAAGCTTGGGTATTTACATGACTTGGTGTCTTTAGTTCTATTGAAATTCTCACATCAATAGGTCCAATTTTTACTGATTCATTTTGATATGAAAGATCAACCGCAATAATAGGGGTCTTCAATTTAAATTCATTTGGGGTCAAAAATGGTTGTGATTCACGATTATTGAAATTTTGTATACATTTCATATAGGTGAGCATACTAATTCTTCCTAACATCAATATTCAGATTATCATATGGATATGAATCAGAATTCAAGTGAACTTTCAAGTTTGATAAGTTATTTGTGATAAGTTCTCCATTTAGTGTAAATCCAATTATGGCAAATCTTGGTTGTCTTGGCTCCCATACCCCTATTTTGGGTTAGCATATGAATACCAACTCCGGAATGCTGCTGGTAGGCTTACACCACTTTTAATAATATCATACATCTTAAAATTTGCAAAATCGGTCGGAGTTACATGGAAAATTTTCCAGATTTTATTCGTAATTTCCAACTTAAAAGTTTGTTCATTTCTGGTTTGTTCAAACACATCACCAAGATTCTTAGTTAGCATCAACACTAGTTCATGCTTACAATTTAACAAAACCTTTTTATAATCCTCAGCCAATCCCAACAAATTTTTTAATGGTACAGAAAAATTTTAAGTGGGGATCCCGTAGAAATTTCGTCTCCACTGCTCCATCCAGAATTTAATAGGCATTGACTTTGAAGATTATCCAGAGATATACAACTTTTTAGGGTAGTAGCCATACCGACATAGACTTGACACGTTGGACTCGTTGTATTTAATTGTTACCTAGCAGTATTTTGATAGTTACTTTCTTTTTAGTCTTGCTTTTGGATGGTTACTTTTTGTATAGTACCTGTGCAGTACTTGATTTTGGATGGTTACTATCTGTATAGTATCTGTAAAGTACTTGGTTTTAGATGGTAACTAAATGTTAACAAGTATTATGATTCGCTATAGTCTCTTATTAAGAACTATCAAAGTAGACAAGTTAAAGTTTCTAAGATGTGTTAGCCAAACACACTTGCAGTGAACTATCATTACCTGACCGTCATCAAAGTCACATGCCCAAGACCCAAGGACATTGAATAAAATACTTCCCCTTCATTTGTACCTGGAGTTTTAATTACAGTCAGATACAAAATTTGTAGGATCAGTCAATATTTCTTTATATATTTTATTATTGTAAAAATATTTCATTAAATTCATAATTAATTATATTTTATGTATATTTGTGTATAATTAATTTTCTTACTTCATCCCTCTGTAAGAAACATGTCGCTTATTAATCTTCGTTCCAATGTAATTCTCACAATGTAATCTTTCTCAGATGTTGAATTATTTTTAAAGCATTCATTTGTTCCATCCCATAATAATATTGTAAAATATTTCGAAAGCATCATTAGCTAGCATAGGAGCGCCTATCAATTTAATTTTTGATTCAAGTTTATGATAGAGGTGTTGGGACCTGGTAATATCGGTTTTTGTTGTCAACTATTTTTCTAGTTCTAGTTTTCTAATTCTATTCTGTTTGTATACTATTTGTATGAGTAAGGCATCATTGTCTAAGATTCTGAATAAGTTTAATAAACTCCTTAATTACAATACTGATTAGCTGGTTACTATATATTTATACAATGTATACAAGTATTTTAGTATCTGGTTTCTATATGTTCAATAGATGTATACAAGTTGTTTACTAGATGTATACAAGTTGTTTACTAGCTGTTTAGTATCTGGCTACTATATATTTAGTAGATGTATACAAGTTGTTTAGTATCTGGTTACTATATATTTAGTAGATGTATACAAGTTGTTTAGTATCTGGTTTCTATATGTTTAATAGATGTATACAAGTTGTTTACTAGATGTATACAAGTTGTTTTCTAGCTGTTTAGTATCTGGCTACTATATATTTAGTAGATGTATACAAGTTGTTTAGTATCTGGTTACTATATATTTAGTAGATGTATACAAGTTATTTAGTATCTGGTTTCTATATGTTTAATAGATGTATACAAGTTGTTTACTAGATGTATACAAGTTGTTTACTAGCTCTTCAGTTTCTGGTTACTATATATTTAGTAGATGTATACAAGTTGTTTAGTTCTGGTTACAATATATTTAGTAGATGTATGCAAGTTGTTTAGTATCTGGTTTCTTTATGTTTAGTAGATGTATGCAAGTTGTTTACTAGATGTATACAGTTAAATTTGTAGAAAAGTGTTGGGACGAAACTGGACGGGGAGTTGCCGCGGGGATTTGTGGGGAAAGGAGGCCAGAGTATCCGCGTTGCACCGAGTAAGCAGCTCTAGCGCAACACGGCACCCGAAAGGTATAGTGGAGGGCGGGGCTGCTCCCGGCGAAAATACTAACGAAACGAGCGGCGTAGCCGATCCCTGAGAAAATACCAACAAAACTGGACGGCGTGGCCGTTCCCCCTGGATGTGCGACTCACAAGCTACTGGGGTAGGGGGGTAGGGATCCGAGGGGAGGATGGCCGGAGGCGACCCTTCCCTGTGCTCCCTGTGGTCGATCGAGTGGTCGTTTGCACTGAGTAAGCTTCTCTGGCGCAACACGATTCCCGACCGGCACAAATCACTGCACGTGGCTCGCGCCTACCTAAACCGTAATTGGGGCGGGGCTCCCAGGAGAGGGTGGCCAGAGGCGATCCTTTCCTATGCTCCTTGTGGGCGATCGGGTGGTCGTTTGCACTGAGTAAGCAGCTCTGGCGCAACACGATTCCCGACCGGCCCAAATCACTGCACGTGGCTCGCGCCTACCTAAACCGTAATTGGGGCGGGGCTCCCAGGAGAGGGTGGCCAGAGGCGATCCTTTCCTATGCTCCTTGTGGGCGATCGGGTGGTCGTTTGCACTGAGTAAGCAGCTCTGGCGCAACACGATTCCCGACCGGCACAAATCACTGCACGTGGGTTCCCGAAAAATGCACAAATTCACACGGACACATATTTCTTCATTCTCGCTTGTCTTTATTATGCGCTAGTACTACTACTACTACTACACCTACTCGCACTCAGTCTGATCGCTATTGTCCGTCCCACTTACTCCTTGGATCCAGCGTGCCGACGCTCGTGCCGCTGTACCACTCCGGGTTGTAGTCCGCTCCTAGGTCTGATCGCCTTGGCTGCCATTCGAGAATGAGAGCGAGCTTCCGCCCTTGCGGCCGCATGTAAGCCCGGCTTGCCGGGTTTCTTCGTTTCCCAACACAGTTTCTTATCGAACCTCCCGCCTATCGCTATCGGCACTATCAGCTGTTGGCCCTCGGTCGACCAACACTGGGTGGTTTTCCAGCCCTGGTGCGCGCAATATTTAAATCGGATAAGCTTAGCTTCTAGTTTGAACTTATATAAATTGCCTTCGTGGCGTAATCTCCAATTGTATGCCTTCGTGGCAGAAAGAATAGAAATGGCGAAATGTGGAGGGTGTGTTTCACGCATCCTCACACCCCCCCCTTTCTTCGGCGTGATTATGGCGGAGGGAAACGATCACCTCCCGCCCGGCGGTGATGGTGACTCGGAACCGATGACCCTCGATCTGGCGCAGGTAGCGCACCCTCCGTCGATC